>NC_091770.1:36601969-36905000 GCF_029378745.1 Bos indicus
AGGGCACAAAACGCAGGCCCAACCGAGTCTGTGCCTCTGAGGACTACCCGAGTGCCTGAACCTGAGTGGCTTGGACCTGGGAGGTGCAGGCAGCCCAGGGCCGGCCACGGATGGTTCCCGGCGGAACAACCTAGAGCCTGAGCAGTGTGGGCAGGGAGGCTACACGCGCCGTGAGCTGGGGCAGACCCAGTGAGGCTAAGGCACTGCGAGCACACTCCAGTGTTATTTGTTTGCAGCATCCCTCCCTCCCTCCCCACAGTGCGACTGAACAAGTGAGCCTAAAAAGAAAAAAAAAAAAGAAAAGTGTCCTCCACCGTCCCCTTTGTGTCAGGGCGGAAACCAGACACTGAAGAGACCAGCAAACGGAAGAAGCTATAACAGAAGGAACTGCCTTGGAAGCTATAGGCAATAGATTAAAACCCCGTGGTTACTACCGACTACATAGGAAGGGGCCTATAGATCTTGAGAAATAAAAGTCGGACCAAGGAACTAGCCAAAAATGAGCTGAACCCACAATACTCACAACAAAACCAGAGAAAGTCCTCGATATATTTTTACTATTTTTACGATCATTCTTTCTTTTTTTTTTTTTAATTTTTTAAAAAAATTTTAAGTCCTCTATTATTCCTTTAATTTTCACTTTTATAACCTATTACTTTGCAAAAAAAAAGACCCTATTTTTTTTTCTTCAGCAAACTTCATATATATATATTTTTTATAATTTTTTGACCTTGTTTTGTTTTTTTTTTTCTTCTTTTCTTTAACATTGTATTTTTGAAATTCCAAACTCTATTCTAGATTTTTAATTTTAGCTTTTTGGTATTTGTTATCAATTTTGTACCTATAGTTTTTTTATAATTTCTGTGACTTTTTTTTTTTTCCTCTGTTTCTTTTTCTTCTTTTATATAACATTGTATATCTGAAATTCCAAACTCTACTCTAGATTTTTAATTTATGCTTTTTGGTATTTGATATCAATTTTGTACCTGTATTTTCTTTATAATTTTTGTGACATTGTTTTTTTTGTTTCATTTTTTTTCTCTCTTTCTTTTTCTTCTTTTTTTTAACATTGTATTTTTGAAATTCCAAACTCTACTCTAGATTTTTAACTTTTGCTTTTTGGTATTAGTTATCAATTTTGTACCTATATTTTCTTTATAATTTTCACGACCTTGTTTGTTTTTGTTTGTTCGTTTTTTCTCTCTTTCTTTTCCTTCTTCTTTTCTTTAACATCGTATTTTTAAAATTCCAAACTCTACTCTAGATTTTTAATTTTTGCTTTTATGTATTTGTTACCAATTTTGTACCTTTAAGAACCCAATCTTCAGTACCCATTTTTCACTAGGGAACGAGATTACTGGCTTAACTGCTCTCTCTCCCTTTGGACTCTCCTCTTTCTTCACCAGGTCGGCTGTGTCTCCTCCCTAACCCCTCTCTACTCTACCCAACTCTGTGAATTTCTGTGTGTTCCAGATGGTGGAGAACACTTAGGGAACTGATTACTGGCTGGATCTGTCTCCCTCCTTTTCATTCCCCACTTTTATCCTTCTGGCCACCTCTGTCTCCTTCCTCCATCTTCTCTTCTCTGTATAACTCCGTGAACATCTCTGAGCGGTCCAGTTGTGGAGTGCACATAAGGAAGTGGTTATTGGCTAGCCCACTCTCTCCACTATTGATTCCACCTCATCTCATTCGGGTCACCTCTAACTCCCTCCTCCCTCTTCTCCATGTAACGCTGTGAACCTCTCTGGGTGACCCTCACAGTAAAGAAACTTTTCATCTTTAACATAGATGTTTTATCAATGGTGCTGTACAGAAGGAGAAGTTTTGAAACTACTGTAAAAATAAGACCAATAACTGGAAGCAGGAGGCTTAAATCCAAACCTTGACTCCAGGGAACTCCTGACTCCAAGGAACATTAATTGACAGGAGCTCATCAAACGCCTCCATACTGACACTGAAACCAAGCACCACACAAGGGCCAACAAGTTCCAGGGCAAGACATACCAAGCAAATTCTCCAGCAACAAAGGAACACAGCCCTGAGTCTCAAGATACAAGCTGCCCAAAGTCACCCAAAAACCATAGACATCTCATAACTCATTACTGGACACTTCATTGCACTCCAGAGAGAGGAAATACAGCTCCACCCGCCAGAACACCAACACAAGCTTCCCTAACCAGGAAACCTTGACAAGCCACCTGTACAAACCCACACACAGCGAGGAAATGCCACAATAAAGAGAACTCCACAAACTGCCGGAATACAGAAAGGACACCCCCAAATCAGCAATTTAAACAAGATGAAGAGACAGAGGAATACCCAGCAGAAAAAGGAACAGGATAAATGCCCACCAAACCAAACAAAAGAGGAAGAGATAGGGAATCTACCTGATAAAGAATTCTGAATAATGATAGTGAAATTGATCCAAAATCTTGAAATCAAAATGGAATCACAGATAAATAGCCTGGAGACAAGGATTGAGAAGATGCAAGAAAGGTTTAACAAGGACCTAGAAGAAATAAAAAAAGAGTCAATATATAATGAATAATGCAATAAATGAAATTAAAAACACTCTGGAGGCAACAAATAGTAGAACAACAGAGGCAGAAGATAGGATTAGTGAATTAGAAGATAGAATGGCAGAAATAAATGAATCAGAGAGAATAAAAGAAAAACGAATTAAAAGAAATGAGGACAATCTCAGAGACCTCCAGGACAATATTAAATGCTACAACATTCGAATCATAGGGGTCCCAGAAGAAGAAGACAAAAAGAAAGACCATGAGAAAATACTTGAGGAGATAATAGTCGAAAACTTCCCTAAAATGAGGAAGGAAATAATCACCCAAGTCTAAGAAACCCAGAGAGTCCCAAACAGGATAAACCCAAGGCGAAACACCCCAAGACACATATTAATCAAATAAACAAAGATCAAACACAAAGAACAAATATTAAAAGCAGCAAGGGAAAAACAACAAATAACACACAAGGGAATTCCCATAAGGATAACAGCTGATCTTTCAATAGAAACTCTTCAAGCCAGGAGGCAATGGCAAGACATACTTAAAATGATGAAAGAAAATAACCTACAGCCCAGATTATTGTACCCAGCAAGGATCTCATTTAAGTATGAAGGAGAAATCAAAAGCTTTTCAGACAAGCAAAAGCTAAGAGAATTCTGCACCACCAAACCAGCTCTCCAACAAATACTAAAGGATATTCTCTAGACAGGAAACACAAAAATGGTGTATAAATTCGAACCCAAAACAATAAAGTAAATGGCAACGGGATCATACTTATCAGTAATTACCTTAAACGTAAATGGGTTGAATGCCCCAACCAAAAGACAAAGACTGGCTGAATGGATACAAAAACAAGACCCCTACATATGTTGTCTATAAGAGACCCACCTCAAAATAGGGGACACATACAGACTGAAAGTGAAGGGCTGGAAAAAGATTTTCCATGCAAATAGGGACCAAAAGAAAGCAGGAGTAGCAATACTCATATCATTTAAAATAAACTTTAAAACAAAGGCTGTGAAAAGAGACAAAGAAGGTCACTACATAATGATCAAAGGATCAATCCAAGAAGAAGATATAACAATTATAAATATATATGCACCCAACACGGGAGCACCACAGTATGTAAGACAAATGCTAACAAGTATGAAAGGAGAAATTAACAATAACACAATAATAGTGGGAGACTTTAATACCCCATTCACACCTATGGATAGATCAACTAAACAGAAAAGTAACAAGGAAACACAAACTTTAAACGATACAATAGAACAGTTAGACCTAACTGATATCTATAGGACATTTCATCCCAAAACAATGAATTTCACCTTTTTCTCAGGCACACATGGAACCTTCTCCAGGATATATCACATCCTGAGCCATAAATCTAGCCTTGGTAAATTCAAAAAAATAGAAATCATTCCAAGCATCTTTTCTGACCACAATGCAGTAAGATTAGATCTCAATTACAGGAGAAAAACTATTAAAAATTCCAACATATGGAGGCTGAGCAACACGCTGCTGAATAACCAACAAATCACAGAAGAAATCAAAAAAGAAATCAAAATTTGCATAGAAACGAATGAAAATGAAAACACAACAACCCAAAACCTGTGGGACACAGTAAAAGCAGTCCTAAGGGGAAAGTTCATAGCAATACAGGCATACCTCAAGAAACAAGAAAAAAGTCAAATAAATAACCTAACTCTACACCTAAAGCAACTAGAAAAGGAAGAAATGAAGAACCCCAGGGTTAGTAGAAGGAAAGAAATCTTAAAAATTAGGGCAGAAATAAATGCAAAAGAAACAAAAGAGACCATAGCAAAAATCAACAAAACCAAAAGCTGGTTCTTTGAAAGGATAAATAAAATGGACAAACCATTAGCCAGACTCATCAAGAAACAAAGGGAGAAAAATCAAATCAATAAAATTAGAAATGAAACTGGAGAGATCACAACAGACAACACAGAAATACAAAGGATCATAAGAGACTACTATCAGCAATTATATGCCAATAAAATGGACAACGTGGAAGAAATGGACAAATTCTTAGAAAAGTACAACTTTCCAAAACTGGACCAGGAAGAAATAGAAAATCTTAACAGACCCATCACAAGCACGGAAATTGAAACTGTAATCAAAAATCTTCCAGCAAACAAAAGCCCAGGTCCAGACGGCTTCACAGCTGAATTCTACCAAAAATTTAGAGAAGAGCTAACACCTATCCTGCTCAAACTCTTCCAGAAAATTGCAGAGGAAGGTAAACTTCCAAACTCATTCTATGAGGCCACCATCACCCTAATACCAAAACCTGACAAAGGTCCCACAAAAAAAGAAAACTACAGGCCAATATCACTGATGAACATAGATGCAAAAATCCTTAACAAAATTCTAGCAATCAGAATCCAACAACACATTAAAAAGATCATACATCATGACCAAGTGGGCTTTATCCCAGGGATGCAAGGATTCTTCAATATCCGCAAATCAATCAATGTAATACACCACATTAACAAATTGAAAAATAAAAACCATATGACTATCTCAAAAGATGCAGAGAAAGCGTTTGACAAAATTCAACATCCATTTATGATAAGAACTCTCCAGAAAGCAGGAATAGAAGGAACATACCTCAACATAATAAAAGCTATATATGACAAACCCACAGCAAACATTATCCTCAATGGTGAAAAATTGAAAGCATTTCCTCTAAAGTCAGGAACAAGACAAGGGTGCCCACTTTCACCATTACTATTCAACATATTTTTGGAAGTTTTGGCCACAGCAATCAGAGCAGAAAAAGAAATAAAAGGAATCCAAATTGGAAAAGAAGTAAAACTCACTATTTTCAGATGACATGATCCTCTACATAGAAAACCCTAAAGAGTCCACCAGAAAATTACTAGAACTAATCAATGATTATAGTAAAGTTGCAGGATATAAAATCAACACACAGAAATCCCTTGCATTCCTATACAGTAATAATGAGAAAACAGAGAAATTAAGGAAACAATTCCATTCACCATTGCAATGGAAAGAATAAAATACTTAGGAATATATCTACCTAGAGAAACTAAAGACCTATACATAGAAAACTATAAAACACTGGTGAAAGAAATCAAAGAGGACACTAATAGATGGAGAAATATACCATGTTCATGGATTGGAAGAATCAATATAGTGAAAATGAGTATACTACCCAAAGCAATTTATAGATTCTATGCAATCCCTATCAAGCTACCAACGATATTCTTCACAGAGCTAGAACAAATAATTTCACAATTTGTATGGAAATACAAAACCCTCGAATAGCCAAAGCTATCTTGAGAAAGAAGAATGGAACTGGAGGAATCAACCTACCTGACTTCAGGCTCTACTACAAAGCCACAGTCATCAAGACAGTATGGTACTGGCACAAAAACAGAAATATAGATCAATGGAACAAAATAGAAAGCCCAGAGATAAATCCATGCACATATGGACACCTTATCTTTGACAAAGGAGGCAAGAATATACAGTGGATTAAAGACAATCTCTTTAACAAGTGGTGCTGGGAAATCTGGTCAACCACTTGTAAAAGAACGAAACTAGAACACTTTCTAACACCATACACAAAAATAAACTCAAAATGGATTAAAGAGCTAAACGTAAGACCAGAAACTATAAAACTCCTAGAGGAGAACATAGGCAAAACACTCTCTGACATACATCACAGCAGGATCCTCTATGACCCACCTCCCAGAATATTGGAAATAAAAGCAAAAATAAACAAATGGGACCTAATTAACCTTAAAAGCTTCTGCACATCAAAGGAAACTATTAGCAAGGTGAAAAGGCAGCCTTCAGAATGGGAGAAAATAATAGCAAATGAAGCAACTGACAAACAACTAATCTCAAAAATATACAAGCAACTCCTACAGCTCAACTCCAGAAAAATAAATGACCCAATCAAAAAATGGGCCAAAGAACTAAATAGACATTTCTCCAAAGAAGACATACAGATGGCTGACAAACACATGAAAAGATGCTCAACATCATGCATTATCAGAGAAATGCAAATCAAAACCACTATGAGGTACCATTTCACACCAGTCAGAATGACCGCCATCCAAAAGTCTACAAGCAATAAATGCTGGAGAGGGTGTGGAGAAAAGGGAACCCTCTTACACTGTTGGTGGGAATGCAAACTAGTACAGCCACTATGGAGAACAGTGTGGAGATTCCTTAAAAAAAACTGGAAATAGAACTGCCTTATGATCCAGCAATCCCACTGCTGGGCATACACCCTGAGGAAACCAGAAGGGAAAGAGACACGTGTACCCCAATGTTCATTGCAGCACTGTTTATAATAGCCAGGACATGGAAGCAACCTAGATGCCCATCAGCAGATGAATGGACAAGAAAGCTGTGGTACATATACACAATGGAGTATTACTCAGCCATTAAAAAGAATACATTTGAATCAGTTCTAATGAAGTGGATGAAACTGGAGCCTATTATACAGAGTGAAGTAAGCCAGAAAGAAAAACACCAATACAGTATACTAACGCATATATATGGAATTTAGAAAGATGGTAACAATAACCCTGTGTACGAGACAGCAAACGAGACACTGATGTATAGAACAGTCTTATGGACTCTGTTGCAGAGGGATAGGGTGGGAAGATTTGGGAGAATGGCATTGAAACATGCATAATATCATGTATGAAACAAGTTGCCAGTCCAGGTTCGATGCATGATACTGGATGCTTGGGGCTAGTGCACTGGGACGACCCAGAGGGAGGGTATGGGGAGGGAGGAGGGAGGAGGGTTCAGGATGGGGAACACATGTATACCTGTGGCAGATTCATTTTGATATTTGGCAAAACTAATACAAATTGTAAAGTTTAAAAATAAAATTTTAAAATAAATAAATAGGCATGATATATATATATATGTGTATATATATATGTATATGTGTATATATATATATGTGTATATATATATGTATATGTATATATATATGTGTGTATATATATATATAATCCTCAAGACAGATTATCCTTCACCCCATCAGCATTTTCTTTGGGGAACACTGTATAACAGTGAAAAGACACTAGCAGGTTGTCTGACAATTCAGCTCAATTCTGACACTATCTCCTGGAATAGAATCAGATTCCACAGGTAAAGGACTCAGTCCCTAGTTAGATATGAAAACTGTTTTGGTTAGGAATGAATTATCTTCTTCTTTTATACACCTTTACACCTAATTAAAATGCTATCCATGCAGTAGGTGGTCATTTGACTGTGATGTTACTTAAAGTATAAATATTCAGTCAGGATCACTAGTGAAAACTCTAAAAGCTATTTTAGGTTTTTTTTGCTTTCTGATAATGAATATTCAAGTGGAAGCAGGAGAAGAGAACCACATGCATTTGCTTATTTTGGGGACCTCAAACTAAATCAGACTAGAGACCTCAAAACTCAAAAGTGGCTAAGCTGTATAACTCTCTTGTTTTTAATTAAATTTTCAGGGGCAGGTTTTTATTTTCAAAAATAGTATGTGCATTACTCTACAAGTTGGCATTTCTCTGCTGTTAGCTTTCTTAGTTCCTTTGGGATGTTGCTATTGTCAGTTCCTTCAGTGCTTCTAACATACATCTTCTTTGACATTTAGTCATCTTTTGTGTGGTTCATAGATTTTATTTCTTGAGTAAGTGTTAGGAATAGGTTTAGCTGTATGTTACAGAAAACCCAAGTAATACTGGCTGAAAGAAAACACAGATTTGTTTTTCTCTTACGTAAGAGATGTCCTGAGGATACAGTTAAGGCTCACGTGGCAGTTCTCTAGTCGCAAGGACCCAGAGTTCATGCTCTGTGTCTCCTCATAGTTGCAGGGTGGCTTCCACAGCTCCAGCTTTAGCATCCACAGTCCAGGCAGCAAGACGAAAGAAGAGAGGGATCTGCTTCCTGCCTGACTGGGTCATCTGCCTTTAAAGCGATTTCTTAGGAGCTCCATTCAGTGACTTGTGCTTCATTAGTCACAGGAAAGGGTGGTAAATAAATGCTTTTAGCTGGGCATATTGCCATGTCAATTAAAACTAGGGTTCTCTTACTGCAGAAAAGGGGCTGAATGTGTATATATGGGCCATCTAGAGACTTCTGCCATAACTTAATTCCCAAGGGAGCAGAGTCTGCAATCCAGGCTTGGGTGTGGACCATTTATCTGGGAGGTGATCCCAGGAAGCAGAATAATAGAGAAGGGAGAGTGAAATAGGAAAGCAAGAAAAGTCAGTGAAGGGTTGCTGTAGAGTTGGGCTCTGTTACCATAGGGCCAGGGGCACTGTGTCTCTGAGGACCCTCTGAAGAACCATGAAGAATGCATCTCCAGGACAGTTTCCCTCTCCCCATTCCCTAGGCTGGGGAGAAGCTGGGAGACTTCTCTACCGACTGTCCCATTGGTTTTCTCCAGGGGGACTAAAAACTCCCTTGCCTTTACTGATAAAAGTGATGAACGGTGTTCACAAAGACCCAGCCACTTTTTCCGTGGGGAGTGTGTTAGTTTTCTATCCTTATGTAACAAATTACTACAAAATTAATAGCTTAAAATAACACTCGTTCATTAATTACTACAAAGTTAATTAATTACTGACTCATTAGAAAAGACCCTGATGCTGGGAAAGATTGAAGGCAGGAGGAGTGGGGATGCTAGAGGATGAGATGGTTGGATGGCATCACTAACTAGATGGACACGAGTTTGAGCAAGCTCTAGATATTGGTGATGGACAGGGAAGCCTGGCATGCTGCAGTCCATGGGGTCGCAAAGAGTTGGACGTGACTAAGCGACTGAACTGAACTGACTGACAAAATTAATGGTTTAAAACAACACCCATTTATTCATTGTGTGTTGCAGTCAGATGTTTGACATGGTGTTGGACTGCACCCCACAGGCCTTCAAGTCATGTCCTTGCCCAGCCTCAAGAGTAAAGAAAGAGCCCAGAATCAGCAACAGAGACATCAGTGGTCTAATGGATGGGGGGAGCTTACATGTCTGAAGCAAGGTCCTAGAGCAATACCCCACCCTGTGTAGCAGATGGTGGGCAGGATGTCAGGTGAAGGGATTGGGGAAGGAGGAGGGAATTGACATCATCAGGCTGGCTCATCAGTTACCAGGGAAACCAGAGGAACACATCCCCTCACCACTCCTTTGATAAGCTATCATAGGGAAGTTCTCATCTACAGATTAGAACAATCATAGCTGGGGCTGGGACAAGTGTGTAGGCACTTACTGACTAGGCTCTATGGTTAAGAACGTAGGTCAGTCATGTGAGTAGGATGTAGGTGGAGCAGGGACTGGTCAAGTAGGAGATGTGCAGAGAACAAGAGAACAGCCATCTTGGGTGGCCTGATCATACACATGGCATTGCTGGATTCTCTGACTGGGGCAAAACAAAGCTGAAAACAAGATGTTGAATGGGCTGAGTTCTCATCTGAAGGCACTGGTGAAAAACCCACCTCCAAGCACTTTTGAGTTGTTGGCAGAATTCAGTTTTCTGTGGTTGTAGGACTGAGGTTTCTGCTTCTGTGTGTGTCTGTGTTAGTCCTTCAGTCGTGTCCAACTCTGTGACCCCATGGACTGTAGACTGTCAGGCTCCTCTGTCCATGGAATTCTCCAGGCAAGAATACTGAAGTGGGTTGCTATTCCCTCTCCAAGGGATCTTCCCAACCCAGGGATTGAACCCTGGTCTCCTGCACTGTAGACAGATTCTGCTTTGTAGACTGTCTGGGCCACCAGGGAAGCCCAGGTTTCTGCTTACATGCTGGCTATTTTCTGGGGTTAACTCTCAACTCTCAGGAGCCTTGTGGCTCTCTCTGTCTTTAAGCCAGCAACTATGCATTGAATCCTTTTTTGTGCTTCAAATCTGATGTCCTCTTCTGCCATTTACAGAGAACAATTTAGTGGTTTTTAGTATATTTACAATATTGTACAACCATTATCTTTTTGTAGAATATTTTCATCACCCTATTAAGAATCCTTATATCCATTATATAAGTCACTCCCCCTACTTTCTAACCTACTACTAACCTACTTTCTGTCTCTATGGATTTGCCTGTTCATATAAATGATATCTTACAATATGTAGTCCTTTGTGACTGACTTATTTTACTTAGCATAATGTTTTCCAAGACTTATCCATGTTGTGGCATGTATGAATACTTCATTCTTTTTTGTGACTGAATAATATTCCATCATATGAATATACCACATCTTGTTTACCCATTCATCACTTCTTGGACATTTAGATTGTTCTCACTTCTTGGCTATTATGAATAATGTTGTTATGAACATTCATGACATAGTTTCATGTGGACATGTTTTTAGTTCTCTTAAAATTCCTGGGTCCTTTGGTAACTCTATGTTGAACTTTTTGAAGAGTAGCCAAACTGGTTCCCAAAGTGACTGTACCATTTTACAAAGCAGTATATGAGAGTTTTCTCCACAACCTCACTAATGCTTATTCCAGTCTTTTTAATTTCGGCACCCTAGTGAGCATGTGGTGATATCTCATTTGGTTTTGATTTGCTTTTCCCCAGTGATTAATGATGTTGAACATTTTTCATATGTTTATTAGCTATTTGTATATACTCTTAGGAGAAATTTCTGTCCAAATCTCTTGACTGTCTTTAAAACGTTTAGGTTATTTGTCTTTTTAATTGTTGAGTTGTAAGAG
This sequence comes from Bos indicus, assembly GCF_029378745.1. Lineage (NCBI taxonomy): Eukaryota > Metazoa > Chordata > Mammalia > Artiodactyla > Bovidae > Bos > Bos indicus. Next base: position 36,613,206 of record NC_091770.1, read on the forward strand.
TTCTTTCTGTCTTTTTTTTTTTTTACATCCTGCATACTAGACCCCTATCAGATATAGAATTTGCAAATATTTTCTCCCCTTCTATGGATTCCTTTTCTTGATGGTGTCTTTGTAGCACACTATTCTTTTATTTTGATGATGTTCATGTTTCTTTTGCTGCTCATGCTCTTGTTGTCACATATTAGAAATCTTGCTTAAGCTAAAGTCATGAAAATTTATACCTATTATTTTCTAAGCATTTATATGTTGAGCTCTTATATTTAGGTCTTTGATTCACTTTGAGTTAATTTTTACATATGGTATATGGTTAGGGATCCCACTTTATCCTTTTGCACTTAGGTATCCAGTTTTCCCAGCAACATTTGTTAAAGAGACTATTCTTTCCCCACTGAATAATCTTGATACCCTTGTAGAAAATCAATTCACTATGGGTGCATAGACACATTTCTAAACCCTCAGTTCTAGTCTGTTGGTCCATAACTTGTTCATATGCCAGGACCACACAGTTTTGATTACTGGTTATAGTAAGTTTTGAAATTGGAAACTGTGAGACCTCCAACTTTAGTCTTCTTTTTGAAGATGTTTTTGGCTATTTGTAGTTCCTTGCAACTCTATATGAATTTTAAGACCAGGTTGTCCATTTCTGCAAAAAAATGAAGTTGAAATTTTAATGCAGATTTTACTGAAACTGTAGATCAATTTGGGAGTATTGACATCTTAACAATATTAAGTCTTGGAATTAATAACCATGGGATTTCTTTTCATTTATTTAGGTCTTCTTTAATTTCTTTCAACAATGTTTTATAGTTTTTAGTGCATAGTGTTGCACTTCTTTTGTTAAATTTATCCCTAAGTATTTTATTCCTTTTGATTCTATTGTTAATAGGATTGTTTTCTTAATTTTATTTTCAGATTTTTTCATTACCAAATATACAGAAATACAATTGGTTTTTGGATTTGATCTTGTATTGTGCAGCCTTGCTGAACCCATTATTGGTTCTGATAGCTTTTCAGTGGATTTCTTAGGATTGTCTGTCTACATAATCATGTCATCTGCACATAGAGATAGTTTTCCTTCTTCCTTTCCAATCTGAAAGTGAAAGTGACTGTCGCTCAGTCTGTCTGACTCTTTGCGACCTCGTGGACTATATAGTCCATGAAATTCTCTGGGCCAGAATACTGGAGTGGGTAGCCTTTCCTTTCTCCAGAGAATCTTCCCAACCCAGGGATCGAATCCAGGTCACACATATTGCAGGTGGATTCTTTACCAGCTGAACCACAAGGAAAGCCCAAGAATACTGGAGTGAGTAGCCTATCCCTTCTCCAGCGGATCATCCTGACCCAGGAATTGAACTGGGGTCTCCCGCATTGCAGGCAGATTCTTCACCAACTGAGCTATCAATCTGGGTGTCTTATATTTATGTTTCTTGCCTAATTGCCCTGACTAGAACCTGCAGTACAAGGTTGAGTAGAAGTAGTAGTGAGGGCAGATATCTCGTCTTAATCTTAGGGGGAAATCTTTCACCATTAAGAATAATGTTAGCTATGGGTTTCTTATAAACGTCTTTCAGAAGGTCGAAAAGACTCCTTTTTATTCCTATTTTGTTGAGTGGCTTTTAATCATGAAAGGGTGCTAGATTTTGTCCACCCATTTTTCTGTGTCTGTTGAATTGGTCAGGTGTTTTGATTTTCCTTCTTTCTATTGATATAATGTATTGCATTGATTTTAGAAGTTGTACATGTATATAATGGAATATTACCAGGCCTTAAAAAGGTGGATGAACCTAGATACAGAGTGAAGTAAGTAAGAAAGAGAAAAGCAAATATCATATATTAATGCATGTATACAGCATCTAGAGAGATGGAAGTGCAGAGCAGTGCAGCAGCTGATGCCCTTTATCTGCAGGGCAGCAGTGGAGATGCAGATGTAGAGAACAGACTTGTGGGCACCAGAGGGAAAGAAGAGGAATGAACTGAGAAAGAAGCACTGAAACATATACATCACCATATGTAAAATTAGGTAGCCAGTGGAAGTCTACTGTATGACACAGGGCACTCAAACCCAGTGCTCTGGAGAACCTAGAGGAGTGGGAAGGGGTGGGGGGTGGGATAGAGGTTCAAGAGGGAGGGGACATATGTATACCTATGGCTAATTCATGTTGGTGTATGGCAGAAACCAACACAATATTGTAAAGCAATTATCCTCCAATTAAAAATAAATAAAAAATACATTGAACCTAGGGTACTCTGTTTTGTCTTTTTAAATCAGTTCTAATGAGATGGATGAAACTGGAACCTATTATACAGAGTGAAGTAAGCCAGAAAGAAAAACACCAATACAGTATACTAACGCATATATATGGAATTTAGAAAGATGGTAACAATAACCCTGTGTACGAGACAGCAAAAGAGACACTGATGTATAGATCAGTCTTATGGACTCTGTGGGAGAGGGAGAGGGTGGGGAGACTTGGGAGAATGGCATTGAAACATGTAAAATATCATATATGAAACGAGTCGCCAGTCCAGGTTCGATGCACGATACTGGATGCTTGGGGCTGGTGCACTGGGATGACCCAGAGGGATGGTATGGGGAGGAAGGAGGGAGGAGGGTTCAGGATGGGGAACACAGGTATACCTGTAGCGGATTCATTTCGATATTTGGCAAAACTAATACAATATTGTAAAGTTTAAAAATAAAATAAAATTTAAAAAAAATTAATTTATTTTTTAATTGAAGGATAATCGCTTTACAGAATTGTGTTGGTTTCTGCCAAACATCAACATGAATCAGCTTAGAGTACTCTTGCAATGCTTTTTCCTTAAAAAAAAAAAAAAGTGATTTGTTTTATGAATTTCCTTATAAGTCTGAATTTTTTTTCATTTGCATTATAGATTATATCTTTCCTGGATATAGGGTTCTTGGAATACAGTCCTTTTTTCTTTAAAACCTACATACATCTCTCAGGTTCCTGAGTGGCTTATGAAAGATCCAGTGGCAGTGTATTTATTTTTACCTTTGTGGGTAGTCTTTTCTCGCTCTCTTTATGACTTGATTATTACTCTTAAACTACAAAAACTTCATCATAATTTGTCAGTTATGTGTCTTCCCCTGCCCCAATTATAAATACCTGGCATTTGGTGAACTCCTTTGATCTGAAAATTCAATCCTTTCTTCAGCACAGAAGTTTTTCTATTTGATCATTGCTTCTGTTCTTTTTGCTTTTTCTGAATATTTGCATATTAGGCTTTCTGCATGTGTCTTGAATGCCTCATATTTTTACCAGTAATTTATATTTCTTTGTATTTTTTGCTTTATTATATAATAGTTCCTTTACTTCATTTTCCAGTTTACTAGTTTAGTTTTCATCACTAGCCATTTTTCTTCCTCTACTGGAATTTTAACCCCAGCTTTCATGTTTTTTTAAGCCCCTCCAAAATTTTTTATAGTTATTCTCTTTGGGTAGTCTCTTAAACATTCTTCTTACACTGTTATTGTTTTTTGCATTGACTTGGCCTTGGTAGAAGGTGCGTGTTCTGTCCATTCTGGTTTCCCTAGTTTGAGCTGTTATGTAGTCTATCAGATGTCTATGAAGTTTATTTGCTTCTTTAGGTCAAAGGAGTGTGTTCTTCCTAACAGCTCCTGAGGTGTGGTGAAGTCTGTCGGGGCACGGTGGATATTGTCAATAACCCACAGGAACTGAGCTCAAAAACTGAAACACATTGGGGTGTAAAGAGGCTATTTTAGTCAAAGGCAAGATGAAGAACCAGGAGGAACTAGTCAGCATTGAAGAGGTAACGCTAAAGAGAAGCATATAGGCCATGTGAGGGGCAGAAACCTCCATTCTTGACAGGGAGGACTGCTGTTCGTTCTTGTCCTTGCTGCTGCTGCTGCTAAGTTGCTTCAGTCGTGTCCGACTCTATGCGACCCGATAGACGGCAGCCCGCCAGGCTCCCCCGTCCCTGGGATTCTCCAGGCAAGAACACTGGAGTGGGTTGCCATTTCCTTCTCCCATGCGTTAAAGTGAAAAGTGAAAGTGAAGTCGCTCAGTCGTGTCCGACTCTTCGAGACCCCATAGACTGCAGCCTACCAGGCTCCTCCGTCCGTGGGATTTTCCAGGCAAGAGTACCGGAATGGGGTGCCATCGCCTTCTCCGAAATAATTATGAGTAATGTACTAATCAAGCAAATTCCCTTTTAGAAGATAATTTTCTAGATATTTACGGTCATATTCTCTTTAACTAATTTATGTATTTACTGTTCTAATTTACTTCTGTTCTTGTTCAAGTATCACATGGTAGCAGCAGTTTGTTGAAGTTTACCTGGGACTGATGCATACTGTTGGGAAAGAATAAAGCTGTTGTATTGTTTTAATGTAAGCTTACCTTTCATTTTTTTAAAAAAAGTATTTATTTGGCTGTGCTAGGTCTTACTTAGTTGCAGCATGTGGAATCTCATTCCCTGACCCAGGGACAAACCTGGGCGCCCTGCACTAGGAGCTCTGAGTCTTAGCCACTGGACCATCAGGAAGTCCCAGATATAAGCTTACCTTTTGATGGGACATGCAAACCCTGCCCCCCACCATACCTCTCTTACACCTGACACTTCCCACATTTTTGTCAAATCCCCTCTCCTTGAACACATTTGGCTTTTAAGTTTGGGACCTTGGCCTCAAGATGTCATTGCAATCGATTTGCTTGCAAATATTTTTCATAAACATTTATGATGGATAATGTTGTGAACTAGAGGCACATGTCATGAATTGCAGTTTAGATCTGTTATTTACCATCATTGCTGGCTATGCTTAGAGAGTGACTTTGAATTGTTTTCCAACCTAATTAAAAAGTTTTTTTTCCCCAAGACTTGTGATGTTTATAAAATGTTTATATCCCAAACATATTATTATATGTTTTCATCTAATTAAGTTGTCTGTCACTTTGCTAAAGGTATAATTAGTAAATTCTTCCTTTATTCTGTCTGGCTCAAAATGAACATACTAAACGGCACTTTGAAAACAAGATAGTTTATCCTCTGTGCTTTGACAGACCTCAGACTCGTAGTTTTCACGAATGATATCCTTTATTTATACCTGCTGCCTATTAGCATTATATAAATTCTCCATAGTATTGGTGTGTCTTTGTTTCCTGAAACAGGTGTACCAATCCATTTACTTTAGTTCAATTGAATCCTCTTGTGATCTTTTCCACAATTGTAGAGTAAGTGAAATTCACTTACTCTGAAATGTAATTTGGAAATGCAAACTAAATGTTCCCCTGTAGGGGGTGCAATCTGTTTTAAACTCTTAGTATGTGTAATGAGAGCACTATAGAGGGAACATTCAGAGGCTTCCTCCATATTAACACAGGTTATTCAAATGATTTGAAAATCTTGTATGTTTGATAGCCAGTGTTTTCCTCAAGTTATAAAATCTGCATAATGTTAGAGTAAATGCAATAAACTTACTTTTTATTATGGTTTTGGGCATTGCATTAATCAGGGTGCTCCAGAGAAGCAGAATCTATAGTATGTGTATGTGGTATACTAATGTATGTATATACGCACAATGCACACAGCATTCATGGGCATCCATATGTGTGTGTATATATGGAAAAAGAGAAAGAGGTTTATTATTGTAGCAGCTAGCAGATCTGAAATCTGTAGGGTAGGCAGGCTGACTGGCAATTCAGGTAAAATAGTTAAGTCACAGGCTGGAGGCGGAATTCCTTCTCTCAGAAACTTTAGTCTTCGTTCCTAACGTCTTCAACTGATTGAATGTGGTTCACCCACATTATGGAGAATAATCTGCTTTACTTAAAGTTAACTGATTACAAATATGAATCAAATCTTAAAAATCTTTACAGCAACGTCTAGTCAAGTGTTTAACCAAACAACTGAGCACCATAGTCTAGCCATGTTGACACATAAAATTAATTATCAGTAGCATCTTGCATACATTTTTGTCAGTGTAGGTATGAATCACAATTAAAGATAATAGTAGCTGGATTTTTGGAGTAGCTTGGACTCAAAATTTAGTACAACTCTCTAGTAATAAAGGTTCAAATGTATATTTTAGTACTCCAAAGTTGAGTGGGTGGAACATAAAACATACAAGTCATGCCATCCTCCTTTTTTTTAAAAATTTTATTTTCTATTGGAGTTTAATTGATTTACAATATTGTGTTAGTTTCAGGTATACAACAAAATGACTCAGTTATACACATATCTACATCCATTCCCTTTTTCAGATTCTTTTCCCAAATACATTATTATAGAAGATTGAATAAAGTTCCCTGTGCTGTACAATATATCCTTGTTGATTATAAACTATCCTTCTTTTCAGTTTGGACTTTTTCCATAATATTTTTTGAGGTAATCTATAATAGTGTTATTTCAGTTTGTCCTTTGAAGCTTAGCTTTCAAGTTCTCTGTGCATTCAAAATTGGGCATTGTTGAACACATAATTAGAATAGTGGTCAAAATGTGGATTAGAGAAAGAAGGTTGAAAAACTTGCTATCCTGTGGAATTTCTGAAATCCTAAAATTATTATAACACAAAATGTTCCAGGACCTCACACATATCCATAAAATGTATCTTCTGGGCTATGTTCCTCCTGTGGTTGGTGTATGCTTCCAACTCAGAGAGATGTCGAGCTTGCTTTTTGTTTGACCTTGCATGATTCAGTTGGAGGTCGTCTAGTTGGATTCATCCTCTAATATTTTTGTTTGTTTATTTTTGTCTCTAAGTTTTTCTTTCTCTTACATAGTTTAATTCACTTAAAAATCATTTTAGTTATTTTTTTCCCCTGTAGCCCTAGAGTGGATCTCTCTCTGTCTCCTTTCTTCTTTCTCTTTAAGTGCTGATCCTGATATTAATAATATACTGTCCTTAATCTTGGACTTCTTATTTTCAACTTATATGACAGTCTTGTTTTCCCTGAGAATACTACGATGTTGTTATTAAATCCTAGAATGGTGAATGGAAGTTAAGCGTGTGTGTGTATCTTTTTAATTGTTGGAGCTTGATCTCTACATGACTTTTCATTTTATGATGGAAAGCAGACTTTCCATTAGCTTGGAATCATGTGACTCCCAGGGTTGGGCAGGAAATTAGTTTTTGTCCAAAATAGCAGGATACAACAGAAGTGATTTTCTTAGCTCCAAAGCCGCTCTGCTGCAGAAACACAAATTGAAATAGTGGCTTAGTGATTGACTTAACTCATTAGGAAGCCTGCTGATAAGAATTTATGTTTAGACTTTGGAAAGGAAGAAGAGATTTTTTTTCCCCAGGTCTTGCAATAGATCCCAGTTACAGGGAACAGTAAAAAGAAAAAAATGTGACTTTCATATAGTATTGAGCAATACTCTGTCTCATAAATCAAATTTTATAGGATTAGTCATTTGTAAGATTGTATCCTTATACCCTATTGTGATTGTATATGTTGATTATACTTTGATTTCTCCATTATTAGAGAAAAGTATTGAGGAAATGACAAAAACAAGTTTTGGGTTTATTTTTTAATTAATTTCTTTGGGCAAGCTCAGCTTTTTCAAGCTGTTTATTTTTGCAGATGTATTTCATCAGTTCTTAAGAACGAAGCTAGGAATGTGTGCTGGCTTCCAGGTTAGTACCACCCAGGAATTTTAAAAAATCTGTTTTCTTAAAATATTTCTTTTTTTTGTAGGGGAGATAGGGAATTTTTTCATTTATTCTGGCTAAGTAGATTTTTAAAATATATTTAAATAAGGTATTTTAAATACTGTCTTTGAATATATTGGTTTTTTCATTCCATATTGAAGATTTGACTTGTTTGGGGAATTTATTATTTCACAGTTAATGGTTTTTATGGAAAGGAGGTAAAAGTTACTCATGTTTTTATTTTCTCTGGAAAATTTGAATGTACTATTTGCATCATTTTAGAATTGTTTCTTATCATTCAGAGAGCCTTCTATAGAGGTTAGTCTCTAAGGATATCAATACTTGCTATTAGATTGTGACTATATGTTCCATCAACAAAATTATCCTCTTCTTGTAGAGTATTTCTTACACAGCTAAAGTAACTATATTAAGACAGGGTTCTGACACAGTTTCTTTAAACCAGACTGGAGTAAAAAGAGCTGAGAAAATGACCTTCATTTTGCAAACATTTATTAAGCCTTCCAGTTGTGACAGGCTCTGACGCCATCCTGTCTCTACAGAAATTGACAGTTTAGACAAAAATGACAGCAGCTATATTCAGTATAGTTACTGTTACAAAAGGGTTTCTTTTCCTGATGGTGTCCGTTTCTGGCCACCTCCAGATGGCCTGCCACTTTGAGCTTGGAAGTTGGGAAACAAAACAGATGCAAGGATGCAGAACAACTTCATTTGAAATAAAAAAGAGAACCATGGTACTATGCTATTTTTCTATTAAATCCTAGATAAAGCTAACCTATGTCATGAAGCAAAGTTCCTCAAGTTGAGGGACGTATCCTATCTTCTTGAAGAATAAAACTGCTGTGGACTTCTTGTATTGACTGAAACTATTACAATATTACTTAAATTGCTCATTTTTCTTGTATTATGTTATTTAGTATGCACAGAATATATTACTTAGCGTGCACACATGTATTTTATGCTTATAACTTATGCTAAATAAAATCAAAACAAATGTAGAAATTAAATATGACAACACCATTACAGTTCAGATGAACATTATAATTGAGTTTAAATCAACATGGATTTAGTGAGATGGGTGACACTGCTTTGCTGAAACAGTATTGATATAGAGAATTTTAGCAGAAAGATGTCACCCTAACTGTGCTTCCATGGTTCATCTGTTTTCTGTATTTGGATTTTGATAATACTTACTCAGCAAATGCCTGTTTACATAGTATGTTATTCAAACAATATTAAAAGCTTTATGTCTCTGATTGGAACTTAGGCAAACCAAACCTCACCTTTGCCAATGAGTAGTCTTGAAACAGCACATTAAAGATGTATCACTTGGCCACTGTGTAAAGCTTTATTACTTGGGAAAAAAGCTAGCCTAACTGATACGTTCATTATGTTAGTATCTGATGCAACTATTGCTAAGGATCAGGGGTACAGAAACTCTTTTTGGAAAATGAAGACCATACTTATTTCTAGTAAATTGATATGAGTTGACACAGTCAGAGATGTTGCTAGTCTCTTCCACCTCTTTGCTTATATAAAGCCTTCTAGTTATAGCTTTCCTAGATGTTAATCAACCAACTCAGTTGCACATACAAACTACTGCATAAAAATCATAAAGCAATACGCAGTTGCACAGGGTCATCCCAGAAAGGCAGACTATCCTTAAAACTTCTTTTTTTTTTAATGGTCATAAAAATAAAAAATTTTTTTTAATATCATAAGACTTTAATAATAATATTCATAGACCTTAGTTTGAGAAATACTGCTATCGGGTACTCAGCAGTTCCTGATGGGGAGAACCAGATTTCTATCTGCATATGCTGGTAAATAGGTTCTCAATTCTAGATCCACTATTAAAGTACAACATTACACTGCTATTTACATTTGATGTCCAGGACCAGACATGAAATACAAAGAATTTAGGTATGTCCTAGGTTTTGAGACAAGCCTAACTAGGGGAAGTTTTTGCTCTATGGAGGCTGTGAGCATTATGCTCTGCTTAGCTGAGGTGAAAGACTGACTATAAAGACTGTCTTTGATGTCTTCTATAACCAGACCGGGCTATGGGCAGTGCTGTTACTTCTCTGTTTGAGAATATAATTTTTATTTTACTCTGAATACATGATGTTCAATTTCCAGGTTCTACTGGTTATATATAATTCCTAGATATTATAAGTGACTCACTTACTAAAGAATAAATTTAACTCTAGGCTCACCAGTTTTTTTCCCCTACCCTTTACATCTACCACTTCTCTACATTACAGTGCTGTCTTTCTTCTACAACTTTAAAATTCATTATTTCTATCTCTAATTTATCTGAAGGGTAGAACAATCAGTGCTTGAAAATTTAGTTAGAGTAAACCTGTATCTCTCGCGATGCCAGGAATTTTGTTTTAGTCCTTTTTTGTTTTCTAATTTATTTTTAGCTAATTTATATATGGCAGGATTTCAACCAGGGGTGTTAACATGTTTACATTTGGTAAAGGGATGGTTGTAAGCTGCACCTACTGCCTGCTTTAGAACTTGGCACATAGTAGGTATTCATTGTAGGTGAATAAAGAGATACACAAATGAAGAAATGAATGAATGATGAATGAATTTGGTATTCGGTGTAGTAAGAGGGGCGATGGTGTAACCATGTTAGATTTTTAGCAGGGCATGGTTTAGATTGTTTTTCCATTTGAAGCTGGAGACTTTTTTTGTTGTTGTTAACTGATCTTCATGTTACCTAAGCTTTTATTTATTTTTGGAGATGTTGAAATCTTGGAAAATTTGTTAATTCCTCTGGCTAATGACACTTAGGGAGAACATGATCTCTGTATAACTGTAGTGGATGGGTTGCCTTTCATATTAGAGGAAACAGTTGTCATAGATAATGCATCAAATTGCGCATAGACTTTCTACTGTTTTGCTTTTTAATTTTAGTTTGAGTTCATCCATCATCCTGGAGCCTCAGATGTAATCTCTTTTTTCCTTGGACTGCTGACTGAATTAATTTCTCTGTGCTTTACTGGGGCTGGAATAACCCGGTTATGATCATGTTAATAGTGGTTTGTCATTGTAGGCCTTTACTATCTACTTCCCTGCTTCCAGCATCAAAACAGGAGTGAAAACACTAAAAGAGTACAAAGAAAATGGCTTTATTTCTGACATGGCACACACAGCTTATTCCATATGACCCTGGTGATAAGTGTGAAACTGAGGAGCTCATGTGCTGCGTTCTTCATTAGTCAGTTCCCCCGTTGGGTTAGCAGATTTCCTTTTATACAATAGTTGTATAATTTGTAGCTGCACAATAGTCAGATGCATTTGAAAAATCAAGTTCATTTCATTTTGATTAAATGAATAAATATATTCCTGTATAGAAATATTCAAAAACTTTATGTAAAGAGGAAAATTTAAGTCACCTGTTATCCTACCACCTAGAAATAACCACAGTTTAATAGAAACTATCTCTTTTTTATGTCTTGGCTATTTTCACCACGAAAAAATTTTTAAATACATTTTTTAAAATTATCTGGGTAATATAAATTTACTTCTAGAAAAATTAGATGATATAGGTTAAATAAAAAGAATACTCATTAAATACCATCTAGAGATAGTTGATATTAAGATTTTGATATGTATTCTTCCAGAATTTTAACTACATAATAAAATATGTAAATTTATGATGAGGTACACAATTTTTTATAAAACTGGAAGCATGCCATACATAATTAGGTATAATTATTTTGTAAATATCTTTGTGTCAGTAAATATATATACCCCTACCATTATTACTAATAGCTTATGACATGCTGTTGTTTTGATTATAAAATAAATTTAACAAAGCTAAGATGATTAAAAATTAGGCCATTAAAAACTTGTTTGATAATTGCTTATGTTGGAGTTTGTACCATACATAATTCTTACATCTTTATGAATCTAGTCTGTTGGTTTCACTATGATTTCTGCCTTTGGGATCATGCTTAGTAATTCCTTCACAATACAAATATTTTAAAATTATTCAGGCCTGTGTTCTTTTATTTATTTATTTTTCTGTGGTCTTTTAGTACTTTGGTATTTTCTATTTTAAAACTAAAACCAATATAGAATTTATCTTACATATTATGAGACAGGAATCTATTTATTTCTAAATCCTTTAAATAAGTTATGCCTCTGCCAGTTTTGTCATAAACAATGATCTGTATAAATAAATGGATCTGTTCCTAGGCCTTAAAGTTTTGTTTCATTGATTTATTCCATTCTTTTGCAAGATCCATACTGTTTTAATTATTGAGTGTTTATAGTATGCTTCAGTGGATGTCTGGTTGAGCCAAACCTCTTAAAATTTTTTGGCTAGTCTGACAGTTGGTCATCTTCCAGATCAACAAATGTGAGAATAATCTGTCAAGTTTCAATCATTTTTTGTAACTTGAATTTTTTTCTTAAAATTGTGTTAAATGTAAAGATTAATTTGGAGAGATTGACATGTTTATATCTTCTCATCAAAAATATAAAGTACAGTTTCTATAGTTGACAGTACTATATTCTACACTTGAAAGTTGCTAAGAGAGTATATCTCAAATGTTCTTACACAAAGCTACATGTTTTGCCATATGTAGTGAAAATCCAATTAAGTGTTGGTGATGGACAGGGAGGCCTGGTGTGCTGCGATTCATGGGGTCGCAAAGAGTCGGACACAACTGAGCAACTGAACTGAACTGAACCCAACAGTTGTTTTTCTCAAGTAATGAGAAGGGTAGAGGTAGACAGTCTAGGGCTGTTACAGTGGTGTCATGAAGTCGTCAGTGATGCAGGTTTTTTTGGTCCTTAGGTATAGCTCTTGCCCTTGTGGTCACATGAGGCTCTTCCACCTCCAAGCCTCATATTCATGTTTATGTCCCTTTCTGTCATGAACAGTATCTTCACTGGAGACCTCTATAAATAGAGGCCTTATTTCTTTAGCCAGCACTTGGGTCACATGGGCATATTTCCATCTACCAGGGATTTTGGAAGGTGAGTATTTTTAAATGAGTGCATTGCCATCCAAGGAAAAATAGTGTTCTATTCATAAGTAGAAAAAGGAGAATGAATCTTGGATGGGTCTGTGTCTTGGTTATGGAAGTTACACGTAAAGCCATTATAATCTACAAAAGGATGGTAAGATACATATGACAAGTTCAACAGTTTAAGGCTCCTATGTGATAAATTACATATATACAATCAGGCAATAAAATGCTTTCAAAGGTTAGAGGTAGAAGAGCTCCCTGCAAGATGGAGTTAACTAGGAAATCTTTAATATAAGAGGTGGAACTTGAATGAAGTAAGTTCAGTTCAGTTCATTTGGTTGCTCAGTCGTGTCCGACTCTTTGCAATCCCATGAACTGCAGCACACCAGGCCTCCCTGTCCATCACCAACTCCCCGAGTTCACCCAAACTCAGGTCCGTCGAGTCGGTGATGCCATTCAGCCATCTCATCCTCTGTCGTCCCCTTCTCCTCCTGCCCCCAATCCCTCCCAGAATCAGAGTCTTTTCCAATGAGTCAGCTTTTCACATGAGTTGGCCAAAGTACTGGAGTTTCAGCAACAGTCCCTCCAAAAAACACCCAGGACTGATCTCCTTTAGAATAGACTGGTTGGATCTCCTTGAATGAAGTAAAAGATGGGTCAAATATTATACAGAGGTACTAGATGCCTGTTTTGCAAGTGAGGAATTATATACTTAAAATACTTTTGAATCACTAGACCAGCTTGGCAGGAGTAATGCCTATATACCAAGGGGCAATGGAAAATATGTTGGGACAACATAACGGAGGATTATGTGTGCCACCATGAGGAGCGTGGATTTGAGACTTGCTCATATCAGCCAATGTGAAGCCACTCCAGTACTCTTGCCTAGAAAATCCCATGGATGGAAGAGCCTGGTAGGCTGCAGTCCATGGGGTCGCTAAGAGTCGGACACAACTGAGCGACTTCACTTTCACTTTTCACTTTCACACAATGGAGAAGCCAATGGCAACCCACTCCAGTGTTCTTGCCTGGAGAATCCCAGGGACAGCAGAGCCTGGTGGGCTGCCGTCTATGAGGTCGCACAGAGTCGGACACGACTGAAGCGACTTAGCAGCAGCAACAGCAGCATATCAGCCGATCGATTGGGGATTTCTGAAAAGAGGAATCATAAGGGAAAGTAGAATAGAAATGATAACATGTTAGAGTTTAAAAGAGTAATTCATAGATTAGTAAATTAGAAGTAATTAATATATAATGCCATACTTGCTATCCAGTAGTTGAGATAGCTCATAGCATTTTTTACCAAAGCAGTTGGTTCTAAGGAGGCTCCAATACCTAAAATGGACATTTAATACTGTTTCACTTGAAGCCCCAGATACAGAACAATGGAGCTCTAAAATTCAAATTTTCTGTTAAACTTATTTTTTTATATTGCCAAGAAATTCTTTGTTTCTGTTATCTTCACATGGATTTAAAATATTATGTCAGAATATTTTATCATATTAATACCCAAGTGTAATCTTTCTTAATTAAAATCATTTCTCTAAGCCTGCACTGAATAATTTATAAAATGTAGATTGAAAACAGATTGGCGCTCCTTTGGCTAAGTGTATTTTTGTTGTCTATTTCTTCACCCCAAAATTTTTAATTTGTTGAAAATGCTTAAACTTCAAAGCAATTATGTTGACTCAATGTTTTATTTTCCTTTTAAAATCAATCTTAATACATTTTGCAAAGGTTTTTTTTTTTTTGAATAATTGAGGTGTGTTAGAGCTTTCCCTAGATATACTCATGAATTTTTTTAAATGACAGATATTAATTCTAAAAAATGACATGTATTTATTCAACTGTAAATCTCACAACATAGGAGGATATGTTATCTTCTACTTTAATAATATCAATTACTTTTAATGGTTTGACATAGCAGTTTGAGTAAAAGACTGATTCAATTGAAACATAAAACATGCTTGAAATACTTCCTGTGTAATTATAAATGAACATCTGAAGCTTGAATTACCTCATTTATTTAGTAATTGAAATATCAGAAATTTTCATCATTAGTACCTCATCTCTTCAAAATCTCCTCCTTAATTACCATAAGATCTTTCTTTTTAGAGCCCATTAATATGAATTTAAATCCATGTAGAAGTACAGATATATCACTGTAATGCAATTACACCCAACTACTTAAAATTTCCCTATTCATTATTGGATACTTTTTGACTGTTGTTCAGCTCCCACCCACTGATGTTGGGTTTGGCCTTGAGACTTGCTTTGGTCAATGGGATGTTAGTGGATGTGACACAAACTTTTAAGTATGCTTTCATGATTGGGCTTTGGTTTTTCACACTGGTAATTTGTCATAAGAAGGGCTTTCCCCGGGAATTGCTGTCCCTTCAGCCTGGTCCCAGAGTGAACACAGGTGGAATGAACCTGAGCCCAACCCACAGCTGGAAGCAGAGCCACCTAACCAAGCCCAGCCTGGACCAGCCTTATTCCAGTAACACATAGACCCGTGAGCATGAGGATAAACCAGCTTTTTGTTTGAGGTGCTTTATTCTGTAGGATTATTGTGGCAGTAGCTGATATATACTGTCTATAAAAAATATGCCCTTATCTTTTCATTAAGAAAATGCATAATAATATATGATTAGATTATCAGTTGCCTACGTTATTAGTTGCAAAATAATAGCATATAATACTAATCAATTGGGAGTTTCTTGTGGTTAGTGGCCATTGCAAATTTTAAGTAAAATGCCTGATATGAAGACTTTCCTTTTTACAGACTTGGTTGGTACTTCAGGTCATCACTAAAGGGAATGATTATAGGAGTGACAGCTAACATTTATTGTGGGCCTGGCCAGACATGTGCTTGACATTCATACCACATCTTCTTTTATAGCAAACCTGTCAATCAGTAAACACATATTTATTGAGCACTTATCATATGCCAGATGTTGCAAGGTGCATTGTCCTTTTTTTTAAAGTAAGGTATTACTCTTTTATTTATTTTTGAAAGAGTTTTAATTTTATTTTGTTTGGGTTTTTAAAATTTTTATTGAAATAGAGTTGCTTTATGATGCTGTGTTTCTGCTGTTAAGAAAGTGAATCAGCTGTAAATATACATATATCCCTTTGTTGGATTTCCTTCCCATTTAGGTCACCATAGAGCATTGAGTAGACTTTCCTGTGCTTTACAGTAGGCTCTCGTTAGTTAATCTATTTTATACATAGCAGTGTATATATGTCAATCCCAATCTCCCAATTCACTCACCTTCTATTCCCTACCTTGGTATCCATACTTTTGTTCTCTACCTCTGTGTCTCTATATTTGCTTTGCAAATAAATTCATCTCTAACTATTTTTAGATTCCACATAATAAGTAATATTATGCAAATTTCTCTTTCTGACTCATTTCACTCTGTATAACAGTCTCTAAGCATATCCACATCTCTGCATGTGGCACCGTTTCATTCCTTTTTGTGGCTGAGTAATATTCCAATGTATATATGTATCACATCTTCTTTATCCAGTCCTCCACTGATGGACATTTAGGTTGCTTCCATGTCCTGCCTATTGTAAATAGTGCTGCAATGAACATTAGGGTGCATGTATCTTTTTGAATTATGGTTTTCTCTGGGCATATGCCCATGAGTAGTGTTGCTGGGTCATATGGCAGTTCTTTTATTAGTTTTTTAAGGAACCTCCATACACTTCTGCATAGTGGCTGTATCAATTTGCATTCCCACCTTCAGTGCAAGAGGGTTCCTTTTCTGCACACCCTCTCCAGCATTTATTGTTTATAAATTGTTTGATGGTGGCCATTCTGCCAAGTGTGAGGTGATGCCTCATTGTAGTTTTGATTTGAGCATCTTTTAATGTGCCTCTTGGCCATCTGCATATCTTCTTTGGAGAAATGTCTATTTAGGTCTTCTGCCCATTTTTTGATTGGGTTAGGTGTTTTGTGTTTTTTTTTATTGAACTGCAAGACCTATTTGTATATTTTGGAGATTAATCCTTTGTCAATTGCTTTGTTTGCAAATATTTTCTCCCCATTCTGAGGGTTGTCTTTTTGTCTTATTTATGGTTTCCTTTGCTGTGCAAAAGAGTTTAATTTTAAGCTTAATTAGGTCCCGTTGGTTTACATTTGTTCTTATTTTCATTACTCTAGGAGGTGGGTCAAAAGGGATCTTGCTGTGACTTATGTCAAAGGTTGTTCTGCCTTTGTTTTCCTCTTCAGGGTTTTATAGTGTCCAAGCCTTACATTTAGGTCTTTAATATATTTTGAGTTTATTTTTTTATATGGTGTTAGGGAATGTTCTAATTTCATTCTTTACTTGGAGCTGTCCAGTTTTTTCCGGCACCACTTATTGAAGAGACAGTCTTTTCTCCACTGTATATTCATTCCTCCTTTGTCATAGATTAGATGAGTATATGTGTGTAGGTTTATCACTGGGCTTTCTATTCTCTTCCTTTGATCTGTATTTCTGTTTTGTTCCAGTAGCATGCTGTCTTGATTACTATAGCTTTGTTGTATTGTCCAGCTCTTTTTCTTTTTCAAGATTGCTTTGGCTATTTGGAGTCTTTTGTGTTTCCATACAAATTGTAAAATTTTTTGCTCAAATCTAAAAATGCCATTGGTAAAGATTGCTTTGGGATAATATAATCATTTTCACAATATTTATTCTTCCAATACAAGAACATGGTATATTTCTCCATCTGTGTGGTCTTTGATTTTTTTCATCAGTATTATATAGTTTTCTGAGTACAAGTCTTTTGCCTCCTTAGGTAGGTTTATTCCTGGGTGTTTTATTCTTTTTGTTGCAGAGGTAAATGGGATTGTTTCTTTAATTTCTCTTTCTGATATTTTGTTGTTAGTGTTATGAATGCAAGAGATTTCTATACCTAATTTTGTATCCTGCAACTTTACCAAATTCATTGATTAGCTCTAGTAGTTTTCTGGTAGCATCTTTAGAATTTTCTATGCATTATATTACGTCATCTGCAAACAGTGACATTTTACTTCTTCTTTTCCAACTTGGATTCCTTTTCTTTTCCTTCTCTGATTGCAGTGACTAGGACTTCCAAAACTGTATTGAATAATAGTGGTGAGAGTGAGCATCCTTGTCTTCTTTCTGATCTTAGAGGAAATGTTTTCATTTTTCACAGTGTTTGCTCTGGTTTTGTTGTATATGGCCTTTATTACGTGAGGTAGCTTCCCTCTATGCTCACTTTCTGGAGAGTTTTAATCATAAATAGGTGTTGGGTTTTGTCAAAAGCTTTTCTGCAGCTATTGAGATGATCATATGGTTTTTATTCAACTTGTTGATATGGTGTGTTACATTGATTGATTTGCTTATACTGAGGAATCCTTGCATCTCTGGGATGAATCCCTTATTATAGTGTTTGATCCTTTTAATGTGTCATGGGGTTCTGTTTTCTAATACTTTATTAAGGACTTTTGTGTCTATGTTCATTAGTGACATTGGCCTGTAATTTTCTTTTTCTGTGGTATCTTTGTCTGGTTTTGGTATCAGGGTGATGGTGGCCTTGTAGAATGAGCTTGGGAGTATTCTTCCCTCTGCAATGATTTTTGAAGAGTTGTAGAAGGATAAGTATTAGCTGTTCTCTAAGTGTTTGATAGGATTCACCTGTGAAGCTCTCTGTTTCTGGACTTTTGTTGGAATATTTTTAATCACCATTTGGATTTCATTACTTGAGATTGATATGTTCGTATTTTCTATTTCTTCCTGGTTCAGTCTTGGAAGTTTGTACTTTTCTCAGAATTTGTCCATTTCTTCTAGGTTGTCCGTTTTATTGGCATATAGTTGCTTGTAGTAGTCTCTTATGATCCTTTGTATTTCTGTGGTGTCAGTTGTAACTTCTTTTTCATTTCTAATTTTACTGATTTGAGTCCTCTCCAATTTTTTTTTTTCCCTTGATGAGACTGGCTAAAGATTCATCAATTTTATGTATCTTTTCAAAGAAGCAGCAGTTAGTTTCATTGATCTTTTTTTAAATTGGTTTTTTAGTCTCTATTTCATTTATTTCTGCTCTGACATTTATAATTTCTTTCCTTACACTAATTTTGGGTTTTGCTTGTTGTTCTTTCTCTAGTTACTTTATATGCAAGATTAGGTTGCTTATTTGAGATTTTCTTGTTTCTTGAGGTAGGATTGTGTTGCTATAAACTTTCCTCTTAGAAGTGCTCTTGCTGCATCCCACAGGTTCTAGTTCATCATGTTTTTGTTGTTATTTGTTTCTAGATATTTTTTTGTTTCCTCGGCGATCCATTGCTTATTTAGTAGCGTTACTGTTTGGCTTCCATGTGTTTGTGTTTTTTACAGGTTTTTTTTTCTTGTAACTGACTTCTTTTTTTATTTGCTATAATTGATTTATAATCTCATAGAATTGTGATCAGAAAACAATTTCCATTTTCTTAAATTTACTGAGGCTGTATTTGTGACCCAAAGATGTGATCTGTCCTGGAGAAGGTTCCGTGTGCTCTTGAGAAGAAAGTGTATTCTGCTGCTTTTGGATGGAATGTCCTATAAATATCAATTCAGTCTATCTGGTCCAATGTTTCATTTAAGGCTTTTGTTTCCTTATTAGTTTTCTGTCCATTGGTGTAAGTGAAGTGTTAAAGTCCCTCACTATTATGGTTACTGTCAATTTCCCCTTTTATAGCTGTTAGCATTTGCCTGGTGTGTTGAGGGGCTCCTATGTTGGGTACATAAATATTTACAACTGTCACATCTTCTTCTTGGATTGATCCTTAATCATTATGTGATGTCCTTTCTTGTCTCTTGTAAGTCTTTATTTTGTAATGTCCTATTTTTTGTTGATCTGAGGCTCAGAAAAGTTAAGTGACTAGGTCAAGTCTTACAGCTAGGAAAGGGTGGAGCTAGGATTTGACTTGTCTGTCTGACTTGAGAGATGATATGATTATCATCACTGGGTTCTTAATGTTTGGAAGAGTAGAAGTGCAAGAAAAGATAGCATTTACAAACTGATATACCTAATATGTATTGATGTGCAATTCCTAATAATCAGTTGCTGTATTATATCAGATATCACCTGGAAATTGCCTCAGTCTTTTCTCTATAATTAACTTAGACCCAAGTGGTTTTATAGCTTTTGGAAGCCTGAAACTCTCCCTACAATATCTAATTCCCATGTCTTATACTCATATGATCCCCCTTCTGTATTTGTCTGGAGGCCACCTCCATTTGCCATGTCAATCTGGGTGTAAAGCCATCCTTTCCAGCTTCTACAGCACATGCCTTCACTAAGCATTTGATGTCCTTTCCCTCTTAGCCTTGCCCCTTAATTGTAACGCCCTGCCTCCCCTCCCCATCCCTCTGCCCCCAGATTCTTCTCCATCTATTTTGTAGAATAGGTTTCCCTTTCCTTTTAAACCATGGTACTCCAGGTACCTGACAACTCTGGGGGTCACATCTCTCCCCCAAGCTAGAGTGTTAGTGTGTGCCTTCCTTGTCTCTATCTCATTAAAAGCAAAAATGATGAGCTTCTCTTGGAAAAACAAAATTTGGAATTAGTCTGACAGCCCTCATTTAGCTCTGTTTTAACTTGAATTTCATTGACATTTCAACATCAACAATTTTGTTCAACTAACCTTAAATGGTGAGAACTGAAAACATCTAATACAAGAAAGAGCTATTTTTCTCAGATTAGGAATAAAATACTTTACATAACTAAGAAACAGGCTATCTTTAGAATTTTACTTACTTCCTACCTCTTTCCAAAAATGTGATTTACAAAAATTACAGAATAAATCTGGATGTAAGCTTTTTCTGTGATTTTTTTCCAGACCACTTTTCCTATTAGCTATTCAGAGCGAATTTCAGGAGTTTGAGAGCTTGGTTTGTTTATGAGCCCAGAATATAGATGCTGGTATAAATTTAAATAGTCTGAAGCACTTGGTTGTACAACCCTATGTTAGAAATGGTTGAAGAACTGCTTTCGGCTTCTATCCAGCCCAGACTGTCTTGTCTTACACAATGTGCCACTAAAGTTTTAATTCCTGTCAGAATTATTTTAAAGGGGAGAAAGCTGAAAACCCACTGACCAAAACAACTTTAATTCTCACTCATTTCTAATGTAATTTTAATTGGTTCATCTTTTATTTAGGAAGCAGTTTCCCTAGTAATTTGGTAGGCATTTGTTCCTTTAAGTCAAACCTTACTGAAGATACTGCCTTAGTGGTGTTTTGAGGAACTCGTGTTTCCTTATATTCTGTTATAGTGGCGCTGTTTTTTATTTAGCAAATATTATTTTCTTTATTAAGCAAAGCATTGCATTAGAATGTGTTTCTAACATGTAAGCAGTTGTAAGGGAGAGTCAGTGAAAGACGGGGCAGACCCCAAATGTGAGGCCTTTGGAAGTGGGATGTCTCAGGAGTCCACATACGAACACTGGGGTTAAGTTCTGTTACTGTTGCTGCTGCTGCTGCTAAGTCGCTTCAGTCGTATCCGACTCTGTGGGACCCCCTAGACGGCAGCCCACCAGGCTCCCCCGTCCCTGGGATTCTCCAGGCAAGAACAGTGGAGTGGGTTGCCATTTCCTTCTCCAATGCATGAAAGTGAAAAGTGAAAGTGAAGTCGCTTAGTTATGTCTGACCCTCAGCGACCCCATGGACTGCAGCCCACCAGGCTCCTCCATCCATGGGATTTTCCAGGCTAGAGTACTGGAGTGGGGTGCCATTGCCTTCTCCGTCTGTTACTGTTAGTCTAGTCTTAATACTGAGGTTGCAAAAAAGAGCATTTTATCATTATGTGACCTTGACCAAACTCTTTAATCTTCCTAAACCTTTCATTCCTTATGTGTTAGTTGGGGACTATGTCTGCCTTGGTGGTGGTGATTTAGTAGCTAAGTCGTGTCTGACTCTTTGCAACCCATGGACTGTAGCCCGCCAGGCTCCTCTGTCCATGGGATTTCCCAGGCAAGAATACTGGAGCAGGTTGCCATTTTCTTCTCCAGGGGGTCTTCCTGATGCAGGGATAGAACTCGAGTCTCCTGCATTGCAGGTGGATTCTTTACCGCTGAGCTACCAGGGAAGCCCTTACTTAACTCAGAATGTTGTTGTAAGGGTTAGATAAAACACTGCATGTGAAAGTGATTTGTAAAGAACCTATAGACATTAGTGATTGTGTTTGTGAGGCAAAAGTGTTGGCAGGATGGAGGAGGAGAAAGAAGGTTGCTCTTGAATGTATTCCTGCAGTGTGTTTGAAAAGGGATAGTCCTCAAATCCTCAGTGGTTGAAAGATGGCCAGGAAGGGGACTACCAGCCGGAGGCCCAGCCTTGACAGGGCTTCTTTACTGCCTTTGTGAAATCATTCCCTATCATTTCAGGTAATATTTGAGTATTTACCATGTGCTGGGCACCATGTTAGTTATTAGGGACACACAGTATGACAAGATAAAGTCCTTTGCCTTCCAAAACTTTGCAGTCCCTCTGTGGACAACACAGCTCTGCCTCTCTGGCTGGGCCAGGAGAAGGATGGGCAGAGTGTGACTGGAGCAGTGAAGAAGCTAGTTCTTGTGACTCCATCTTGCATGCTCTTTCCATTATTAATCATTAATAATGTTGGAAGATTTTAAATCACCATTTTGATTTCATTACTTGAGATTGATATGTTCATATTTTATATTTCTTCCTCGTTCAAGAAATTTATACTTTTTAACAATTTGTCCATTTCTAATAGGTTGTCCATTTTATTGGCATATAGTTGCTTCTAGTAGTCTCTTATGATCCTTTGTATTTCTGTAGTGTCAGTTGTAACTTCTTTTTCATTTCTAATTTTACTGATTTGAGTCTTCTCCGTTTTTTTTTTTTTCTTGATGAGACTGGCTAAAGGTTCATCACTTTTGTTTATCTTTTCAAAGAAGCAGCAATTAGCTTCATTGATTTTTTTAAAATTTATTTTTAGTCTCTATTTCATTTATTTTTGCTCTGACCTTTATAATTTCTTTCCTTACAGTAACTTTGGGTTGTGCTTGTGGTTCTTTCTCTGGTTACTTTATCTGCAAGATTAGGTTGCTTATTTGAGATTTTTCTTGTTTCTTGAGGTAGGATTGTGTTGCTATAAACTTTCCTCTTAGAAATGCTCTTGCTGCATCTCATAGGTTCGGGTCATCATGTTTTCATTATTTGTCTCTAGATATTTCCATTATTTATATGTTTAACTGTTTAAATCACACAGAAAAGAAAAAGTGTACGGGTGTTTAAACGGTCACAAACAACATCTTGTAGTAACACCTTTTTTCCTTTAATAGACGGGGAGTGACAGGACCACACTTTTGTACAGGGTTATCCCCTTTCAGGTTTCTTAAATGCTCTTTTTAGGTTTCAGGGACATTGTCCTCACCATGAGGTACTACTCTTTTGCTTGTTTGTATTCTTGTTACAGGACACCAAGTCTTCCGGCATCATTTTAATTTCATATTTTGTATTCAAAAGTTAAATTGCTAGTGATCTTTATCTTTGACAGTTTTTAAAGGAAACAAGTGGATACTCCATTATTCGTATGAGTGAGGATCCAGTGATATAGATTCCTCCCAATTAGTGGTAATCATTTTTGGCTCTGGAATGCTTTAAGGATTTTTCCCTACTTATTTCTTTCTTAGACAGATAATACAATAGAACATTTTCAGAGGCTAGCACCATGAGGGGGAGCATACTCCAGAAGATGCCAAGTAATACAGGGAAGCTAACCTCAGCTTAAAAACTCACTGCAGAAAATCTGGAGGCTGGGAAGGGGAGGGTGGGGAATCTGGTGTTGAATTAAGTTCTCCACTGTATCTAATTAATGTTTTATTCCAGTAGAGTGCCACTTTGGTGCCTACTTTAACTTAAATATTTAGAGAAAATACAGGAAAGTTTGTGAGAAAATGAAGTCTTGTCTAAACACACTGGTCTCAGTTGTTTGTATTTATGCAGAAACCCCAGTCAGTCCAGTGCAACCCATGTACTCAGCATTACCGTAAATTCACATGATGTCCTGGATGCTTTGGGAGATGGCAGCCAACTGCACATTCAATAATCAAAACCAAAAATATTTTAATATACAAGTGAGTAAAAACGGATTCTCCTAGCTAAGTCTGGACCCATCATTTAAAGACGTTGAGCGCCTGGAATTTTTATGTGCCTCGGTGAGGCCACAGTTTCCTCTGACAGACAATCTGTTGTTATTACTGGCCGTAGGCAGTAATAAAGGGCAGAGTCAGGAAAGACAAAGAATTACAGTACAGAATTTTCAATAATGTGTTGATGTCAGGAAAAGAGTGGGGCCGTTTCTGATAAGGAAGAAGTGTTAATTTTAAACAGCTGTGAATGTACTTTCTGTGATCTCCTCCTGAAAAGTAACAGTGGGGTAATTCATGGGCTGCAGGTCACAAGATGAGTTTGAGTAATCGATCCCTAAGTGAAACCACAGAGAGGAGAAGTAAATACTGAAGGAGGTGACAGAGTTCAGCCCTGGGTTAGAACACAGAGTCTTTTACAATTCTGTGTTCCTGCCCCAGGTTTAGATTTGGCAGAGGCCACTTCCCTCCTCTAAGCCCTGCCACTCCCTTATAATGAATCAACACTTATCAGTAACTATGAGAGCACAGGATAAAAATTACTCCGACATTAGAGTTTCAGAAATGACCATTGAAAAGTATGCAGCATTCCTACTACCCCGGCTAACTCTTTGTAGCACACTCATTTTGATGCTTAAGGAAATGCAATACAATTTTTCTACACTGATTGAGAATTTTTATCAATACATTTCACTGGAAGAATGATAAACTGCCCATGTCTATGAAATTGGGTAAGAGCCTGTTATTTTGGTGAAGGCACATATATGTGAAGATCTATCTGCAAGCCATTAGGTACAAATACTGAATAAGGACTGAGTTGGAAGTTGAATGCTTCACAGTTTCAGATTGGACTTAGTATTAGGATACATTCAGTTTTAAATCCAGCCTTAATACTTATGTGTGTTTAGAGTATCTGTTTTTCAAAGAATGAGTAACAATCTCCTCCTCAACCCCCTAATCTGGGGCAGTTTAGCTTAGTACTAGATGTTTAGGGACTGGGGTTTTTGTTTGATTCTTCTTTAGGAGTTTGGAGTAAATCCTTTTTTCTATCTCTTATTTCTCTTACTTGACTTATAGCATATGCACACTTATTCTGGCTCCCCTGCTTCTGAAACTGTCACACATGTAACACTCTTTATGATACAGTTTTAAAATATCTGGAATAGTGATATTTTATGACTTTGTTAACCTAAGGTATTGTTATGTGCATGAATACTGGTACCAACATTGCATAGAATAAGAACAGAATTGTGTAAATGGATGTTGTATCATTTAATCCTTATTCTTTTTCATATTTTATAAAAATTCCACAAATATTTGGGACTATGAAGTGAGGTGCAGAGTTCCACACATGATTGTTTTCAGATTCCACCTCTGAGCTCAGAGCTAAAAATCTCCAGGACTGAGGATCTAAGTGGCCTTATACGAATGAAACAGGCCAGTACTCAAAGCTGCCACCATTATGGTTTGATTTTTGCAAAACTTCCAAATCATCTTCTCAGAAAGCTAAACCCCAGCTGCTCTTCAAGATAAGCCAGAGTGGCTATGAAAGTAGAATCTCATAGATAAAGAGAAATATGGATAGACTCAGACTGGTTGAACAATAGAACAGCCCCTTCCTCTTTTAAAGGAAAGGAAGATAGATGGAAGTAATGAATTTCAGTGCCTTATTACTTTCTTTAGGGAAAGAGATCACATTTACTATAAATCCAGCCCAGTTCAGTTGCTCAGTCGTGTCCGACTCTTTGCAACCCCATGAATCACAGCACGCCAGGCCTCCCTGTCCATCACCAACTCCTGGAGTTCACCCAAACTCATGTGCACCAAGTTGGTGATGCCATCCAGCCATCTCATCCTCTGTCGTCCCCTTCTCCTCCTGCCTCCAATCCCTCCCAGCATCAGGGTCTTTGGCAATGAGTCAGCTCTTCGCGTCAGGTGGCCAAAGTATTGAAGTTTCAGCCTCAGCATCAGTGCTTCCGAAGAACACCCAGGACTGATCTCCTTTAGAACAGACTGGTTGGATCTCCTTGCAGACAAGGGACCACAGTTCAAAAGCATCAATTCTTTGGCGCTCAGCTTTCTTCACAGTTCAATTCTCACATCCATACATGACCACTGGAAAAACCATAGCCTTGACTAGATGGACCTTTGTTGGCAAAGTAATGTCTCTGCTTTTGAATATGCTATCTAGGTTGGTCATAACTTTCCTTCCAAGGAGTAAGTGTCTTTTAATTTCATGGCTGCAGTCACCATCTGCAGTGGTTTTGGAGCCCCCCAAAATAAAGTCTGACACTGTTTCCACTGTTTCCCCATCTATTTCCCATGAAGTGATGGGACCAGATGCCATGATCTTCGTTTTCTGAATGTTGAGCTTCATCAAGAGGCTTTTTAGTTCCTCTTCACTTTCTGCCATAAGGGTGGTGTCATCTGCATATCTGAGGTTATTGATATTTCTCCAGGCAATCTTGATTCCAGCTTGTGTTTCTTCCAGCCCAGTGTTTCTCATGATGTACTCTGCATATAAGTTAAATAAGCAGGGTGACAATATACAGCCTTGACGTACTCCTTTTCCTATCTGGAACCAGTCTGCTGTTCCATGTCCAGTTCTAACTGTTGCTTCCTGACCTGCATACAGATTTCTCAAGAGGCAGGTCAGGTGGTCTGGTATTCCCCTGTCTTTCAGAATTTTCCACAGTTTATTGTGATCCACACAGTCAAAGGCTTTGGCATAGTCAATAAAGCATAAATAGATGTTTTTTTGGAACTCTCTTGCTTATTCAATGATCCAGCGCAGGTTGGCAATTTGATCTCTGGTTCCTCTGCCTCTTCTAAAACCAGCTTGAACATCTGGAAGTTCACGGTTCACATACTGCTGAAGCCTGGCTTGAAGAATTTTGAGCATTACTTTACTAGCGTGTGAGATGAGTGCAATTGTGTGGTCATTCCTTGTCATTGCCTTTCTTTGGGATTGGAATGAAAACTGACCTTTTCCAGTCCTGTGGCCACTGCTGAGTTTTCCAAATTTGCTATAAATTAGGAAGGAGGAATTTACATAAAGTACAGAATAGATCAGAAAATATTAGACATATAGGATCAGGCAGATCTTCAGCATTAAACAGGGAGTAAAATAATAATACAGACTATAATTCTATAAATGGGTAGATAAGAACCATAATAATAGCAACAAGCTAACATTTAAAGAGTGTTGCCCAAGTGGTTCAGCGGTAAAGAATCTGCCTGTAATACAGGAGATCTAGCTTTGATACCTGGGTCGGGAAAATTCCCTTAAGAAGGAAATGACAACCCACTCCAGTATTCTTGTCTGGGAAATCCCATGAACAGAGGAGCCTGGAGGGCTGCAGTCCATGGGGTAGCAAAGAGTCAGATATGACTTAATGACTAAACAACAACAATATTTAAAGAGTGCTCAATGTTTATTAGATACAGTAATATATATTATCTATTGGTTAGATATCCATTTGCAAGGCAGATGTTGTCTTTATCCCTATTGTGGAGATGAAGAAATCAAGGTATAAAGAGATTAAGAGTCTTATTTAAGGTCATTCACAGCTCTGCTAGCTTTTAGATCCAGGGAACCTGATTGCAGAAACCATGTCGTTAACCAGAATGCCATACTGCCTCCCATGAATCTGAAAGTCTAGACCATCCGTAAGTGTTAATGGGGAGGGTTTGGTGCAGATTGGTGGAATATGGCCCCAACAGAGGCGAAGTTCTAGATTCTTTAGGAAGTGGCACAAATACCTTAAATATCAAGGTAATCCTAAAAAAAAGTTCATCCCAAAGGACTTTGGTATGGGAGTCTCCCACTAAGTATTAGGGACCTGTAACCAAGAGATTAAGACTTCGCAGTGAGAAACCCAGCCACAGGAAACTGGGATCCAAGACAAGGACCCAGTCATGGTGCACTGGAGTAAAAATCAGAGAAACAGTAATTCAGGGCAGAGGCAGGAAGATCTTGACAGAGGTTTTCTTATGTTATCTCCCCTGCTGAGGGCTGGAGTTGGCCCTGGAGTCAGATGCATAACTTGGAGTCAGGTTAATTTAATAGATTCAGCTCAGACGGAAAGAAGCAGGGGCAGGGAGCCAGGTAGGCCATTACAAATTAACCCAACTGGGTTAGAGTTCCTGGCAAGAGGCTAATTTTACTAATATTATTTCTCCACTACAGCAGCCCCTGCTTCTGTGGGAGATGGTGGGAGGTCATATAGCAATGACATTGAAATACTCAAGGACTGTGGAACAGGGAGATGAATTTTCATACCATAATTGAAAAATTCAATAGAATCCTTTCACATATGTCTTATGGCATAATCAAAGTTGTTACTCTTATTTATTATTTTTTAAAAACCATAGTATGTTATGTAATTTGTTGATTGTAGATTTTGCTAAGCCATTTGGAAGATTATTAGGAAGAATAATTGAATACAAAATTGTTTAATTATTCATATTACTTGTTTCTGATGTTTATAATAACTATTGGAGGATATCTGTAATTTGAGGAGCTCTAGATTTGTATCCTTAGAAGACACAGTGAATATTCATTTTGGAAAATCATTTATTTAAATAGTTCTCATTTGCTAGTCCTGTCTTTTATTTCATGGAGGAAAAAAATAAAAAGCAAGTAGTGTTTATCCGACTACCTCCATATTTTATAACAGCCCTAAAAACTATACAACTGTATATTCTTTCCAAAGGTTAAGATTTCCTAGATCTAGTTATTCAGTTCAGTCCCTCAGTCATGTCCAACTCTGTGACCCCAAGGACTGCAGCACACCAGGCCTCCCTGTCCATCACCAGACCCCGGAGGTTACTCAAAGTCATGTCCATTCAGTGGGCGATACCATCCAACTATCTCATCCTCTGTCATCCCCTTCTCCTCCTGCCCTCAGTCTTTCCCAGCATCAGGGTCTTTTCAAATGAGTCAGCTCTTTGCATCAAGTGACCAAAGTCTTGGAGCTTCAGCTTCAGCATCAGTCCTTCCAATGAATATTCAGGACTGATTTCCTTTAGGATGGACTGGTTGGATCTCCTTGCAGTCCAAGGGACTCGCAAGAGTCTTCTCCAACACCACAGTTCAAAAGCATCAATTCTTCGGCATTCAGCATTCTTTATAGTCCAATTGTCACATCCATACATAACTACTGGAAAAACCATAGCCTTGACTAGACGGACCTTTGTTGGCAAACTAATGTCTCTGCTTTTTAATATGCTGCCTAGGTTCATAACTTTTCTTCCAAGGAGTAAGCGTCTTTTAATTTCATGGCTGCAGTCGCCATCTGCAGTGATTCTGGAGCCCCAGAAAATAAAGTCTGCCTCTGTTTCCATTGTTTCCCCATCTATTTGCCATGAAGTGATAGGACCAGATGCCATGATCTTAGTTTTCTGAATGTTGAACTTATAAGCCAGATTTTTCACTCTTCTCTCACTTTCCTCAAGAGGCTCTTTAGTTCTTCTTCAGTTTCTGCCATAAGGGTGGTGTCATCTGCATATCTGAGGTTATTGATGTTTCCCTCTGAGATTCATTCCTTTGCCTGAGTCAGGTCTCTGGTAAAATGTGGTTTTCTCAGAGAGGCTTTCCCTGATCATGTTTTCAAAATTATTACTAGATTCCTCCTCTTCTACCCACATTGTGCTCTAATCCTTTACCTGGTTTCAGCTTATTCACAGTACTTATTAAATATGACACAGTATATATTTAACATGTATTTGTTTATTTTCTGTCTCCTTTCATTAGAAAATAAACTCCATGAGAGAGGAGACTTTTTTGTTCCCAGCTATATTGCAATCCTTGGAATAGTATCTGAAGTAGAGTTAAATGCTCAATAAACAACTATGGGACAAATGAATGACTAATGGATGATGAATATAAGAAGATCGAGTTCTCTCATGATAGTGAAGAAAGCAGACAAGGAGAAATAAACTAAGCAAGTATTCTAACATATTTTGTTATTTTGTGTGTGAAGATAGTGTCATTGATCACAGTTCTTTCTGTGATTCTCACTTAAAAGAGCAAAATGGAACATAAGCATGTTTGGAAATATTGCTTTTATTAGTTTAAATTAGCTGGTGTCTCATCATTTAGTTTAGACGTATGTTCCGTAAATTTTTAAAGGCTTTTAATGAAAGAAAATTAAACCTACTGCATTAGGCAGCTTGGACTGTCATAGTAAAATATCATAGACTAGGTGGCTTAAACAACAGAGACTTATTTTCTCTAAGTTCTGGAGGCTAGAAATCTAAGATCTGGGTGCCAGCATGGTCATGGTCTGGTGAGGACTGGCTTGCAGGTGGCTGCCTTCTTACTGTGTTCTCATGTGGCAGAGAGAGCAAGCTCTGGTGTCTCTTCCTTTTCCTGTAAGGGCACTAATCCCACCATTAGGGACCCAGCTCTTGATATCATACAACCTAATTATCTCGCAGAGGCCCCATGTCCAGATACCATCACAGTGAAGTTAGGGCTTCAACGTACAAATTTTGGAAGTGTTCATGCTGCTGCTGCTAAGTCGCTTCAGTCGTTCCGACTCTGCGACCCCATAGACGGCAGCCCACCAGGCTCCCCCATCCCTGGGATTCTCCAGACAAGAACACTGGAGTGGGTTGTCATTGCCTTCTCCGGGAGTGTTCATAGCACCTACCAAATAATATGCATTATTTTCCAGTGAATTAATGAATAGGTACATTCAAAACTCTTCAAGTATTTGTCTTAGAGTGAAATTACAGCAAATGCACATAAAAAACTTAATTATTTTTGCAAAATATTGTGAATGCTTGTAAGTACAAAGGCTAAATTGGCCAGCACCTGGGTAATGCCTGGGCTACTACTTCTTTGTGGTTTGTCAAGGTATCTGTTTATTATGTAGCTATTTAGGGACTCACGTGAACACATCATTTTTTATAGGCCAAAAACCTAACTCTGATCTTCTACTTATCTTTTGTAAATTTATTTCCCTAAATAAATCACAAATCTACTTACCATGCCTAGACCTACACACCATATGCTGTCATTATAGCTACTTAGAATCGTAGTGTAGGTCAAAGCTCCTTGGCTGGAGAACTGACTCCTCTAATAGTAATATTTTTGCATCAGTGGCACCTCCAGTATTTTTCTAGCCTGAGATCAGCATGTCTTCCTGATGTTCACGGCCTATGCTGCTCTTCCAGGAATGTCTCAAGGGGATCCTGCCTGAAAGAAAAGAAGCCACACTCTCACATTCGCTGCCTATAAAGAGAGCGAGCATGGCCTCTGGCTTATGCTTTCAGTCAGTTTCAACACAGAAATGGAACCGACAGTTATCAACTCAGAACTTCCCCTACTGCCCATGTATTTTCTAGTCTAGAATAATGAGGTGAATAAGTGCTTCGTGGCAAAGTTGAGGAGGAAAGCATCCAGCACCTGACTGCTCCTCTCATTCCTCACCTCTGAAGTAGGATTGTTAGCATCTGCTCTGCTCTAGAGGAGTGTTTGGGGCTGTGCCATCTGTCCCTGTTAGAAGCACTGAGCTCATAATGACTAAGAAACCCCAGGGGGTTGTCTAAGCCACCAGGGTTAGAAAGGGACACAGCATTATCACAGCTGAGCTAAAATTTAATATGATTCTTACTTTACCACCCATGGTGACCTAAGAAGGTGGGATGGCAGACAAGCTCTAAATAGAGGAGCTTAGTCATGGCTCACCAGAAAGCCAAAAAGCTGTTTTCATGGTGGAAGAGGGAAGAAGAAACTGGGAAATATTTCTAAATAGTCATATGTTTACATATGAACTTATAAGAGTCGGACACGACTGAGCGACTGATCTGATCTGATCTGTGAGAACTATGTACCTTAAAAATAAGTCCCAAATTTAAAGCATTTATATAAAAAATTGTACATTTACTCACCAATTAAAAATGACGAGCATTCCCCGGAAGAAAGTGTAACCCCAGTAGCCCAGGGGCTGAGAGTTCTGTCATTAGAGGTGGGAATTTCTTCTCAGAATGAAGATAAAATTGTATTCCTACCCGAGTGACCCCAAGGATGGTTGAGAGGGGTCTGGGGTTATTGTAATGAAGGTGGGTAGGATTGAGCACACCCACAGAAGTGTAGCGGGTAGGGAGTGTGTCACCATATCTCAGTAGTGTATTTTTATAAGCTAAATTTTACATGAGGAATGAAGCCACAGTCTTTGAACTAAGAGTGAAAAAGTAGATTATCAGTTTATTAATTTATGGTGGAAAACACACCTCATTCAGCAGTCAACCTGCATGCATTCCAAGATATGGCAAACAGAGACTCATACAAGAAAATTGCCTTTTCCCAAAAAGTAACACTTCATAACTTTTGTAGCCTGGAGAAATCACTCCCTTGTCCACTGTTGAGATGTTTCTTTTTCTAAGAACTTGAAAAAGTTGTCTCTAATCAGAGCTCCTATAGCACACTTAAAGACATAAATACTTTTCTCATTCTCTAACTTTTAGTTTTCCCATTTTTAGTGAACCTCAGCAATAAGGGAATGTCATTTCAGCATTCCCTCCCTCATCAATACCGTAACAAGTAAAAATTCCCAAGACTGAGGCTTATAAGGGTGCAATTTATAGTTGTTATGGAGCATTGGGTTTCTCCAGAGAACATTCAAATTCATGCAGTCCTTTCTCGTTGTTTGGTTGTGCTACATGGCATGCGAGATCTTAGTTCCCTGACCAGGGATTAAACCTGTGCCCCCTGCAGTGGGAGCTTGGAGTTTTAACCTCTGGACCACCAGGGAAGTCTCACAATGGTTGCAGTTAAGATGAGCATCTCTGTGAAATGAGCAGCCCTTCCACAAATGGATTGAGGGACACAATGAGATAGGAGTCAGAAAGCCTGAGGGCTAGACCTAGGGATTTATTACCTAACAGCCTGACCTTGACTGTGTTTTTCTGACTTCAACGGCTTAAGCTGCGAAATGAGATCTCTTTTACCTTTGCCATGGAATCCAGATCTAGCAATTTATTTTAATAATTCTGGAAAGAAAACATTCAGGCCGAAGGGATGAGTTTGATTCTTAATGAAGTAAAGAGGTTTCACAACTTTTTGTTTTTCTTGGTAAAAACTTCACTTTATTTTTGTTCTTTTCTTTGCCTTTGGCTAGCTGGAGAACAAGTGGCCATAGACATGGTCCATGGATTATATTCTTTTCACCCTTGGAGCAAGGAGTCCCAAAGTGGAGCACTCTGCCTCCTCTGAGCAAACACCTTCCAATGAAAGATTTTTAATTAAGTCAATTCAGTTATTATAAATTGAATTAATCTGTAATTTTGGCATATCATGGGAAACTATTTATGACATATGCCAGCTGACCCTCATCCAAATTTCCATGGAAATAGCCAAGTATATACTTGGACTGTTCTAAAATTTCCAGCTGCTTTAAATGTGATATTGAACCTAAGAAACCTTCTATTAGTAAAACGTATTTGAAATGTGTTCTCAGGTGCTCAAGAGGTAGGCCTAGCTTGAAAAAAATTAACTGAAAAGATTCCAGGTGCAACAACCCTGGGATTTCCCTCAAATTTCTTTAATTGAAACCTCTGATATTATTGTGTTGTTTCTACATGAAGTCACACGGGGGAACATACTGCAAAAAGTTCTGCAGTTTTACATTTTTTCTTCTATGAGATACAGACTTAAGTCAGGAGGAGTGGAAGTAGTTATATTCTCCTGAATGATCAAATAAAATTTCTGTTCAAGAGATAAATCATATAGTACCGATTTATTCATCGAATGTATTGCTGTTAGAAGTATGAAGCTATTTCAGATGAGCTAATAGTATATGAGAGAAGCTACCTGTGTATTTTTAACAGGCCCAACAGAAGTGCAGGCACCATGACGACATTGCACGCTTGGTGAACATAATGGCTGGTTGGCCATATTCATAACATTTGAGTTAATCTGTGCAAACGCACACATACTACTGCAGAAATGACTTTCGCAGGGCAGTCATTGCAGTCTGCAGCAATTACAGCATAGTACCAAATAGGATGGAACCACCAGGTTTTGATAAGTAGAATACGTTTACAGAATTAGTAATCCTGAGGTGACCCGGCCCATCACTGATGTCCTTGAGACAGTTGCAAGCTTGCTACTCATTTTACCCCAGGGGTGGTGTGATTATTGGTTTCTTCCATTAATATGGGAAATAGGATTGTATCTGACGTATACTTGGTGCTTTCGGTAAAGTATACATTCAGCTCTCAGTATTCAAGTGGGATTGGCTCCCTGTGGATACCAAAATCTGAGGATGCTCAAGGCACTTATATAAAATGGTGTAGTGTTTGCATATAATCTATGCACAATCTCCTGAATATTTTAGACCATCTCTACATTACCTGCAATACCTAATACAATGCAAATGCTATGTAAATTGTTGCTGGCACATGGCAAATTCAGGTTTTGCTTTTGGAACTTCCTGGAATTAAATATATATTTCAGTCTGCAGTTGGTTGAATCTTTGGATGTAGAACTGATGGATACGGATGGCCAACTGCATAATCTGAAGTTAACTTCCTTCTTTGGCAAATCTCTGAATCAGTAATTTGCAGCCCTTTCGTATACATCCTTTCTCACCATTCTACAAATCTGCTTGTTATGAATTTATGCATTTCTAGTGTGTGATTTTTCTTTTGACTTTCTTATGGATTTTATCCTTACCGTGTAGATTAAAAACTTTTTAATTTTTCAATTTATCAATATTTTCC
This sequence comes from Bos indicus, assembly GCF_029378745.1. Classification (NCBI taxonomy): domain Eukaryota; kingdom Metazoa; phylum Chordata; class Mammalia; order Artiodactyla; family Bovidae; genus Bos; species Bos indicus. The sequence goes on from NC_091770.1 coordinate 36,647,685, forward strand.
CTTTATGCCTCCAGATTTTACATAATAGAAAGATCTCCCCACTCCAAGTTAATAAAGAAGGTCTCCTTTGTTCTTATAGTATTTTTAGGATTTTATATTTTTAAAATTTAAGTCTTTGCTCTTTGGGAATTTACCTGGTTGTGTAGCATGAGACATGAATCCAGCTTAATTTTATTACAGATGACTCTCCAGCTGTCTGAAGACAGTTTTTTGAGCTGTTTTCTCTATTCTCCTGATTTCAGACGCCGTATTTATCATACACCATATTCTGTGTGCACGGGGTCTATTTCTAGACTTCCTGTTCCATCCTATTCATTCGTTTGTTTACTCTTGTATGTAGCTTTACATTAAAATGTGTAAACCCCTCATTTCTATTTATTTTGGGGGCTTTCCTTGCCATTTTTTAAAACTGTATTTTGAAATATGCTTGTCTGTCCCTCACTCCTTTCTCAATTTTCGGCCTTCATAGTGTAATGACAATAAATTTCTAAATTAGTTTAGGAAGGATAACTTTATGAGGTTGAAACATCCTATCTAAAAACTTGGTATGCTGTTCTCTTTGTCTCCTCCAGGAATGCTTGAAAATTGTATTCGTAAATCTTACATATTTCTTACATTTTTTTCCTTAGATATTTCATCTTTTACTGTTGCTATTGCAGATGGAGTCTTTCCCCATTTCACTTTTAAACTATGTTTGTTCATCTGAAATGTATTGATATCTATATATAGTAATTCTGTATCATGCTACCTTAACTAAATTTCCTTGTTTATAGTACTTTTCCAGTTGACTACGTCAGATTTTCCATAATGATCACAAATTGTGATAAATTTTATTTCCTTTTCTGAGTTTCTATACTTTTAGTTTCTCTCTCTTATTAACAATATGGTCTGTTAAATAATTGTGGTGACAAGCGAACATCCTTCTTTGTTCCTGACTTTAGTGGGAATGCTTCTACTGTTGCCCCAGTAGTCATGATGGATCACTTTAAGACCAGGGTATATTTTATCAAGATAAGAAAGTGTCCATCTAATTTCTTTATTAAGTTTAAACCTATCTCTAAATAATAAAGCCTTGCTGCTGCTGCTGCTAAGTCACTTCAGTCGTGTCCGACTCTATGCGACCCCATAGACAACAGCCCACCAGGCTCCCCCGTCCCTGAGATTCTCCAGGCAAGAACACTGGAGTGGGTTGCCATTTCCTTCTTCAATGCATGAAAGTGAAACGTGAAAGTGAAGTCTCCCAGTCGTGTCCCCGGCTCTTAGCGACCCCATGGACTGCAGCCCACCAGGCTCCTCCATCCATGGGATTTTCCAGGCAAGAGTACTGGAGTGGGGTGCCATTGAGGGGTGTGTATTTGCAGTCTCCCTAGCATGATAAGATCAAAGTTCTAAAAGGAAACTGAAGACTTTTTAGTCTACCTCAATCCTATCATGAGTAATAAACTGAATCATAGTAATAAATTTTAATCACTTCCTCCAGAAGTCACAAAATTAGACTAGAAAACAAGCTGGAACTAAAAATCATTTTATCTTTGGTGTCACACCAGTGTTCTTTTGGATACACAAAATTAACACTGAAAAATTTTTATAAATATTTTTCTCCTCTGTTGTACATTTTGCTTGAGATTTTCCTGTTTATCCCTTTATTTCCATCATATTGTTGGGATCTCATATGTGCTTTGGCTCTGCATTCTTCCCCATTGCCAAGGAGCCAAGTTTATTAAGGATTTTTAGACAGTGACATAATCCCTTCCCTACTCAGAAGACCTCTGCTATTTGGTCTTCTTGGACAAAGTGTGTTGTCTTCCAAATACTTCTGGTTACTCCTGGAATTAAGGCTGAAAGCTTGTTGGAGCCACTTGAACACCTGAAAATATGCTTCAGCTGTGACAGTGGCTTTAGCAAAGAGATGTGAACCAACAGATATGTCAAAAAATGCCACTGTGTCTTATATTCATTTGTAGGTGGTATTCATATTGCTGAGGAAATTAGGTCATAACATGTTTACAATCCTTAAAGGAAAAAACAATCAGAAGTATTGTACTTCTGATTTTGATGTGTTATAACTTTCATTAATAAACATCAAAATTAGTAAACATTTTATATGCTAAGAAAATTTGTATACAAATGGGAAAAATCGTATCCATTTGGCAAATTATTTTCTACTGTAAAAAAGATATTAGTAGCATTTCTACCTGTGTATAGTTACTGGATTCTGGAGTCAGACTTGGGTTTGAATCCTGGCTTTAAATGAGTCCCATTTTCCTAATCTGCAAAATGGAATCAGGAATGCCTTGTAGAGTGTTATAAGGATTAAGAGAATAATGTACATGAAGTGCTTAGGAAAGTGAAACTATGATGTAGCCCTTAATGAATGAGAACTGTTATTAGTATAGCCTGTTGTTAAGGGCTATAATGGACATGGGCATTATGGAAAAACATAATGGACATGGACCAACAGACTGGTTCCAAATCGGGAAAGGAGTACATCAAGGCTGTAAATTGTCACCCTGCTTATTTAACTTATATGCAAAGTACATCATGAGAAATACTGGGCTGGATGAAGCACAAGCTGGAATCAAGATTGCTGGGAGAAATATCAGTAACCTCAGATATGCAGATGACACCACCCTTATGGCAGAAAGTGAAGAAGAACTAAAGAGTCTCTTGATGAAAGTGAAAGAGGAGAGTGAAAAATTTGGCTTAAAACTCAACGTTCAGAAAACTAAGATCATGGCATCCAGTTCCATCACTTCATGGCAAATAGATGGGGAACAATGAAAACAGTGAAAGACTTTATATTTTGGGGCTACAAAATCATTGCAGATGGTGACTGCAGCCATGAAATTAAAAGACGTTTGCTCCTTGGAAGAAAAGCTATGACCAACCTAGACAGCATATTAAAAAGCAGGGACATTACTTTGCCTACAAAGGTCCATCTAATCAAAGCTATGGTTTTTCCAGTAGTCATGTATGGATGTGAGAGTTGGACTATAAAGAAAGCTGAGCACCAAATAATTGATGCTTTTGAACTGTGGTGTTGGAGAAGACTCTTGAGAGTCCCTTGGACTGCAAGGAGATCTAACCAGTCCATCCTAAAGGAAATCAGTCCTGAATATTCATTGGAAGGGCTGATGCTGAAGCTGAAACTTCAATACTTTGGCCACCTGATGCAAAGAACTGACTCACTGGAAAAGACCCTGGTGCTGGGAAAGATTGAAGGCGGGAGGAGAAGGGGATGACAGAGGATGAGATGGTTGGATGGCATTACCGACTTGATAGACATGAGTTTGAGCAAGCTCTGGGAGTTGGTGATGGACAGGGAAGCCTGGCATGCTGCAGTCCATGGGGTTGCAAATAGTTGGACACAACTGAGTGACTGAAATGAACTGGACTGAAGGGCTATAATAAAGCCTGCTGTTTTTCTTTAAATTACATGAAATTACAGGTCATGGAACTAATATAACAATTTTGACTCAACTGATCTATAATTGCAGAACAGCTCAGTTATCAACATAACCTCCTTTCTGAGATTTAGAACTAAGACACTTGTGAGGATTTGACTGAAATCTGCCCTGGCTCTTGTTTCTTGGGAATTATATGGACAGGTATGGAAATTAACACTTAACCTAAAACATCAAGCCTAAAATTATGTTATTACCTTTTTAAAATTAGGTTTTCAGTAGCCAATTAATTTTTTCTCATTGTCCACTCAGTGGAATAAACTAGTACAAAAGATTAATATGATGCATACTCTACACATTAGAGCTAAAAAGGACTCAGGCATTTTTTGCTTACACAATCATTAAGTAATTTTGGACTGTGTAATTTTTCCTAAACATATGTATCCTTAAGGATATATAGATGAAAAAATAAATTCCACACTGTGAAGAAGCTTACCATATGGTATCTAGAAAGGCACTTAAAAGCCACCTTCATATAATATATGCCTTCCTTAGTACCCCTAACCTTTTGATGTGGGAAGTAGTGCTCTTGCACAGTCCTGTGGAACCCTATGGTTGCCCTTATTTTAGTATTTTATGCTGTACATTGTCTTCTATGCAATACTGTAGGCTACTTGAGGACAGGGACCATGTATTACTCATTACAGAAAAAAAATAGCTAAACATGATCTTGCCCCTTAAAATTGAGAAAAAGGGCATATAAACTGCTAACACATATAAAGAACTAACAGATATAAACTTGTATGAAATAAATTCTATGGGAAGTAGGAGGTTTCAGAGGCTATTTAGGGGAGATGGCATTTGAATTGAATTCAGAAGGAATGGTCGGATTTCCAAACATAAGAAAGTGAGGAAGAGAATCCACGATGGGAACATCATGAGCAAAGGCACAGAGGCAGAACTGCGTATGGGCTGCTTGAGGAACAGCACGGACTCCAATGTGAGTGGACTCTGGCAAGAGTGTTGGGCAGGGGCTTGACTGGAACTGCCCTTGAATGCAATTATAAGGTGTTAAGACTGTCTTCTGTAGGCAGTGGTGTTTTTGTCTTGTAACTTTATTTTTGACTGTGCTGGGTCTGCATTGCTGCGTGGGCTTTTCTCTAGTTGCCACGAGCACAGGCAGCTCTCTAGTTGCATGCAGTCCATGGCCTTACTGCAGTTGCTTCTCTGGTGGTGGACACAGGTTCTAGGGCACGCAGGCTCAGGAGTTGCGGCACTTGGGTTGTGGTTCCCAGGCTTTAGAGCACAGGCGCAATCACTGTGGCGCATGGGCTTACTCACTCAGTGGTATGTGGGATCTTACAGATTAGGGATCGAACCCATGTCTCCTCCACAGTGGTGCAAAGATATTTGTGCAAAAGGGATTAGATCACTTTGTCAGTAGTGTGAATGATGGGAAGACAAAGATCAGATTCAAGAAGGGAAGCCTGGAGATTTCTAATAATATAGACAAGAGATGTTGAAGTAAAAACAGAGAAAGGAAGAGAGCAATTCTGGAAACACTGTGCAAATGGACAGGTCAGACCCTGGTCTTGGACTGAGGGTTGGAGATTCCAATTTGAGTCCTTTTCTCAAAGGTGATGGCAGAAGCTCTGGAAGTGGCTAAGGTCACCTAGGGAGAGCAGAGATAAAGTAAGCTGGGGAGGCTACAGAACCTTGGGGAAGGCTTATATTTAAGGGTAAGTAAATCCAGATTTAGAAGAAAAGACATTTCAAACTTATTGAAAAGATGAGGAAAACTGTGTCTTCAGAATTAATTGGTTTGCCTAGTTTGGGGGCTTCCCAGGTGGCTTAGTGGTAAAGAACCCGCCTACCAATGCAGGGGACCCGGGTTCAATCCCTGGGTCAGGAAGCTCGGCTGGAGGAGGACATAGCAGCCCATTCCAGTATTCTTGCCTGGAGAGTCCCCATGGACAGAGGACATGGCTGAAGCGACTTAGCACTGGCACTTAGCACAGCACTAGTTTATGGCTGAGCCCTTTAGAACCCAGGTACCAGGTGTCCGACTTACAACTCAGTGCACTATTCGTTTAACACTCTAGACCCTAGTTTAATGCCAAACTGAAAAATCCGACCCACCGCCTCTTCCATACTCATCTATTTTGGTAAGACAGACTAAACTTGAATTTTAGGATTCTGAAATTGAATCCTATGTCTCTTTTGCTTCCAGCTACCAATAGCAAAGAGAAAATTTTGCCATTGGAAAATTCAGGGCGAGCCATCCATGTGGATGCCATTTAAAATTAAAATGTGTGATATGAATTGATAGTTTGTAAAAAGTCTAATTAAATCTACCTTATGTTTCAAAGGCAGTTAGTTGATCTTATATATTATTACATGTTTTTATATCCTTCATGTTAAAAAATCTGCCATTTTAAGCTCTGAAGTATCCTTATTGTCCCAATATATCTTGTAATATACAGAAATGGAAAGATTTTGTTCAAATAAGCCAAACTAAATGCTTTCTTTAGTTTTGCAGAAGATTTTGTTGCTATTAATATTGCTGTCTTCTATGGCATGTGCCAAAGGTATAGTTTGAAACTCTGTTTTTAACTCAGTGAAATATTTATATCTCAAATAAAGGGAGGGCTTAGAAGAAAGGATATGAAACTGATACAGATCATTTTAAGAAGCAAGTATATGAAGGGGCCAAGTCTCAGAAATAGCATCATCTTTGCTGAACAACAGAGTTAAGTAATATGTGAATTTTATCATTTATTTAGCTGGAAGAACCAAGCTTTGAAAATGAACTATCACAAGTCATGATTAATCAACTGTTTACAACTCAACTCTGATAAAAGTCAGTTGACAAAATGAGCAGGAGCAATATAAATACTAAAGGTTGATGTCGCATACCAAGATAAAAAATTTACTCCCAGGAAATGGATTTTAACCATTTGTGGTGTAGAAAATGATCTTATTAGAAATCTAATACATGGACTATAGGCTATAAAGCCTACCCCCCCAAAATCTGAAACATACTTTTAAATTGGCCAATCATCTTCTCACATTAAAGTTCCAGAAAAATGGTGGGTTTTTTTTTTTTCTTTGCTTACTTTGGGTTTCTTTTCAATTTTTGTTTTTCTTAAGTAGGCTTATTTTATTAAATATGCATATAGAAAAATACGTTTCACAAGTGCACAACTCAAAGAAGCACTGAAAATTGAATATACCCATGTATGTAGCATCCAGATCAAGACAGACATCTCCAGCCCTTCAGAATCTACCATCACACTCCCTTCCAGTCATTGGGATACCAGCCCTCCCATCCTCTGCAGCTGTTGGGGAGACAGTGATCATGGGTCTCTGATATTTCTGCCTATCTTGTGAGCAGAGATACTGCCTGCCTTTGTTCAGAGTATCTCTTCAAGCTTATTTAGATAGCCTTGAAAGACAACAGAGAATGTTTTTCTCTACAGGAAAGGGCAGTTTTGCTTAAGTCTTGAAAATATAGAAAAGTTGTATCTCTTACTATTGTCTTTTATTATACTGCTTGATGGGACTTCCCTGGTGGCTCAGATGGGAAAGAATCTGCCTGCAATGTGGGAAATCCGGGTTCGATCCCTGGGTCAGGAAGATCCCCTGGAGAAAGGATTGGCTGTAGAATTGCATGGACAGAGGAGCCTGGTGGGCTACAGTCCAACGGGACCACAAAGAGTTGGATATGACTGAGTGACTAACACTTTCATACTGTTTAATGAATTAAAGATGTGTCCCTTCAGTGCAAAGGGTAGGCATGTTCACTCCCCATTATGAAAGACTGTGGTGACCTAAACTCAGGTTCCTCTTCTGTAATGCCGCCCAGTATGTGTGCAGGTGTCACCTGGCTTTCTTCACATTGCATAATTAGGAAGTAGGGGTCAAGAAGTCTATTGACATAGACTTTTGAGTTGCAAGGTTCTTTGTCTATGACTCAGCATCCATTAACTAGGCAGACTAAAATAATAGTTTGTAAGCAGAATAAAATCTCAGACTCTTCACTGTTCTTTGTAGAATCACTATTTCAACTTCTACCACCATAGATTTATCTGTTTTTAAAATTCATATATAAATGGAATTGTACAGCATGTACTCCTGTGTCTGGGGCTTTCCAGATGGCTTAAGTAAAGAAATCTAGTGGTAAAGAATCTACCTGGCAATGCAGGTAGATATAAGAGACCCGGGTTCAATCCCTGGGTTGGGAAGATCCCCTGGAGGAGGGCATGGCAACCCACTCCAGTATTCTTGTCTGGAGAATCCCATGGACAGAGGAGCTTGGTGGGCTGCAGTCCATACGGTCACACAGATTTGGCCATGACTGAAGCAACTTGGCATCCATGCAGTCTTATATCTAGCTTCTTTCATCCAAGCTCATGTTTGTGAGATCCCTTTGTAATATTTCATATAAGCAAAGTTTTAAAATTTTCTCATAGCATTCCATCATGTGACTATTTTAAAACTTACTTTTTCTGCTGTTGATGGATTCTGGGGGCAGTTCCCTCTATTAGAACTGTGCTGTTATAAACACTTCCATGCATGTCTTTGTGAATATATATGTATGTATTTCTGTTGGGTATGTTCCCAGAGCTGGATCTGAGGGTGTGCATAGATGCTGCCAATCAATTTTCTAAAGTATTTGTACCAAGCTACTCTTCCAAGAGTAGTGTTCATGCATCCCGATTTTTCTGTGTATTTTTCCACCCTTGCTATTTTCTTTTTAGTTTATTTTTTTTATACTGACATGCTTTTATTTTACCAACATGCAAATAAGGAAAGAAAAATATGCCAGTGGTACACTTCCAATTTTACAGAGAAACCTCCCAAGTATTTCTGCCATTCAGAGAGAGAGATATATCAATAATTAAGTTGTTACCAGGATAAATTGTGAAGACAGTCAGAGCCACAAATTTTTGTGTGTTATTTTTCCATAAAGACAATCATTTCCAAAGTCTTCAGAGTCTGGCAAGACCAAGTTATTCAATTTTACTTCTAAAGATACAGTTTTAACAGAAACAAGTTGAAAATCATCATGAATATTCACAAAAATTTCCATATTGTACAAGAAAGAGATTAGCATCCTTTCAAATGTTCTCAACTGAAAGCCAAAGAAAACCTATACAGCCGCATCTTCCCAGTAAACAGAAACAGAGAAAGTAATAGGTTTTACTAAATACTAGTGAAATTAAGGACATAGTATTAATCTTCCACATAATTGCATTGTTTGAATTTCTTTAAAGAACCCATCTCTCAGCAACATAGTTAGTATTTCAACTACCTTCAGTTCTCCCATCCCAATCCTGAGAAAAATATTTCTCCTTCCATCACCACTGACAAGAGAAGATACCCTTCCTTGCAGGCTCTCAGTCAATCCAGTTTTCATTCTAGGCCCATATTTTCCCTGGGTCATTTCTGCCTCTGGGCGTCTGTTCAGTTTTCTTTCTTAGGGCGGGCAGTCGCCCCAGTCTCTTCAGTTCTCCCATCCATTCATTCCATATACATCTACCTTTCTTCCAACTGTCTGGGTATTGCTAGGATGGGTGATGGCTGGGAAGACAGCAGAGAGGAGTAAGGGCTCTGGTAGTCTCCTTACAGGACCATCTCTCTGCCTCTTGAAATAGTAAAGACCCAAGTTAAACTGCCTCCTTGTGGTGGTCATTTTGGCTTGTCTCAGGTCAGATTTGGAGAGGGAAATGGCAGCCCACTCCAGTATTCTTGCCTGGAGAATCCCATGGACAGAGGAACCTGGCAGGCCATGGTCCATGGGGTCGCAGATAGTCAGACACGACTGAAGCGACTAAGCACGCGCACAAGTTAAACCGCAAAGCCTGCTTCTGCAGATGTTTCTGAGCTACCATTTTTAAAAAAAGAGATAGGACAGATATAAGAAAGAGAGGGAGAAAGAGAAGAGGAACTGTTTGCCCTGGCACTGCTGGCTCTTCATCATGTTCAGGATGAAGAAGGGAGACAAATGAAAGTATCTAACCTTTGTATGGTTTTACTGGTTGAGGCTGAGAAAACCTGATACTTGTCAAGGACACCATCATTATCCTTGCCATGTAAATGAGTCTAACTTATCCCCTCAACCACTTGCCTGATGGTAAAAGTAGGGTTCCTGAGTGATGGTGAGGAATTGAGTTCTTTTAGAGGAGAAATACTGGAGTGGGTAGCCGTTCCCTTCTCCAGGGGATCTTCCAAATCCAGGGATCAAACCCAGGTCTCCCGCATTGTAGGCGGATTCTTTACCATCTGAGCCACCAGCAAAGCCCAGAGGAGAAATAGAAAGGTCTTTTACATGCTGGCAGGAAACCTGGGTCTACCACCAATTCTGAAGATTCTTGTTTACCAAAAACTAGAAAGTGGACCTAACAAGGTCTAGAAAATGTTCATCCAGCAGGGGGCAGCCTAAGGGGGTGGGCGTTGCATCCAGTTGCAGGCAGCAGTAGGTGATCAGAGAAGCAGGAAGAGCGATGGGGTTGCATAAATCAGAGACCAAGCAGCCCACTGCTGTTCTCTCTTGACTTTATTTAATGCCCAGCAGTTGTCCACAGGCCATGTGCAAAGCAGAATGAGTAAAACAGGCTCTTAAACATAGCTGAAAATCCAGGTGGTAGTAACCAGACCAGAAGCCTTGGGAACAGTGTCCAAGCAGTGCTGACAAAGGCAGAGAAATCTACATTTGTTTGACTTAGAAGAAGGTGAGCCACCATGGTACCGCATGTAGTATTAACACAGGACATCAAGAAGACCATGGGGAAGTGGAGCAGCATGGCCACGAAGGTCTCAGTCGTGAAAGCTGAGAGAACTGAATGTCCATGGAAGGTGTAGAAAGGTCAGCACAAAACCAGTAAAAGGCATACCCTTGCTGTAGCCAAGGCCCAGGTCGGGCAGGAGGTGGCAGGGGACCTGTGTGGGAGTATTCCCAAGAGCAAAGGTTAGCCAGATTGGAACCCAGGGGGCCTGGGGGTCTCCACTGGTTCCCTTATCTGGAGAAGTCTAGCTCTATGGGGCGCTTCATCCAATAGGTAGTATTGCAGTGCCTTTGGCCAGAGGTCCTCTTTGATAATCTCAGCAATCCTGTCAGACTCTGGAAGGCTGTTGTCTGAAAACCAAGCAAAAAAGCCACACATGAGGTCTTGGTTCCTATAAAGGAAGACCTGGGCTTCATGACCTGGGTGCCATATGATTGGAGTGGAAAGGGAGACCACTTGGCCGGAGGGTGTGACCTCGTATTCCTTCACAAGCCACTTGTTTCTGAAGTATGGGTTTCTTCGAAAAAGGAACTTGAATTTATAGCCCATCCTAGGATGTCTGAGCTCCTTCACCTCCAAACTGGCTAAGTAGCTGAATATCTCTGCATCTCTGCCTCTAATCAGAGCAGATAGCTGCGGGTGGTTCCGAAAGGCAGTGACCCAGAAGCCGGGGATGTGCCGAATGACGTGCTTCCTCCACTGGAGGTAGTGATCACGCACGCGCCTGTACCTGCGCTCCACCTGGAGGAAGGCCGGGTCAGCCTGAGCGTCCCCAGCGTCCACTTCCAGCTGGTTGGAGTCCAGGGCCTTCAGGTGGAGACTCTCACTCCGGGTTGGGGGCCCTGCGTCGTCCTTTGCCTCCTTTACCCCTCTGTGTTTCTCCACTGCTTCCCTTTCCTCACCCACCTGCTTCTCCACTTCAACCTTCTCCTCCTGGTTCGCTGCTTCTGAGAACATGGGGCCCCTTTCGGTCTTTGCTTTCGCAGCCTTCCATCCAGCCGTCAGCTCAGACTCTGATCTCCCAGTGTCACAGGTTTCTAGGGCCTTCTCCCCACCAGTTTCACACTGAAAACCATTTCCCAGGCTGCCGTTGGCTGCCCCAGAGGCAGAGGTTGCTTCCCTGCCCTCCCTGGGTGGCTCGACCTCCTCTAGTCCCACTCGGGCCACTCCACGACTGTGAGCCCCAGCACTTGGGAGCTGGGGAGTAGGGCTGGAGTCCGCGGGGGCCTGGCGTGCGCCCCCCTCCTCCGGAAGCTGGAGCGGTGGGAGCGCAACAGTTTCCAAGCTGCCCTCACTCCCCTCCACCAGCACCTGGGTTTCCTCTAGAAGCTTCTGGCACTGCTGCGGTCCGGTTCTCCCAGGCCGTGGTCCGGAGTAGTGAAGGTATGGGCTTAGGGAGGAAGGATCCCTTGGCTCTAACAGGGACGCTCATGTAGGCCAGCCTGACCAGCTGTTTGTTGGCATCTGTTTTCCTCACAAAAGACTAACTCATGCAAACCAGGGGATTGTGCCACCCACCCTGCAGTCTCAGGAGACCCACCCTTCAGCTTCCCGATACTCACCCCTCAGTCTGTAGACACTCACTCTCCATCTCATCTAGTCTAGTTCTATAGGTTCTGCCATCCTTTTTATTCTCAGTATTCTGGTGCATGTGTGATATTGTCACACGGTGGTTTTAATGTGCATGTACCTAATGTCTGAGGAATTGAGAATCTTTCACGTGGTTTTGATTTTACCATTTGGATATCCGCTTTGTGTTAAGTCTAAGAGTCTTTGCTCCACGTTTTCTATTGCGTATTCTGTATTTTTTGTGTTGTAGGAATCCATTGTACATGCTAGATACAAATCATTTTTCAGATCTGTGTATTGCAAATATCTTTTCCCCTCTGAGTTGCTTTTTAACTATCTTGGAGAAGGAAATGGCAACCCACTCCAGTGTTCTTGCCTGGAGAATCCAAGGGACGGCAGAGCCTGGTGGGCTGCCGTCTATGGGGTCACACAGAGTTGGACATGACTGAAGCGACTTAGCAGCAGGAGCAGCAGCAACAGCAGTGATGTCTTTTAATGAACAAAAGTCTTTAATCATATATTGCAGTTTATCATTTTTCCCCTTTAGATCAGTGCTTTTTGTGCCCTGTTAAGAAATCTTGCCTTTCTATTATTGTTCTCATTTATATCTGCAGTCCATTTGGAGTTGCTTTTTGCCAATGGTGTGATAGGAGTCAAGATTCATTTTCCCCCCATATGACTGAATGACCAAGCAGTATTTATTGAAGGGAACATCCTTTCCCCATGCATAGGGTTTTAAATGTTTCCATTAAAAGTGACATATGTGATTGGTCAGAGCTAGTCAGATGGCCTTGCCTAACTTTAAGGGGTCAGAGAAGTAAAACCTTGCCTGAGATTGCAAGGAGAAGGAAGCTGAAAATACTGGTGAGCACTGTATATCACTCATCATAGACTCTAAGGTGAGTAGTGTGTACAAGACCAGCAGAGTTAGGCCAAAGAAAGGAGAGAAAAGGTAATGATGAACATAAAAGGAGAAATTAATGAAAGACAATAAATAGAAAGTATCAACCAAAGATTAATAATAAAAGGAGAGAGAATAAGTAAACAATATTTGGAATGGAAAATATAGTCACAGTACTGATTTAAGGAAATATAAGAGAACATGTTGGACAAACTTACACTAGTACATTTTCAAACTTGGATGAAATATATGAATTTATGGAAATATAACTCAACACTGAAATGCAGTGAAAAAAACTAAATAGACGTGGAAATAAACAGAATCAAGGGTTAAAAAAAAAACAAAAAACTTCCTACAAAATGAGCATGAGGCTAAACGGTTTGAGACAAATACTTCCTTAACCTTCAAGGAACACATGACTGTGTGCCTGTGGCATGCCTACTACTATTTTAGGCTCTTAGGATATATATTATTAAACAGAACAAAGATTTCTTCACTCTTGGAGCTTCTAGCAGAGGAAAAAACAATAATAAAAAAGTAGACAATATTGTAAAGTAATTAGCCTCCAATTAAAATAAATAAATTTAAATTAAAAAAGTAAAACATATTAGAAAGTGATAAGTGCTATGGATAAAACAATACATAGTATTGAGTAAGGGGATTGAGAGTTGTGGGGGTAGGGAACTGGGAGCAGACTGTGGTTTTGAGAGGGTAGTCAGAGAAAAGGGCTTCCCAGGTGGCACAGTGGTAAAGAGTCAGCCTGCCAGCGCAGGAGATGCGGGCTTAATCCCTGAGTCAGGAAGATCCCCTCGAGAAGAGAATGGCAACCCACTCAGTATTCTTGCCTGGGAAATCCCATGGACAGAGGAGCCTGGCAGGCTACAGTCTCAGTTCAGTTCAGTCGCTCAGTCATGTCTGACACTCTGTGACCCCCTGGACTGCAGCACACCAGGCTTCCCTGTCCACCACCAACTCCCGGAGTCTACCCAAATCCATGTCCATCGGGTCGGTGTTGCCATCCAACCATCTCATCCTCTGTTGTCCCCTGCTTCTCCTGCCTTCAGTCTTTCCCAGCATCAGGGTCTTTTCCAGTGAGTCAGTTCTTCGCATCAGGTGGCCAAAGGATTGGAGTTTCAGCTTCAGCATCAGACCTTCCAATGAATATTCAGGACTGATTTCCTTTAGGATGGACTGGTTGGATATCTTTGCAGTCCAAGGGACTCTCAGGAGTCTTCTCCAGCACCACAATTCAAAAGCATCAATTCTTTGGCACTCAGCTTTCTTTATAGTCCAACTCTCATATCCATACATGACCACTGGAAAAACCATAGCCTTGACTAGACGGACCTTTGTTGGCAAAGTAATGTCTCTGCTTTTTAGTATGCTGTCTAGATTGGTCATAGTTTTTCTTTCAAGAAGCAAGCACCTTTTAATTTCATGGCTGCAGTGACCATCTGCAGTGATTTTGGATGCTCCCCCTCCCCCCAAAATAAAAGTCTCTCACTGTTTCCATTGTTTCCCCATCTATTTGCCATGAAGTGATGGGACCAGATGCCATTGATCTTAGTTTCTTGAATGTTGAGTTTTAAGCCAGCTTTTTCACTCTCCTCTTTCACTTTCATCAAGAGGCTCTTTAGTTCTTCTTCACTTTCTGTCATAAGGGTGGTGTCATCTGCACATCTGAAGCTACAGTCTATGGGATCACAAAGAGTTGGATGTGACTGAGCACAGTCAGAGGAAACCTCACTGAAAAGATTTTGGCAAAGATTCAAAGAAGGAAGGATTTAGCTCAGTGGATATTCTGGAGAGGAGCATTCTAGGAAGAAAGAGGAGCTAAACAGAAGCCTTAGGACAGAAACATGCTTAGGGTGTTCAGGGGATAACCAGAAGGAGATCAGTGTGACTGGAGCAGGGTGAATGAGAGAGGCCAGATCAAGCAGGATATTACATAATATTGTAAGAAGTTTGGTTTTATTCTTAGTGATGTGGGAAACCACTATAGAATTTTGGGCAGAGGACTCAAAATTGGATGCATTTTGCATGGATCACTGGCTCCTGAGTGAAGAATAGACTGTGTGGGGACAATGATAGATATAGGGAGATGTTTTAGAAGGCTATCAAAGTAATCAAGGTGAAGGTGATATTCCACAGTGGACTTGGGTAGCGCATATAGTATGATGGTAAAGCTGGCACGATTTCATGGTGAACTGGATACAGGGTATAAGAGAAGCAAAGAAGTCAAGGATGATGCCATGAATTTTGACCTGAGCAACTGATAGGATGAAGCTGCCAGACGCAGATATAAGGCATGTTATGATAGAAGAGACCTTTGCAGGAAAATCAGAAGTTGCTTTTGGACATGTTAAGTTTGAGATGACTTTGGATGAGAGTTGAGATAACAAGTGGGCATTATGAGACTGGAACACAAGAGAGGTCTAGGGTGGGGATACATACTTGGAAGTAATCAGCACACATATTTAAAGCAATATTTAAAGCAGGATGAAATCACTAAGGATGTGAGTAGCAATAGACCAAGCCCTGAAAATGAAAGTGAAGTCGCTCAGTCATGTCCGACTCTTTGCGACCCCATGGACTGTAGCCCTCCTCCATCCATGGGATTCTCCAGGCAAGAATACTGGAGTGGGTTGCCATTTCCTTCTCCAGGGGATCTTCCTGACCCAGGGATCAAAGCCCGGTCTCCTGCATTGCAGGCAGACGCTTTAACCTGAGCCACCAGACCAATCCCTAGGGGCTCCAAAATTACAAGGTCAGGAAGAAGGGGAAGAACCAGCAAAAGAGACTAAGGG
This sequence comes from Bos indicus, assembly GCF_029378745.1. Taxonomy (NCBI): domain Eukaryota; kingdom Metazoa; phylum Chordata; class Mammalia; order Artiodactyla; family Bovidae; genus Bos; species Bos indicus. The sequence goes on from NC_091770.1 coordinate 36,663,154, forward strand.
GAGACCAATGAAGGAGGAGGGACTCTGAAAACGTGCAGTGTGCTGAAAGCCAAACGTGTAAAGCAAAGTTCAACTGTGTGATGTGCTGATGGGTCAAGTAAGATGAGAACTGACCAATGGATTTTACAACAAAAGTGATGAAGGTCAGAATAGATTTTAAGGGGAATGGGAGGAAAGAAATTGGAGACAGTGAATATTGATATTCTTTTGAGGAATTTGCCCAAAAGGGAAATAAATGGAGTCATCACTTGACAAAAACTGTTTTGGAGGAGTGGTGGGGTGAGAGCTTGGCTGTAATGGCTTTTTACATTTTTTAATTTATTTTTTGGCTGTGCTGGGTCTTGCTGCTGCATGGGCTTTTCTTTCATCGTGCTGAGCAAGGACTGCTCTCTGGTTGTGATGCGCAGACTTCTCATTGCAGTGGCTTCTCTTATCGTAGAGCACAAGCTCCCATGTGCACGGGCTGCGGTAGTTGCAGCTCGTGGGCTCTGGAGCACAGGCTCGATAGTTGTGGCCCACAGGCTTTGTTGATCTGAGGCATGTGGGTCTGAATCCCTCCTGGACCAGGGATTGAACCCGCATCTCCTGCACTGGCAGGTGGATTCTTTACTACTGAGCCACCAGGGATGCCCTGTGATGTCTTTAAGAGAAAATTCAGAAGGGAGAAAGTGAAAATAGCAAGTATATATGACTCTTGAAGTTTTGCTCCAAAGAAATGGGATGATGGATGGTGGAGAAAGTGGTTCCAAAAAAGGTTTTTAAAATGGGAGAAAAACAAGTGTGCCTGCTGATGTGAGCAATTCAGCAGCAAGCAAAAATTAATGATGTAGGAGAGAGACAGGAGAATCACTGGAGGGGTGTCCTTGAATAGGTGAGAGCAGATGGAATCTAGTGCCCAAGTAGAGGAGGAAAAGTCAGCCTTTAGTAGGAACATGACAAGGTCACTGTGGGAACCAGCAGGAAGGCAAAGTATGAGGGTGTAGATGCTGTTTGGTGGGTAGAAGTGATGACGGAATCGATGAAATTCTCTTCACATTGCTTCTGTGTACTCAGTAAAGGAGAAAGCAAGATTCAATTCAAGTGAGAGAGGGGATGAGGTAAGGGGCAGAAGGATTCTGGGAAGAGACAAGTAGGAAATAGTTGTCTGGAGGATCAAAGAGTGACAGGACGATGACATGTGCTGTGATTGTCAAACAGCATTAAGATCATGAATTTGAATGAGGCACATCAGTGCAGTTGTGAATTTTTCTGCCAACCACATTCAGTTTACAGGTGCAGCATGAAGAAGCAGAGCTGAATTTAGAACTGAAGCATGAAGGGCAAGAGAATGATTACAATCATAGATCTGAGAATCTAAGCTAGAGCAATAAAAGACATAGGGGTGGAGGCAGTGAAAAGGTGGCCTGATCAGTGGATCGCCATACCCAGGGAATCGAAGGGTCCCTGGGGTCAAGTACCAAAGGAAGCTACAAGGATGAGAGATAGTGGTCTGAGAGTGGACTGCAGGAGATGGTTAGGACTTGACTCCTCCATCCAACTAGGCCTCTGATGAGGCACCTTGAGGACAGGGTCATTGTAGGGGAGGACGTCAGTGACCCAAGAGGCCTGGGTGGGAAGGATCACCAATGTGCATACTGAAATCACTGAAAGAAGTGAGAATAAGCCAGTAGCTAGAATCCTTGAGAAATGAGGGGGAATGACATGAGCAGCAAGCATGCAGGGCATTAGGTGATCTAAACTGATGTCAGGAGATTTAAAGCTGGGTCTGTATTTTAAGATTAATTATCTAACATCACCACCTTTGGCTATATTAGTTAGAAAGCAGGTACCTTTAGAATTTCATATTAATGTCACAGAGCCTATATTATATATATTTCCTTAAAGTGTTCAGAAGAAAGTCACATGTATTAGCTGATCAAAAATAAGAAATGTGTATGTTTTTTTAATTGGAAAATTAGTAGTGATAACATTCTTTGAGTTCAGTGTGAAATGTTATTCTCTTTGGGGGTCTTTTATTTTTCTTGTGTCTTGCAGTATGGACTAGAAACTGCTGAAAAGAACAAAATATGATTTTTGGGGGGGCTTGAAACACTCTGACTATAAAAATTTTTTTTAAGATGAGTAAAGAGAGCTAGTGGGCTTCCCTGGCGGCTCATAAAGAAGCTGCCTGCCAAAGCAGGAGACACAGGTTTGATCCCTGAGTCGGGAAGATTCCCCTGTAGAAGGAAATGGCAACCCACTCCAGTATTCTTGCCTGAGAAATCCCGTGGACAGAGAAGCCTGGCGGGCTACAGTCCATAGGGTTGCAAAGAGTCGGACGTGACTGAGTGACTAAACAACAGCAAAGAGAGCTAGGACAAAATCTTAACTAGAGACAGGAAGAAGAAAGGGCGGGGGGTGGAAAAGAGAAAGGATAGAAAAGAAGAAACATGAGTAAAGAAAGAAGGTGGCTTTTTGAGGGGAGTACAGTTTAGCTACAAATCTGTAGATCATCGAATTGTGAAGTATTTAAATTTTCTGGGAAACAGAAACAGCATGATGTTTCAAAAAACTAAATACAAGATGAATGAAGAGAGCCTGTGAATTGTATAGTCTTATTTTTCTTTGACTCCTCAAATATTGTTGTTTGGTTCTTAGTTGTTTTGAAAGGAATCTCTTTCTTGACCTAAATTCTTTAAACAAGTGTGTTTGTTTAGTGACTTAACATACAGAAATATTGTTCTTCAGGCTAGGCCACCCAGTGTAGAAAGCCAAGGGCATCAGTGCATTATGTTAAGGACTCAAAAGAGTGTTGGTACACAAGAGAAGGAGATGTACACTTTGTTAATTTCCTCTGTTTCCCAGAGAAAGACCATTAAACTGTGTTTGCAAAGGACATGGTAAAAAAGAAGTTTTGAGTGATTAACCAAGTAGCTTTGTAGCTGCGGTCATCTCTGCTGCCTCTTAGAACCAGCATATAAATATAGAGAAGTAGGGAGAAAATATCTGAGTTAACAGGGTGTGGGTAATGATTTACCCTGGGAAAGTTAATTATTATGATTTAGTAGTTTTCTACCATTATAGCACTGACAGACAGCAAATATACATTCCAGTGCCTAATGAAACTGTAAAGAGGCTGAGGTCTGTGTACGGTGGCGGGTAGAGCTAGATGGCAGGGGGAACCAAATCAGCCAGGGACACACAGAGCCATTTCAAAAATTTAAAATGTGAGTCAAAACACTATATAAAATATTAATAATATCTAAATGTTAAACATACATAATCATTCTAGCCTGAGATAAATTAAAAATAATGAAACTGATACTATAACAAATGAATGAAATTTAGTTAATCATGAAAATTGAAATAATTTTATTGGATCTTTTAAAAAATAGTGTGATTTTAAAGAGAAAAGTCCACTGATGGTGTCATCACTGCCATACAAGTGTAGTTTTGGGGTTGAAATTTCCATCAGGTTTAAAAACTCAGACTCTATACTAGTTGCAGAATGGTGAACAGAGTTTTGCTCTAATTGCTGTTAGCATTTTCTTCTTAGCAGTTATTTTAAAATAATTTCTCTTTTTGATTTTTTTCTTAAGGAACAGCGATGTTTTTATGCTTTAGCATGTTATATCCTCACTGCATCCTATGAACTAGATACTATTATTAGCCCCATTTTACAGATAGGCAAACTGAGGCACAGAAATAACAAGTAATTCGCTCACAGACACATTGTTGTTGTTGTTCAGTCACTCAGTTGTGTCCAGCTCTTTGCGACCCCATGGACTGCAGCACACCAGGGTTCCCTATCCTTCACTATCTCCACAGTTTGCTCAGACTCATATTCATTGAGTTTGGTGAAGCTGTCCAACCATCTTATCCTCTGTCGTCCCCTTCTCCTCCTGCCCTCAATCCTTCCCAGCATCAGGGTCTTTTCCAATGAGTCAGCTCTTTGCATCAGGTAGCCAAAGTATTGGAGTTTCAGCTTCAGCATCTGTCCTTTCAGTAAGTATTCAGGGTTGATTTTCTTTAGGATTGACTGGTTTGATCTCCTTGCAGTCTAAGGGACTCTCAAGAGTCTTCTCCAGCACCACAGTTCGAAAGCATCAGTAGACATATAGTAAATTACAAAGTTGAGAAATGAACCCAGATAACCAGACTCTAAAGCTCTTTCTGTTAAACACTACAGGGTATACTCTGAACTTTTCTCAGCCTCAGTTTTCTCATCTATGAAATATGGTCAATAAGTCTTCTCTCTAGTGGTGGTTGTAACAATTATAATGTGGAGCTTGCGTAGGGAAGATGTTGGTGCTGCCTTTATCAGTTTCTGAATTGTTTAATTTCTTATAATGAGCATGAATTATTCATGTATTTTTTAATCAAGAAAAATATGTTAAGGCTTATCAGAGTGTCTGGCACAGAGAGGCACCCAATAAAGTCATTATTATGTCTGAAAACAAAGTCAGAGTTTCCATTTAACTCAATAGGGATTTGTCATCTCCAGAAGCTCAGGTGCAAAGGGAAGAAATAAGCTAGGGGAACAGCTGGAGGAGAATTCAGGTTACAGGTTTTTACTTGCCAGTGAGTAGAGCTTGTACATCTTGAAGTAAGGGCTGAGAACCAAGGGGAGGGACAGCGTGTTGGTTGAGGCAAGTGGGAATTAACAATGGAGCAAAGTCCCAAGGAATCTGGGGTGGGGGGTGTTCTTGGACAAATTAACTTATTTTGGAGAAGATTAACAATGACCTGTTAGTTGATAGGCCCCATTTTCTTTTTTTAAATTAATTTTTATTGGAGTATAGTTGCCTTATAATGTTGTGTTAGTTTCTATTGTACAGAAAAGAAGCCCCATTTTCTAAGGTAATAAAAATACCATTTTGGAAAATGAGAAGGGAATTTAAAAATAAATCTATGGTTTTCCTTATTTATCTACCTGGTTCTGGGGGCCGTGAGAATAAGTTTTTTGAAGAGAACACATTAGTTTATTTTTCCATTTGTGGCTTGCAATGGTGGAATGATCGCTGGCAAAAGAATATCTTCTCAAGCAGCTTCCCTTGGTGTAGGTCAGGGGGCAGCAAGAGGAGTTATTTCTGCAGCTGGAAAAAAGGTTCAGAGCTGTCTTCCTGGAGTCGGCTCTCATTTCATAGTCTAAAATAGATGTGAAATACTGTGCTATTTGGGAATCAGGGCCTATTCATTCTAAGCACATCTGTTGGTAGCTGTTGAAATTCAAATAAAATCAAATAAAGTCCAAGTAATGTTCTTGCTATACTTATCAATTTCAAAGAGTGTTAAAAAACACATATACAGAAAACCTATACTCCAGTCACTGACAACTAATACCCAACTTGGAAAGCTGTGGTCTTCTGCCAACCATAGCTACTTTGAACCTGCGCCACCACATTTTAATTCCTTTAAAATGCCCCTTCTTCCCTACTTGAACTTTTCAACTGAGATTCATTTTCATTGCAGAAGTTTAAATATGAACTGTATCAAATAGTTTGGTATTTTGATTCTGATGATTCCACAACCTTCAGTAGTGAAATGAGGTGGTTAGACTACTAAACTCATAAAGCCAAGATGGAATGAATGCATTTTTTTCTGTCTTCTCTCTAATTTTAGTAAATAAAAAATTTCAGTTAGGTGCTGTGATTAAGGAAACTTGGTATCTCTATCAATTTATACATGACTCCGATCCATAAGGGATTTAAGGCATCTTTAAAAAGGCAAACACAAGACAGAAAAATAAGGGAAATTCCTTTTTTCAATTAAGCCATGACTCTCTGATAACAAGATCTGACCTATCAAATGTATTGAAAGAAATAGAGTCATTTTAAGGTTGTGAGTTGTAGTTTTTTTTTTTAAAGTTGAAATTTTGATTAGTGTTTCAGGTACCATATTTATATGTCTTTACATGGGAGTTTACAGTGTTCCAAGTAGGTATAACACCCAAGTACATTACATGAATTATCTCCTTTAGTGTAAACCTCATAATTACCTTATGAAGTATTATTATTTCCATCTAATATATAAAATAAATTTCCAAGGTTTACAAATAAGCAATTTGCCCAAAGTCACATAACTGAGTCAGGATTCAAATCCATGTCTGTTATTCTGAGTTATTAACTCAAAAAAAAAACTATGGAAAATTCTTCAAGAGATGGGACTACCAGACCACCTGACCTACCTCCTGAGAAATCTGTATGCAGGCCAAGAAGCAACAGTTAGAACTGGACATGGAACAACAGGCTGATTCCAAATCGGGAAAGGAGTACGTCAAGGCTGTATATTGTCACCCTGCTTATTTAACTTACATGCAGAGTACATCATGCAGAATGCTGGGCTGGATGAAGCATAAGCTAGAATCAAGATTGCTGGGAGAAATATCAATAACCTCAGATATGCAGATGACACCACCCTTATGGCAGAAAGTGAAGAAGAACTAAAAAGCCTCTTGATGAAAGTGAAAGAAGAGAGTGAAAAAGTTGCCTTAAAGCTCAACATTCAGAAAACGAAGATCGTGATATCTGGTCCTATCACTTCATGGCAAATAGATGGGGAAACAGGGGAAACAGTGGAGACAGTGTCAGACTTTATTTTTTTGGGCTCCAAAATCACTGCAGATGGTCACTGCAGCCATGAAATTAAAAGACACTTACTCCTTGGAAGGAAAGTTATAACTGACCTAGACAGCAAATTAAAAAGCAGAGACATTACTTTGCCAACAAAGGTCCATCTAGTCAAGGCTATGGTTTTTCCAGTAGTCATGTATGTATGTGAGAGTTGGACTATAAAGAAAGCTGAGTGCCGAAGAATTGATGCTTTTAAACTGTGGTGTTGGAGAAGACTCTTGAGAGTCCCTTGGACTGCAAGGATATCCAACCAGTCCATCCTAAAGGAGATCAGTCCATTGGAAGGACTGATGCTGAAGCTGAAACTCCAATAGTTTGGCCAGCTGATGTGAAGAACCGACTCATTTGAAAAGACCCTGATTCTGGGAAAGATTGAAGGTGGAAGGAGAAGGGGACAACAGAGGATGAGATGGTTGAATGACATCACCAACTCAATGGACATGAGTTTGAGTAAACTCCGGGAGTTGGTGATGGACAGGGAAGCCTGGTGTGCTGCAGTCCATGGGGTCACAAAAAGTCCGACATAACTGAGCGACTGAACTGAACTGAAATCTAAATTATGCCTTATACACGGGAGGCTGTGAAAGAGAAGATCAAGGACTATAAAAATAAATAGAAACATACTAGAAGTTACAAAAAGTAAATTCACATGAAAAAGGAGACATTTGTCCAAATTCAGGCAAAGTTTTAAAGCAAGTATTATGGTGAAAATACAGCATAAGGAAGACAAACAGTATCAACAGCACAGAACAAGGCTCCGCAGACAAAGGTGTGGCAGAATCACACAATCGATTCTCAAGGTGTGGCCTCACGTTCTCTAGTGCCTTTGGGAAACATGAGTGCTCTCTGTAGGGTTCTAGAGCAGTAGAAGATCCTTACTGTAGGAAGCTTAATAACTTACCATTTGACACTAATACTCCTGGTTTCTTCTAACTGTGCTTTCATCTGTATGTTGAAAAATATAACCAATGTTAGAATCTATAATGTTTAATAATTAGTATTGTTCACCTATTAGTATAGGGGTTTCCTTATTCCTTCTCAATTTACAGAAAAATTATTATCCATGATTCCACTATTCTTTGTCAATAGTGATTTCCATTGTTGCCTTTTTTGGTGTGTATTATAAAGCAGAATTTTTATTTGACTCCTTCCACCATTAAATTTTTAAGTTTTTATAATTACAATTCTAATGACTATATAACGGTCTATTGAATTGTTATTTATATTGGGCATTTTTTTTGTTTTTAGTATTTTGCTATTATAAATATCCTTCTAAGAAGTGATTAATGTATACAGTTTACTTGTATTTCTTCACAAGTGAATTGTATGTTTATATACTTTGACTGTTTATCTCTTGAGGTTTTAACATTTTTGAAAATTTGAGTAAGTTCTTTATATATTATATATACTACTGTTCTATCATGATCAATACAGATACTTCCAATTATGTTTCTCTTCTTTTAATTTTGTTAGTTTTTTATGTTAGAACCATTGTTTTACTTGATGTTGTTGAGCTATTTATTTTTTCCTTTGTGATTTTCTTTACTGCCCTAAGCTTTTCAAAGATACTATTCCTCTAAAGATTTCAATAATATTTGATTTTTTTCCTCATAGCTCTGCTAAGAATTAAAGCTAATATTTACTTTTTAATCCACTAGAGGCTTACTCTTGTAATGTGTTGTAATAGCTTATCTAAATCACTTTTTGTTTTGTTTGTTTGCCAGTTACCCTGGCAATTATTAAAGCATAATTAGGCAATTATGAAATAGAATTAGGCAATTATTAAATAAATATTATCTTTCTTAATTATGATAGTTATATGATACATTAAATTTATTTCTATATGTCCCACACTTCTTTACTTTAATCATTTAATTATTATACTTTGTTTTAGAATTTCCTGGGAACTAGATCAGCATCATAACTTATGGCTTGTTAGTGCAGAATTTTAACATTTAACAAATAGTAAATTTTACTTGATAAAATGTTTGCCTATGATAATATATATCTCAATTTGCTCATCTTGTTTTATACATTCTAATATACCTTTATAGTTTTCTTTATATATGGCTCATAAGTCTTTAAATCTTCTTTATAAATGTCATAGGCAATTCTGTTAAATTTATCCATCCCATCTCTTTTTCTTTTTTTGGAATGGAATTTATTTCCTTTTTACTATGTTATTGAACTGGCTGTTAAGTTATTGAACTTAAAGCATCTAATTATGGCAAATTCATTATAAACCTGATCACATTGATAAACTCATGGGATAATAAATTTAAACAGATTTCTTAGGACATCTATACATGTAGTGCTTTCTGCAAATAATGTTTTATCTCTCCCTTTAATGTATCATTCGAAAGTGAATAACAGTTTCCTAAATAGCAGTTTCCATTTGTGTATTAAATGGCTGAGCATTAGGCTGAGAGAGAGACTTGAATTCTTCTATCAGACTTGAATCCTACTGTCAATTCCTCAACTAAGAGAGCCATCTAGCAAGCACCTTCTGTGGGTCAGGCACCATACTAGGCACTTTACATAGTCCATCTTGCCTTAGGCTTAGAATAGATATACTATTAAATATCATAGGTTAGGGAGCTCAAGTTGAGCAGGTATAGAAGGCTGGCCTGTGCTAGGCCCCCAAGAGCATTGAGAAATGGAATATGGAAGTGTCTATGGTAGTCTGAGTGTGAAAGGCCATGGATTGTGGTTCTGGAGTCCTTGACCTGGCAGGTTTTTCACTCTTTGTGGAGCCCTGGCAACGGAACTTCAGCCAAGGGCCTGAAGTTGGACGCCCTTGGGAGGCCCTAGGGAGGCATGGAGAAGCTGCATCAGCTTGCTTTCATCCTTATCTTGTACGTACACTTCGCATTTCCTACTTCCAGGTCACACAGTAAACGTGAGTGAAAACAGTCCTGGAGGAAGTCTGTGTTCCTCTTCTCACCAGCCTTTCAACCCAGATCAGCCTTTTGAGGTCTGGCTCAGCTCACTAGGTTAAGTAATTTGTCCAGTATCATCAGTGAGTAATGGATACGTGACTTGCTGCATAGCCAGTGGTCTTGCCATTTTCCCAGTGATTCTATGCCCGGGGTGTGGCTTGGGCAGGTCATTTCACCTTTCGGCCATAATTCCTTCATCTGTACAATGCAAAAGTCAGATAATGATCTGGTTCTGACAGGCAAACTGTTGTTGAATACATCTTTTACTCTTCTTCAAGACTGTAAATTCCTCAAGGACAGACTATATTTTGCATGTTCTTGAATCACTGTTATTACTTTGCACATGACAAATGCTCAGTGAATATTTGTTGATGCAGAATGAATGTATTGATCAATCAACTGAAGACAAGAGTCTTATTGCTCTTCTCACAGGAGATCTTCAGTGCTAGAACACAGGTTCCTGTAGGGTCATTTCACCCTGCAATTGTGGAATTTTTTTATAAGGATAGCATTTGTCATGAACCTCTTTATAAGAAGATGCTTAGCAGGGGTCAGCTTATCTTCATCTGAAAAGAACAACTGAGGTTAGGAAAGCAGAAAGCCTAGAAAGGATTCAGGTTGGGAACTGTGGTAAGTAGACTGTCCTCTGACAAAGCTGTTTTGGCTGTTTTTATCTTTGTGCTGCTGTCTAGCAACAGTATGACAAAACTGTGACTATTCAAATGTAATCAAACTAGAGCCTGTCCAAAATCAATTTTGAATAAATGATGAACTATGCGGAACAAATCTTAATATCTCTGGGCATGCAATAGAAAATTACTAAATATTATGTTCCTGTAATTTAAACACAGTGTTTCAGATGTACCCTTAAAAGATACAATTATATTACTTGCATATTAATTAATAGCATGTTCTCTTTTTATGCCAAAAAAAAAAAATTCCAAAGGAAGCTACCCAGCCTTCGGGAGGCATAGAATCTGTGGATTTTGTAATTACTGATGTTAAACTTAAAATCTCATTGAAGTCATTAGTTAATATTTCTAAGTCTTTATGTCTGAAAACTTCTGAGCAGATGTCCCAACAACTTTCTTGCCACCTCTCCATTCCCAGCCAAAGAGGGGAGGGAGAGGAGACCTATACTGCCAATAGTTACAACGGTTATTTGTGGAAGAAAAACAGGAGTTTGCAGTATGCACACGTGTGTGGCTTTGTCTCTTGAGCTTCACAAAGACCAGCATCATACTGAACTATAGAATTACTGTTGTCTGAGACTAAAAGAGAAATCTAGGGAAATGAAATATCTTTGTCAAAAATTACTGAAATGTCAAATTTTTTAAACTAAGCTTTTATATATTAATAAAAGGAAGCATATGGCGGGAAAAGCTATAAGGAGTCAGTTTTTTATGAGCCTCAGTATTGCTGGAAAAGAAACCATTACAGAGACCAGACCAGTTTCTCTAACACGGATACAAAGGAGAATGATGTCATAGCAGCAGGTTTGTGCTGCCACAGTAAAGATCATTGATGGTGCTTTCCATATCCTTTAACTAAATCGAAATACCTGCATTTAGTTGTAACCTGAGAAACAGGCAATAAAGTCACAAATGACTTTACTTTCATTTTTTTTTTTTTACATATTACACTTTGTAATAGTGTTTAGTTTTATTGTCCCAGAACAGGAAAAGGAAAACATCAAGTTAATTAAATTTTGGTAGTAACTTATTCATCATATGCATAATTTTTCATCATCAACAAGAAGAGGTACAGGGCTCAGTTATAGAAAATGCCATGGCAACCTGAACTGAGATGGTCCTGAATTCTCTAGACTTCTTTCAGGCTTCCTAATATTAAAGTTCTGTGCAAGGTAAGATATGAAAGAAGAAAAAAAAACCTCCTCATCTAAGCAACCTTGATCTGAATAAATATACCGATAAATTTTATCTCTGTGCTAGAACAGCGTGACTCCACCAGGCCTCCAGGATTTCCTGTTCCAAGTTCTAGAGTGGTTGTCTAGTTCCCCCTCCCACCCTTTCTCCATTGGAATCCTGCCAGATGATACTGTGCAAAAGTGATAAAGTCACTTCAAAAAATTTTAAGGAGGCTCATGACTGTGTATATATAACCGTGGGAAGGTTTATGAGTCACAAAACACTACAGATGGTAAAGAGTCTGCCTGCAACGCAGGAGATGCAGGAGACAGGGGTCAACTCCTGGGTCAGGAAGATGCCCTGGAGAAGGGAATGGCAATCAACTCCAGTATTCTTGCCTGGGAAATCCCATGCACAGAGGAACCTGGCAGAGCTACAGTCTATGGGGTTGCATAGAGTCGGACACGACTGAACGATGGACACACACAGAGTTTATTTTGACCTTGAGTTAAAAGGATCCAGCTCTACTGGCTGACTTGAATGGGGCTGCTCTTCTTTATTTACTTGAGGTAAATTTCAGACCAGCCCTTGAATTATGTGAGCTCAGCTATATTCTCTAAAAGAGAGCCAGGCCAATGTGAACCTGGATCCGAGTTTACTTATTCAGTAACATCTGGCTACTTGGATTTCATCATCTGTCGTGTATCTCACCATGTCATTCCCAACCACAGGAAACTGAGGATCAGCTTTGTGGGACTGTGTGACAGAGGTAGCACTCTCATAAATATATTTTTAACAGATCTAAATTTTGTAAGTAAACTAATACCACTTGACTATTTTTAACTTCTGATTTTAGATCAGGAAAGAAAACCATTTTAAAAACATCTTCCCTAAAAATCTTGGAATAAGATAGGAAAAGGGACATCTTCTCGTGCTTTATTTTGGCAAGTGCTTCCTGAGGCTCTGACCAGGAGAGGCTGACGGCTCTCAGAGTGTGGAGCAGCCATGTAGGGATTTAACAATAACAATCCTCTTTCTAAGGATACCAAGCTCTGGAAAATGACTGAGCAGATTTATAGAATCTAGTGTATTAAGTGAATTCCATTTAGGAGAATTTGGCATGTCAGCCTGTGCTGTTTTATAATGAACACCCAAGCCCTGCCTGGTTTGTCTAATAGAGTATTTATAAGGACAAAGTCAGTTCCAATTTAATGTAATTTCTTATTAATATTTAGTCAAAGTAAAATGCAACTTTAAGCATATTACTAGCTATATTCATTATAGCAGTTTACATAGCAGTTGCTATGGGTTCTGTATTTATATATATCATACATCTTTTTCTGGAAAAAAAAATTGAAGCTGAAACTTAAATAGCTTACATGTTTGCTCTTTTTTATCCTTCATAGGAGAAATTTTTTTAAAGAAATTATAAATATCTAGGTATACCGTTTTTAGTATTTACTCCCTCTAATCTATCTTCTACAGACAGCTTGAGTCTTCATTCAGAAATACAATTTGGTTCGCATCTTTACAGAAAAAATTCTACGTCCTCAGCAAGCTGTACAAGACCCTCCACCATCTAGCCACAGCCTCGCTAATCCATTTTAATCTATAAGAATCTCCCACTTGTGTTGTATGAAAGGAGAGAAGGTTAGCACACTCTCCTAGACAAGAATGGAAGAGGCCCTTGGGCCTCACAGCATCCATATGGTTAAGGCATTGCCACCTACTTCGTGGCATCTAACAACCACTGTTTAAAGAAAAAACAGTCTCCTACTCAAAATGTCTGGTGTCTCCATGTTGTTAGTTTGGGTACTTTAGCTACTATTTTCCTTTGTTAATAACACATCGTAAATATGTTAGTCTAACAGTTTTTCAACATTATAAAACTTATTTACACACAGGGAGAAATCACTCCGTATTACCATGTTGGAGTTAACATGGGTACTTCCGTGGTGGCTCAAATGGTAAAGAATCTGCCTGCAATGTAGGAGACCCAGGTTCAACCCCTGGGTGGGCAAGATGTCCAGAGAAGGGAATGGTTACCTAATCCACTATGCTTGCCTGGAGAATTCCATGGACAGAGGAGCCTGGTAGGGCTGCATTCCATGGGATCGCAAAGAGGCAGACGTGACTGAGCGACTAACACACATCTTTACCTATAACACACCTTTAGAGAGACAACACCATTGGTAAAATATTGCATAGTAGTTAACTCTGGATGTCATTACTTCCCAAGAAGAGACATTGCCAATAAAATTTCAGCATTTAATCACAATTTATATTTTGATCTGTGTTCAGATTGTTCTTTCCCATAGGAAAGGGAAAAAAAGTTTTTATTCTCTTAGGCATTTTTCAAACACATTTGTAATCTTTTTATTAATTTAAAATTGATACATATCCATTGGAGAATTTTGAAAATAATTTGAAAACAAGCAAAGAGAAAAGAAAAAAAAACTGCCCATATTTCAGGAGATATCATTACCACTTTGTACATCTTTCAGATATTTTTCCATGTATATTTTCCTACAAAAGTGAGGTCATACTATACATCTTGTTTTGCAACTTGCTTTTATAAAACAATTCCATATTACAAACATCTTTATCAAAAAAATTCATCTTAATAATTGTAACAGCTAGTAGTCCTTCATATGGAAATACAGTCATGTACTTACATTCCTAATTATTGGACATTTAAATTGCTTGAACTATTTTCTTGTTACATACAATGAACATTCTTGAGGCAAAATCTTTACCTATATTGCCAAATTCAGACTTAAATTGAAGAAAGTAGGGAAAACCACTAGACCATTCAGGTATGACCTAAATCAAATCCCTTATGATTATACAGTGGAAGTGAGAAATAGATTTAAGGGCCTTGATCTGACAGATAGAGTGCCTGATGAACTATGGAATGAGGTTCGTGACATTGTACAGGAGACAGGGATCAAGACTATCCCCATGGAAAAGAAATGCAAAAAAGCAAAATGGCTGTCTGGGGAGGCCTTACAAATAGCTGTGAAAAGAAGAGAAGAGAAAAGCAAAGGAGAAAAGGAAAGATATAAACATCTGAATGCAGAATTCCAAAGAATAGCAAAAAGAGATAAGAAAGCCTTCTTCAGCGATCAATGCAAAGAAATAGAGGAAAACAACAGAATGGGAAAGACTAGAGATCTCTTCAAGAAAATCAGATTTACCAAAGGAACATTTCATGCAAAGATGAGCTCGATAAAGGACAGAAATGGTATGGACCTAACAGAAGCAGAAGATATTAAGAAGAGATGGCAAGAATACACAGAAGAACTATACAAAAAAGATCTTCATGACCCAGATAATCACAATGGTGTGATCACTGACCTAGAGCCAGTGATCCAGGATCTTCACATCCTGGAATGTGAAGTCAGGTGGGCCTTAGAAAGCATCACTGTGAACAAAGCTAGTGGAGGTGATGGAATTCCAGTTGAGCTATTCCAAATCCTGAAAGATGATGCTGTGAAAGTGCTGCACTCAATATGCCAGCAAATTTGGAAAACTCAGCAGTGGCCACAGGACTGGAAAAGGTCAGTTTTCATTCCAATCCCAAAGAAAGGCAATGCCAAAGAATGCTCAAACTACCGCACAATTGCACTCATCTTACACGCTAGTAAAGTAATGCTCAAAATTCTCTTTGCCAGGCTTCAGCAATATGTGAACCATGAACTTCCTGATGTTCAAGCTGGTTTTAGAAAAGGCAGAGGAACCACAGATCAAATTGCCAACATCCACTGGATCATGGAAAAAGCAAGAGAGTTCCAGAAAAACATCTATTTCTGCTTTATTGACTATGCAAAGCCTTTGACTGTGTGGATCACAATAAACTGTGGAAAATTCTGAAAGACAGGGGAATACCAGACCACCTGATCTGCCTCTTGAGAAATTTGTATGCAGGTCAGGACGCAACAGTTAGAACTGGACATGGAACAACAGACTGGTTCCAAATAGGAAAAGGAGTACGTCAAAGCTGTATATTGTCACCCTGCTTATTTAACTTATATGCAGAGTACATCATGAGAAACACTGGGCTGGAAGAAGCACAAGCTGGAATCAAGATTGCCGGGAGAAATATCAATAACCTCAGATATGCAGATGACACCACCCTTATGGCAGAAAGTGAAGAGGAACTAACCCGGCTCTTGATGAAAGTGAAAATGGAGAGTGAAAAAGTTGGCTTAAAGCTCAGCATTCAG
Source organism: Bos indicus (assembly GCF_029378745.1). Taxonomy (NCBI): domain Eukaryota; kingdom Metazoa; phylum Chordata; class Mammalia; order Artiodactyla; family Bovidae; genus Bos; species Bos indicus. Next base: position 36,678,798 of record NC_091770.1, read on the forward strand.
AAAACGAAGATCGTGGCATCCGGTCCCACCACTTCATGGGAAATAGATGGGGAAACAATGGAAACAGTGTCAGACTTTATTTTTCTGGGCTCCAAAATCACTACAGATGGTGACTGCAGCCATGAAATTAAAAGACGCTTACTCCTTGGAAGGAAAGTTATGACCAACCTAGATAGCATATTCAAAAGCAGAGACATTACTTTGCCAACAAAGGTTCGTCTAGTCAAGGCTATGGTTTTTCCTGTGGTCATGTATGAATGTGAGAGTTGGACTGTGAAGAAGGCTGAGCGCCGAAGAATTGATGCTTTTGAACTGTGGTGTTGGAGAAGACTCTTGAGAGTCCCTTGGACTGCAAGAAGATCCAATCAGTCCATTCTGAAGGAGATCAGCCCTGGGATTTCTTTGGAAGGAATGATACTAAAGCTGAAACTCCAGTACTTCGGCCACCTCATGTGAAGAGTTGACTCATTGGAAAAGACTCTGATGCTGGGAGGGATTGGAGGCAGGAGGAGAAGGGGACGACAGAGGATGAGATGGCTGGATGGCATCACTGACTCGATGGACGTGAGTCTGAGTGAACTCTGGGAGTTGGTGATGGACAGGGAGGCCTGGTGTGCTGCGATTCATGGGGTTGCAAAGAGTCGGTCACGACTGAGCGACTGATCTGATCTGATCTGATATCCTCAATGATACTTTAGGATGAGAATCACTGAGTCACATTTTAAAAAGTAATTTTTATTACAGTGTAGTTGATTTACAGTGCTAGTTTTTGCTGTACAGCAAAGTGAATCAGTTATACATATGTCATTCTTTTTAAGATTCTTTTCCCATGTGGATTGTTATAGAGTACTGAGGAGAATAGGATGCCGCCCATCCTTGTTAGTTATCAGTATTATATATAGTAGTGTGTATGTCAATACTACTCTCCCAGTTCATCCCTCCCCTTCCTCTTCTGCCTGGTAACTATAAGTTTGTTTTCTACATCTGTAACTGTATTTATGTTTTGTAAGTAAATTCTTTTGGACATTTTTAAAAATTTTAGATTCCACAAAAATGGTATCACATATTTGTCTTTACCTAACTTCACTTAGTATGACAATCTCTAGGTCCATCCATGTTAATGCAAATGGCATTATTTTGCCCCTTATTTATTTATTTATTTCTGGCTGTGCTGGGTCTTCGTTGCTGCATGGGCTTTTTCTCTAGTTGTGGCGACTGGGGACCACTCTCTAGTTGCAGTGGATGGGCTTCTCATCGTGATGGCTTCTCTTGTTGCAGAGCTCAGGCTCTAGGCAGGCGGTCTTCAGTAGCTGCAGTACCTGCGCCGCAGCTCCCGGGCTGTAGAGCACAGACTCAGTAGCTTGTGGCACATGGGCTTAGATTCTCCACAGCATGTGGGATCTTCCTAGACTGAGGATCAAACCTGTGTCTCCTGCACTAGCAGGCGGATTCTTTACCACTGAGCCACCAGGGAAGCCCCATTTCATCCCTTTTATGGCTAAGTAATATTCCATTGTGTATATGTACGATATCTTCTTTATCCATTCCTCTGTCAGTGGACATTTAGGTTGCATCCATATCTTGCCTATTGAAAATAGTGCTGCAATGAAGAGTGGAGTGCATGTATCTTTTCAAATTATGGTCTTCTCTGGATATATGCCCAGGAGTGGGATTGCTGAGTCATATGGTAGTTCTGTATTTATTTTTTTAAGAAATTTCCATACTGTTCTCAATAATGGTTGTACCAATTTACGCTGTAAGGGGGTTCTCTTTTCTCCACACCCTCTCCAGCATTTATTGTTTGTAGATTTTTTAATGATGGCCATTCTGACCAGTGTGAGGCTGTCACATTTTATTTATCTAATTAGACAATACATGCTAGATGTAAAAAAATTCTAAAGGAACAATAGGATATTCAGTGAAAAATAAGTCTCCCTATTGCTTTTCCTCTAGATATTCTTCTCCCTTCTGTGGGGTAGTACTTTTAGTAATCTTCATTTATTTCACAGAAATATTTCATTCATTTATAAACTTTTACATCATCTAGTATGCATAGTAAAATGGTTAGTAAAATGGTTTCAATAGTGAAATTTGTTTTATAATTTTATATATGCTAGATAATCATAGGCACAAAACCTTCTACAATAAGGTGACATTGAGTGATTTCAGTTCTGTGGTGGTGGTTTAGTTGCTAAGTGTGACTAACTCTTGAAACCCCATGACTGTAGTCTGCCAGGCTTCTCTGTCCATGGAATTCTCCAGGCAAGAATACTGGAGTGGGTTGCCATTTCTTTCTCCAGGGGATTTTCTCAACCCAGGAATTGAACCTGGGTCTCCTGCATTGCAGGCAGATTCTTTACCACCTGAGTTAGAGCTCTATCAGTTCAGTTCAGTCACTCAGTTGTGTCCAAGTCTTTGCAACCCCATGAATCGCAGCACTCCAGGCCTGCTTGTCCATCACCAACTCCCGAAGTCTACCCAAACCCATGTCCATTGAGTCGGTGATGCCATCCAACCATCTCATCCTCTGTCATCCCCTTCTCCTCCTGCCCTCAATCTTTTCCAGCATCAGGCTCTTTTCAAATGAGTCAGTTCTTTGCATCAGGTGGCCAAAGTATTGGAGTTTCAGCTTCAACATCATCCTTCCAAAGAACAGCCAGGACTGATCTCCTTTAGGATGGACTGGTTGGATCTCCTTGCAGTCCAAGGGACTTGCAAGAGTCTTCTCCAACACCACAGTTCAAAAGCATCAATTCTTCAGCACTAAGTTTTCTTCATAGTCCAACTCTCACATTCATACATGACCACTGGAAAAACCATAGCCTTGACTAGACGAACCTTTGTTGGCAAAGTAATGTCTCTGCTTTTGAATATGCTATCTAGGTTGGTCGTAACTTTACTTCCAAGGAGTAAGTGTCTTTTAATTTCATGGCTGCAGTCACCATCTGCAGTGATTTTGGAGCCCAGAAAAATAAAGTCTGACACTGTTTCCACTGTTTCCCCATCTATTTCCCATGAAGTGGTGGGACCGGATGCCATGATCTTAGTTTTCTGAATGTTGAGCTTTAAGCCAACTTCTTCACTCTCCTCTTTCACTTTCCTCAAGAAGCTCTTTAGTTCTTCTTCAGTTTCCGCCATAAGGGTGGTGTCTGCATATCTGAGGTTATTGATATTTCTTCTGGCAATCTTGATTCCAGCTTGTGCTTCTTCCAGCCCAGTGTTTCTCATGATGTACTCTGCATATAAGTTAAATAAGCAGGGTGACAATATACAGCCTTGACACACTCCTTTTCCTATTTGGAACCAGTCTGTTGTTCCATGTCCAGTTCCAACTGTTGATTCCTGACCTGCATACAGGTTTCTCAAGAGGCAGGTCAGGTGGTCTGGTGTTCCCATCTCCTTCAGAATTTTCCACAGTTTATTGTGATCCACACAGTCAAAGGCTTATGACATAGTCAATAAAGCAGAAGTAGATGTTTTTCTGGAACTCTCTTGCTTTTTCCATGATCCAGCGGATATTGGTAATTTGATCTCTGGTTCCTCTCCTCTACATTTTCTAAATCCAGCTTGAACATCTAGGAGTTCACGGTTCACCTATTGCTGAAGCCTGGCTTGGAGAATTTTGAGCTCTACATTATCACTTAATTTAGATTATACTTTTATATAACTTTTGTTGTTTAGTTGCTAAGTCATGTCCAACTCTTTGGGACCCTATGGACTGTAGCTCAACAGGCTTCTCTGTTCATGGGATTTCCCAGGCAAGAATACTGGAATTGGTTGCCATTTCCTTCTCCAAGGGATCTTCCCAACCCAGAGATAGAACCTGTGTATCCTGCATTGGCAGTTGCATTCTTTACTGCTGAGCCACCAAGGAAGCCTACTTATATATAATATCAGTTATCAACTACTGTTAATAGTTTTATCTTCATTGGACACTCTTAAGACTTAAAAAAAATTTTTTTTATTGGAGAATTGCTTTGCAGAATTTTGTTGTGTTTTCTGTCAAACCTCAACATGAATCATCCATAGGTATATATATATATATATCCCCTTCCTTTTGAACCTACCTCCCATCTCCCGCCCCATCCCACCCCTCTAGATTGATAAGAGCCCCTATTTGAGTTTCCTGAGCCATACAGCATATTTCTATTGGCTATCTATTTTACATATGGTAATGTGAGTTTCCATGTTTCTCTTTCCATACATCTCACCCTCTTCTCCCCTCACCCCATGTCCGTAAGTCTATTCTCTATGTCTGTTTCTCCATTGCTGCCCTATAAATAAATTCTTCAGTACCATTTTTCTAGATTCCATATATATGCATTTGAATACGATTATTTATCTTTCTCTTTCTGACTTACTCTGTATAACAGGTTCCAGGGTTCATCCACCTCATCAGAACTGAGTCAAACACGTTCCTTTTTATGGCTGGGTAATATTCCATTGTGTAAATGCACCACAACTTCTTTATCCATTCATCTGTTGATGGACATCTAGGTTGCTTCCATGTTCTAGCTATTGTAAATAGTGCTGCAATGAACAATGGGATACATGTGTTTTTTTCGATTTTGGTTTCCTCAGGGTATATGCCTAGGAGTGGGATTGCTGGGTCATATGGTGGTTTTATTCCTAGTTTTTTAAGGAATCTCTATATTGTCTTCCATAGTGGCTGTATCAATTTACATTCCCACCAACAGTGCAAGAGCGTTCCCTTTTCTCCACACCCTCTCCAGTATTTACTGTTAATAGACTTTTCGATGATGGCCGTTCTGACTGGTATAGTTTTGATTTGCATTTCTCTAATAATGAGCGATGTTGAGCATCTTTTCATGTGTTTGTTATCCATTTGTATGTCCTCTTTGGAGAAATGTCTAAGTCTTTTTCCCCACTATTTGATTGGGTTGTTTGTTTTTCTGGCATTGAGTTATAGTAGCTGCTTGTATATTTTGGAAATTAATCCTTTGTCAGTTGTTTCATTTGCTATTATTTTCTCACATTCTGAGGGTTGTCTTTTCACCTTGCTTATAGTTTCCTTTGCTGTGCAAAAGCTTTTAAATTTAATCAGGTCCCACTTGTTTATTTTTGCTTTTATTTCCATTACTCTAGGAGGTGGGTCATAGAGGATATTGCTTTGATTTATGCCATTGAGTGTTCTGCCTGTGTTTTCCTCTTAAGAGTCTTATAGTTTCTGGTCTTACATTAGGTCTTCAATCCATTTTGAATTTATCTTTGTGTATGGTATTAAAAAGTGTTCTAATTTCATTCTTTTACACATATCTGTCCAGTTTTCCCAGCACCATTTATTGAAGAGGCTGTCTTTGCCCCATTGTATATTCTTGCCTCCTTTGTCAAAAATAAGGTACCCATAGGTGCATGGGTTTATTTCTGGGCATTCTATCCTTGTTCCATTGGTCTATATTTCTGTTTTGGTGCCAGTACCATACTGTCTTGATGACTGTAGCTTTGTAGTATAATCTGAAGTCAGAAAGGTTGATTCCTCCAGCTCCATTCTTCTTTCTCAGGACTGCTTTGGCTGTGTGGGGTCTTTTGTGTTTCCATATAAAATGTGAAATTTTTTGTTCTAGTTCTGTGAAAAATGCCATTGGTAATTTGATAGGGATTGCATTGAATCTCCAGATTGCATTTGGTGGTATAGTCATTTTTACAATATTGATTCTTCCTACCCAGGAACATGGAATATCTCTCCATCTGTTTATGTTGTTTTTGATTTCTTTCATTAATGTCTTATAATTTTCTCTGTACAGTTCTTTTGTCTCCTTAGGTAAGTTTATTCCTAGATATTTAACTCTTTTTGTTGCAATGGTGAATGGGATTGATTCCTTAATTTCTCTGATTTTTCATTGTGAGTATATAGAAATGCAAGTGATTTCTGTGTATTGCATTTGTATCCTGCAACTTTGCTAAATTCACTGATTGGCTCCAGTAATTTTCTGATACTATCTTTAGGGTTTTCTGTGTACAGTATCATGTCATCTGCAAACAGTGAGAGCTTTATTTTTTCTTCTCCAATCAGGATTCCTTTTATTTCATTTTCTTCTCTGATTGCTGTAGCTAGGACTTCCAGAACTATGTTGAATAATAATGGTGAAAGTGGACACCCTTGTCTTGTTCCTGATATTAGGGGTAATGCTTCAGTTTTTCACCATTGAGAATGTATGCCATAGACTTATCATATATAGCCTTTACTATGTTGAGGTAGGTTCCTTCTATGACCATTTTTTGAAGAGTTTTAATCATAATGGGTGCTGAATTTTGTCAAAAGCTTTTTCTGCATCTATTGAGCTGATCATTTGGTTTCTATCTTTCAATTTGTTAATATAGTGTATCACATTGATTAATTTGCATATATATAAGAATCCTTGCATTCCTGAAATAAACCCAACTAGATCATGGTGTATGAGCTTTTTGATGTGTTGTTGAATTCTGTTTGCTAAAATATTGTTGAGCATTTTTGCATCTATGTTCATCAGTGATATTAGCTTGTAGTTTTCTTTTTTGTGTTGTCTTCGTCTGGTTTTGGTATCAGGGTGATGGTGGCCTTGTAGAATGAGTTTGATAGTGTTCCTTCCTCTGCAATTTTTGAAGGAGTTTTAGGATAGGCTTTAGCTCTTCTCTAAATGTTTGATAGAATTCTCCTGTGAAGCCATCTGGTCCTGGATTTTTGTTTTTTGGGGGAAATTTTTGATCATGTCTTCAATTGTGCTTGTAATTGTGTTACTCATTATTTCTATTTCTTCCTGGAGAAATTCTTCCAGTCTTGGAGGACTGAACTTTTCTAAGAATCTGTCCATTTCTTCCAGGTTATCCATTTTATTGCCATATAATTGTTCATAATAGTCTCTTATAATCCTTTGTATTTATGCATTGTCTGTTGTAACCTCTCCTTTTTCATTTCTAATTTTGTTGATTTGATTCTTCTCTCTTTTTTTCTTGATGAGTCTGGCTAAAGGCTTCTCAATTTTGTTTATCTTCTCAAAGATAAACCAGCTTTTAGTTTCATTAATCTTTACTATTATTTCTTTGATTTCTTTTTCATTTATTTCTGCTCAGATATTTATGATTTCTTTCCTTATACTAATTTTGGGGATTTTTGTTCTTCTCTTTCTAGTTGTTTTAGGTGTAAAGTTATTTTGTCTATTCGATGTTTTTCTTGTTTCTTGAAGTAGGATTGTATTGCTATAAAGTTCCCTGTTAGAACTGCTTTTGCTGCATCCCATAGGTTTTGAGTTGTGTTTTCATTGTCATTTGTTTCTAGAAATTTTTTTATTTCCCTTTTGATTTCTTCAGTAACCTGTTGGTTATTTAGAAATGTGTTGTTTAATCTCCATGTGTTTATGTTTCTTCAGTTTTTTTCTTGTAATTGATATCTAGTCTCATAGTGTTGTGGTCGGAGAAGATGCGTGATACAATTTCAATTTTCTTAAATTTACTGAGGTTTGATTTGTGACCCAAGATGTGGTCTATCCTGGAGAATGTTACATGTGCACTTGAGAAGTAGGTGTATTTTTCTGCATTTGGATGTAATGTCCTGAAGATATCAATGAGATCCATCTCATCTAATGTATCATTTAAGACTTGTGTTTCCTTATTAATTTTCTGTTTTGATGATCTGTCCATTGGTGTGAGTGGGGTGTTAAAGTCTCCTACTATTATTGTGTTCCTGTCAATTTCTCCTTTTACTTCTGTTAGTGTTTGTCTTATGTATTGAGGTGCTCCTATGTTGGGTGCATAGATATTTATAATTGTTATGTCTTCCTCTTGGATTGATCCCTTGATCATTATGCAGTGTCCTTCCTTATCTCTTATAATCTTCTTTAAGGTTTATTTTGTCTGATATGAGGATTGCTACTCCAACTTTCTTTTGCTTTCCATTTGCATGGAATATATTTTCCATCCTCTTACCTTCAGTCTATATGTGTCTTTAGGTCTGAAGTGGTTTTCTTGTAGACAGCATATATATGGGTCTTATTTTTGTATCCATTCTGCCAGTATGTGTCTTTTGGTTGGAGCATTTAATCCATTTTACATTTAAAGTAATTATTGATATATATATGTTCCTATTGCCATTTTCTTAATTGTTTGGGGTTGATTTTGTAGATCTTTTTTCTCCTATTGTATTTCTTGACTATAATAGTCCCTTTAACATTTGTTGTAAAGCTGGTTTGATGATACTGAATTCTCTTAACTTTTGCTTGTCTGAAAAGCTTTTTATGTCTCCATCAATTTTGAATGAGATCCTTGCTGGGTGCTATAATCTTGGTTGTAGATTTTTCCCTTTCAATACTTTAAATATATCCTGCCATTGCCTTAGGGCCTTCAGAGTTTCTGCTGAAAGATCAGCTGTTAAGCATATGGGATTTCCCTTGTATGGTACTTGTTGCTTCTCCCTTGCTGCTTTAAATATTCTTTCTTTGTGGTTTACTCTTTGTTAGTTTGATTAGTATGTGTCTTGGTGTGTTTCTCCTTGGGTTTATTCTGTATGGGACTCTATGCCTCTTGGGCTTGACTGACTATTTCCTTTTCCATGTTGGGAAAATTTTCAACTATAATCTCTTCAAAAATTTTCTCATACCCTTTCTTTTTCTCTTCTTTTGGGACCCCTATTATTCAAATGTTGGTGCATTTGATATTGTACCAGAGGTCTCTGAGACTATCCTCAGTTCTTTTCATTCTTTTTACTTTATTCTGCTCTTCAGAAGTTGTTTCCACCATTTTATTTTCCAGCTCACTGATTTGTTCTTCTACTTCAGATATTCTGCTGTTGATTCCTTCTAGAGTATTTTTAATTTCAGTAATTGTGTTGTTTGTCTCTGTATGCTTATTCTTTAATTCTTCTAGGACTTTGTTAACTGATTCTTGCATTTTCTCCTTTTTGTTTTCAAAGTTTTTGATCATCTTTATTACTATCATTAGTCTGAATTCTTTTTCAGGTAGTTTGTCTATTTCCTCTTCATTTATTTGGACTTCTGTGTTTCTAGTTTGTTCCTTCATTTGCATAGTACTTCTCTGCCTTTTCATTATTTTTTTTAACTTATTGTGTTTGGGGTCTCCCTTTCCCAGGCTTCAAGGTTGAATTCTTTCTTCCTTTTGGTTTCTGCCTTCCTCAGGTTGGTCCAGTGGTTTGTGTAAGCTTCCTATAGGGTGAGATTTGTGCTGAGTTTTTGTTTGTTTGTTTTTCCTCTGATTGGCAAGGCTGAGTGAGGTGGTAATCCTGTCTGCTGATGACTGGGTTTGTATTTTGTTTTGTTTGTTGTTTAGATGAGGCATCCTGCACAGGGTGCCACTGGTGGTTGGGTGATGCCAGGTCTTGTATGCAAGTAGTTTCCTTTGTGTGAGTTCTCACTATTTGATACCCCCTCAAGTTAGTTCTCTGGTCGTCTAGGGTCTTGGGGTCAGTGCTCCCACTCCAAAGGCTCAGTGCTTGATCTCTGGTCAGGAACGAGGATTCCACAAGTGGTTTGTTATGGCATTAAGTGAGATTAAAACAAATATCCAAAAACAAGAAACAAATGGCAGTTACAGAATCAGGCAAATAATATTTAAGATAATGGAATATACACATATACATATATACCCATGAGCAAAGGGAAAACAGTCCAACAAAATAAAGTACAAAGTAGATTGACCCGGCAAACAAAGTAAATCAAAGATTATATTTACCAGTTAAGAACAAAACTAACTAAAGCATAATCTGGAAAACAAAACTAAAGCAAGGTGCCAAGTGGGGAATAAAGCAATGAAAAAAAAAACTAACAAATATGTTAAGAGGAAAGAAAAGAAAGAATAGATATGCAAATTTAAATAGAGGTAGATGAAGATTTATATATATTAAAGATTAACTGCAAGGGGAAAAGAACAATAGGAAAGGCAAACAAAGGAATAAATAGATAAATAGAATAAATGTAGAAAAAATATAATAGGTTTTTTAACAAATTAAAATTATTAAAAAAGACAAAAAAATGGAAGAAAGAAAAAAGGAAAACAACACGGAACTGCAAAAGCCCAATGCAGAGGCAGAGATTTACAGCAACAACAAAAAGTGTGACTGAATATACACATATTCATATACACCCATAAGCAAAATCAAAACAGTCCAGCAAAAATAGAGCACAATAGATCAACCGGTGAACAAAGGAAACCAAAAATTATATCTACCAGAACAAAACTAACCAAAGCACAAACTGGGAAACAAAACTGGAGCAAGGTGCCAATTGGGGAATAAAGCAATGAAAATAAAGCTAACAAAATGTTGAGAGGAAAAGAAAGAAAGAATAGATATGCAAATTTAAATAGAGGTAGAGGAAGATTTATATACATTAAAGATTAACTGCAAGGGGAAAAGAACCGTAGGAAAGGCAAACAAAGGAATAAATGTAGAAAAAATACAATAGGTTTAACAAAATTATAAATTAAAATTATAAAAAAGAAAAAAGGAAAAAGAAATGGAAGAGAAAGAAAGAAAAAAAAAAAAAAAAAAACCAGGAAAATGCCACAGAATTGCAAAAGCCCAACACAGAGGCAGAGGTTTGTAACAACAATAAAAAGTGTGACCGAATATACACAAATACACCCATAAGCAAAATCGAAACAGTCTAACAAAAATAAAGTACAACAGATTGACCTGGCAAACAAAGGAAACCAAAAATTACATCTATCAGAACAAAACTAACTAAAACACAAACTGGAAAACAAAACTGGAGCACGGTGCAAAGTGGGGAATAAAACAATGAAGGCAAAACTAACAAATACGTTGAGAGGAAAGGAAAGAAAGAGAATAGATATGCAAAGTTAAATAGAGGTAGATAAAGATTTATATACATTAAAGATTAACTGCAAAGGGAAACATATAGTAGGAAAAGCAAACAAAGGAATAAATGTAGAAAAAATAATAATAGGTTTAAAAAATTAAAATTAAAAAAAGAGAAATAAAAAGCAAAACTCCACAGAATTGCAAAGGCCCAAGGTAGAGGCAGAGGTTTATAACAGCAGTAAAAAATATGACAGAAAAAAAAAAGAAAGCTCAAAAGCTTAATTAGATTTCATAGTGCCAATAAAACTGACAACTACAACAGGGCAGGGGGCGGGGGTGGGGGAGGGAAAAAAAATCCAAAAGAATCTACAGAGCAAGTCAAGACATAAGAATAATAAATGTTTTTCTTGAGTCACTGCTATCAGAGTCCTTTCCCTTGCTGGGAGTCATAGTCCACTTCACCTCCCTAGGATGCCCTCCAACACTGTGCTGATCTCTGGACCTGCTATGGGGGCAGCTCAGATTCTAATCTGGTCCTACTCCTGTGTGTTCTTGCCTCCAATGTCCACAGCTATCAAAACTAGTGTGTTTTCTTTTGTGGGAGCTCTCAATGACCTTTTATATATTCCATAGACACAGAGTCTGCCTAGTTGATCATGTGGAAGATTTTGGATCTTCTTGCTTAGTCACACTGCCCCTGGGTTTCAATTGTGTTTTTATTTCCACCTCTGCATATGGGTCATCCACTGGGGTTTGCTTCTGAGGCTGCCCTGGAGGACTTGGGTTTGCCCCTGTGAGGGCCAGGTGTGGAGGTGGTGCAGCTGCTTGGGTCACAGGGGTTTTGGCAGCACCAGGTACTCAGGGAGTTGGCGACTAGGGCACCAGGAAATACAGTGCTCTAGAAGGAAACAGCTGGAGAAGGCGATGGCACCCCACTCCAGTACTCTTGCGGGGAAATTCCCATTGACAGAGGATCCTGGTAGGCTGCAGTCAATGGGGTCGCGAAGAGTTGGACACGACTGAGCGACTTCACTTTCACTTTTCACTTTCATGCATTGGAGAAGGAAATGGCAACCCACTCCAGTGTTCTTGCCTGGAGAATCCCAGGGACGGGGGAGCCTGGTGGACTGCCATCTATGGGGTCACACAGAGAGAGTCAGAGACGACTGAAGCGACTTAGCAGCAGCAGCAGAAGGAAACAGCAACTAGTGTTGGCCAATACGCTCCAGTATTCTTGCCTGGAGAACCCCCCTCCCTGACAAAGTTCCCTCGAAGGCCACAGTCTACAGGGTCGCAAAGAGTCTGACACTACTGAAGCGACCCTGCATACATAGATGTAAGACTTTTTGCCTGTGGCAGCTCTGCCCCAGTGAGAGCTGATCGTGAAGGTGGTGCAGCTGCTTGGCTTACAGGGACCCTGGCTGCACCAGGTGTGCAGGGACAGGGACTGCTTCCACCACAGGAGTTTTGGCCCTATCAGAGTCTTTTTCTAGCCTCTTGTAGCTGGCGATCAGAAGGCCTCTTTGGCCAGTCTTTCTCCGTAGCTTCACCCATTCAGGCAGTTAGAGGGCTCCCTTGCCGGGGATTCCCTGGTGGCTCAGACGGTAAAGCGTCTGGCTTCAATGTGGGAGACCCGGGTTCGATCCCCGGGTCGGGAAGATCCCCTGGAAAAGGAAATGGCAACCCACTCCAGTACTCTTGCCTAGAAAATTCCATGGATGGAGGAGCCTGGTGGGCTACAGTCCATGGGGTCGCAAAGAGTCGGACACGACTGAGCAACTTTGCCTTGCCTTGCCTGGGGTCCTTCCCTGTTGTTCAGTGTGTCAGGCACATAGAGGGGCCCCCCTGGCTGGAGTCCTACTCTGTAGATCTATGCGTCAGGCACTTAAAGGGGCACCCTGGGTGGGGTCCTCCTCTGTAGTTCAATGCATCAGGCGTTTGATGGGCCAGCCTCTCTATTGTTCAGCTGCTGATGCTGATGTGTGGGGAGAGAGAGGCTATGGTGATGGCTCCACCCCCTACACCTGACTGAGCAGTATCACCTTGCTTCCATGGCTACCCGGCTTTCTCCACAGGCATCTCCACAGGCATTTCCCACCACAATCACCTCCCTCACTTCGCTCGATCCATTTCTCTGGAGTCAACAGCAGCCCTTGCCCTGGAATTGCTCCACACTCCCCAAACTTCAGCTCCCAGCCCACTATGCCTTCCAGGGACCCTCGTCCCTGTCCAGGGTATGTATGACTGCAGCAAGGACCCTCTGATCCTCATTCCATTTAGGCTGCACAGATCAGCTGTTTCACTCTCAGCCTTAAATGTTTCTCCTCTGACTCAGACAATTGCCCCAGTGTGGGGATCAGACCCCTGCTTCAGTTCCCCAACCCACCAAGGGCAGGTCCACTCCTACAAACACTCCTGTTTTTCCCCCTAGTTCCTTTGTCCTACTGAGTTTTGTGTGGTTCTGTATATTCTTTTCCTCTGGTCAGGTACTCCTGTCCACTCTCAGCTGGTGTTCTGCATATACTTCTGTGTCTGAAGGTATATTCCTGATGTATCCATGGAGAGAGATGTACTCCACATCCACCTACTCCTCCGCCATCTTGTTCTCCCAAGACTTTTTAATAGAAGGCTTCAAACCTACCCAAAAGTAGAATAATGAAGCCCCAAGTACCCACCTAGTATGTAGGCTTTTAATAAACAATGCCATTTTTCTCTATGAAAGTTTACTGATATATGTTCCCATCTAGATGAGATTTATATTCATTTTTGTACAGATGAATTTTATAGCTGCTGCATCCAGTGTTATATGTCTCAATATATCTTTTAAAATAAGAGTAACTTGGTGGTTGGAGGAGAAAATGGCAACCCACTCCAGTATCCTTGCCTGGAGAATCCCAGGGACAGAGGAGCCTGGTGGGCTGCTGTCTATGGGGTTACAGAGAGTCGGACACGACTGAAGCAACTTAGCAGCAGCAGCAACTTGGTGGTAGGGACGGAAAGTGATGGGAAAAATAAGGCATAGTAACTTTTGTTGCATAGGACAATAGTTTTAATCTAGCACAGGAATGCCGGTCAACTCAGTGTAGCTTCCTGGTTCAGTATGCTTGGAGGGATACCGAGAGCACATCCAGGATCTGTGTGGAAAAGTGCTAGGACTGACGAACAATGTCAACTACAGGGAAAGTGGGGAGAATTGTTGGCATTTGCGTTATGTGGTTTTTTGATTCTGCTTTTGCTTATAAGCACAGCAGCATGCTTTTGTAGGATTCTTTTGCTTAGTAGCCATAAAAACCCATTTGGTTTATTAAAAGGTGATGAGACATTTCTGTTTACCTATAGATTTCCCAATGTGTTCCCAACTCTTTGTGACCCCATGGACTGCAGCCTCCTAGGCTTCTCCGTTCATGGGGATTCCCTAACGCTTGCTATTAAATTGACAAATTTCCTTAAAAATACGATGCTCTTTTGAAAACAATTCCATGATGTTGGGATATATGTAAAAAGGATGTGCTGCACCATCATTAGGGGAGCAAGTGCAGGAGCTGTGTTAGAAGTAGGAAAGGATGGCACGTGTCCAGGCATGCACCATTACCTAGCTCCAAGCAGGAGCATGGATGTGTTGAAGTCTGTGGTGTGGTTTGTGGTCATGGAACAGAGATGAAGCTAACTGACCCACACTGACTCAAACTCCAAACCTTAAATCTTAAATCCCATGTTCATCTTTACTGAGCTAACCAGTCAACAACTAACCAACAACAAAAATAAATTAAAAAAACAACATAAAGTATGTCAGGTATTTGAGAACTGCCTTTTCATGAACCAATGGATTTAAGTCTGGAAGGCATCCTAGAGATCATTTAGACCAGGCATTGGCAAACTACATCCCATGGGCCAAATACAGCCCACTGCCCATTTTTGTAATTAAGAGTTGTACTGTAATTACAGCCAGGTCCATCTGTTTACATATTGTCTGTGCCTGGTTTTGCACTACAAGAGCAGAGCTGAATAGTTATGACAGACTATACTGACCACAAATCCTGAAGCATTTACTATCTGGCCCTTTATAGAGAAAGTTTGCCAACCTCTGATTTAAACCAACCTTTTCATTTTAGAGATGTGGAGATTGGGAATGAAATAGGTTGAGTAACTTGAGAGAACAGCTGGCAGAATTCCTCAAATTCCCAATGTCAGGATCCAGAGCTGTCATGATTTTGGTAAGAGGGAGCAGTTTTACATCTTCTGGAAGCCCCATTTATCTTCTTAGGGTATCACTCCCTCCTCCACTGCCTTTCAGGTTTATGATAATGAAGACAATGAAAACTCTCCTTAAACAACACCTCACACATTCCTCCATCATTGCATTTATCATCCTGAATTGTAATCGTTTGCTTCTCCCACTAGACTGTGAGTCCACTGGGGGCAGGGATCATGCTGCATTTGTCTCTGTAGCCGGATCACACAACGGATATCTAATAACCATGTGCTCAGGGCTTTTCATTTTGTCACTTCATCTTCTTCCATGGCTGTTTTAAGATAAACTTCAACTATTGTGAAGATAAAATGCAAACATTATGATCTGTAATTTTCTCTTCCTGACAAAGGACCCCCACCCCCGCACCCAATCACTGAGACCCATCAACTGGAGGTGTTCAGAGTGAAATACTATTGATAGAAGGCAAAAATCTCAAATATTTTTCAAATAAAGGCCCTAAACCTCAGAGCTGACCTTGACCTATATTCCTGACAAATGGAAAAGGGCCTGAGGTAGACCAAAAGCAATAAGGATGGAAGAGATGAAAGACTGTTAGGCTCAATGGGACATTATGGTCGACTGTGCATGGATGTTGAGCATCTAGAACTCTAGATTCTGTCCAAGTTCAGAATGAGGAGGACGAGCACACTGGATGAGAGAGGTATGGGTGGGAAGGGGATACAGGGCATAAGTGGAGGTGGGTGTGGTGCAATCAAGTGTGGAGACTGAATAGACAGTGGATTATATGAATCTGGAGCTTTTGTGCTAAATCTAGGATGAACTCATTCAAAGAGTAGATGGAGATTAGGAGAGGAGAGGACTAAGAGCAGAAAACTAGAGATCACCAAGTAAGGACTGAACAAAGTAAGAGAACACCCACTGAGAAGGATCCCCTGGAGAGGTAGAAGGAAGACAAAAGATGATGTTCTAGAAGCCAAGATGGAGAGGATAAATGCCAACTGAAAATATTTTGAGGGAAAAAAAATATGCTTTGGATTTGAAGGTCTCTGATAACCCTTTGTCTATCCAACCAATCCATTCACACACAGCCAACTGGAAATATTTTGGAAGTAAAGGAAAACTCTTCTTCTGTCAATAACTACAAGTATAAAGCTGGTAGGAAAGATGATTTGCTTTTATACAAATTTGCTCCACAAATACCTTTTCTAGAGTCTGTTTATCAATTAGGATTTATACCAGTTAGCTCAGGCTTTTAATGAGTTCCAATAAAAACTTGCTTGTGCTATTCAGATGATACTCCTCTTGAAATGTATGATTCGTTATCATCTGATACTTTATGCTGGTTTGAGTCCTTTAGGCCTAAAATAAAATAAAAGCTTCTCAATGCATAAAATCATGTCCAAATGGGAGCTGTCTCGAGCTAGAATATCTAAAATATTTTTTAAATGTTAAAAAACAATGCTTAGTGTGTGTGTTTGTGTGTATTAGTCGCTCAATCGTGTCTAACTCTTTGCAACCCCATGGACTCAAGCCCGCCAGGCTCCTCTGTCCCTGGAATTCTCCAGGCAAGATTACTGGAGTGGGTTGCCATTTCCTTCTCCATTTAGTGTATGGTAATAGTCAATAAGTATTTGTTGAATGAATGTGTAAATAAATAGATGGTGTATTTTCCTATAATTCTTCACCTACATATTGTGGTAATTTTAAAACAAGTCCACAAATTCTTTGACATTCCTCTCACTAAAAGTGGGATCTCATTCCCCTCTACCCTGAAGAGAGACTGGCTTTAGTGACTGGATTCTAATAGAATGCAGTGGAGCTTCCCCTAGAGTCCTCCAAGTCTGGGTTCAGTTCAGTTCAGTCACTCAGTCATGTCCAACTCTTTGCGACCCCATGAATTGCAGCACACCACGCCTCCCTATCCATCACCAACTCCCGGAGTTCACCCAGACTCATGTCCATTTAGTCGGTGATGCCATCCAGCCATCTCATCCTCTGTCGTCCCCTTCTCCTCCTGCCCCCAATCCCTCCCAGCATCAGAGTCTTTTTCAATGAGTCAACTCTTCATATGAGGTGGCCAAAGTACTGGAGTTTCAGCTTTAGCATCATTCCTTCCAAAGAACACCCAGGACTGATCTCTAGAATGGACTGGTTGGATCTCCTTGCAGTCCAAGGGACTCGCAAGAGTCTTCTCCAAAACCACAGTTCAAAAGCATCAATTCTTCAGCGCTCAGCTTTCTTCGCAGTCCAACTCTCACATCCATACATGACTACTGGAAAAACCATAGCCTTGACTAGATGGACCTTTGTTGGCAAAGTAATGTCTCTGCTTTTGAATATACTATCTAGGTTGGTCATAACTTTCCTTCCAAGGAGTAAGTCTGGGTTAGAATAAACAATCCTCTTGCGCCTGCTGGCTCGTTCTCTTGGACGCTGTGCCTTTGGACCCCTGAAGCTGACAGATGTTTAAGGAGTGTAGCTACCCTGAAGCACCATTCTGGGAAGGGCACACAGGCATGGAGAGAGATGCCTGAGGAGCCTCAGCTGTGCCAAACCCCAGGTGACTGAGTTCTCTCAGGATGCCATGCCACACCTGTGAGTGAGTAAGCCATCCAGTTATCCCAGTCCTCAGGCTTTGAGCCACCCTCTACAACAGGCATGGCAGAAATGAGTTCTCCCTGCTAAATTCCATCCACACTGTAGACTTGTAAGCAGGATATTCTTTTAAGTCTCTAGGCTTGAGGGTAGCAACTATACTAAAAAGTGCTGTGTATCTGACTCTTTGCAACCCTATTAACTATAGCCCACCAGGCTCCTTCTGTCTTTGGGATTCTGGCAAGAATACTGGAGTGGGTTGCCATTTCCTCCTCCAGGGGATCTTCCTGCACCTAGGGATCAAATCTGTGTCTCTTGTGTCTCCTGCACTGCAGCAGAGTCTTTACTGCTGACTCATCGAGGAAGCCACTGTAGTAATGGGAACATTCCCTAATTAGAACATTGGCTATACATTGCTATGCGATTATTATTGGTTGATCACCATGGAGAATATTATGAGCCTTCAGCACATTCCTTTTCTGGCTAATTCTCTCTGTGGCGAGGACCTACAACTCCAGCAGCCACTGGCTAGAAAGGCCTTCACTTCCTTTACCCTTCTTAAATCTAGGAAATCTTTTGCCTCCCAAAATTGGAACAAATCACCTCTTTCTCCAAGCGAACTGCCTTAAGATGGGGTTTGTAAACACGGGACAGTAAGTGGTAGGTTTTTCTTGTCTCCGCCCTAGAAACAAGGACTTACTAGGATATGCTTCCGTATAGTCCAAGTGAAGAGAGAGTGTCCTCAGGAACAAAGGAACTGTAAAGAAAACCACAGTCTCATTAACCTGTGTGAGGCAATGAGGTATTAAGAGAAAACCAGTGGGTGGTACAGAGTTCTTTAAAAGGTGATCAATATTTCCATTTCAGTGTTTTCTAGGGAAGAAGGTTTTAACATATGTTTCCTAGGCCAAATACACCTAAACTGGAGAAAGAACAATCTATTGTAATTCTATCTCATTAGTGTGCTTCCCCAAATGGAAAATTCTTGTATAGATAAGATGATATATTTGACAAATAGAGCACCCAATATAAATGAATACATGGTATTACATTTTTATAAATTGACCTATGAATTTGGTTACTATGCATTTGTTCCCCTGAACTTGATCATTTCAGAGAAAGCTTTTAAGATCAATTTCCTAGACCACTGAAGACCACTGGCGTCTCCACCAATGTAATGATGCCTCATAGGAGTCTACAGGAAGCTAGCTGCTGTCTTTGATGTAGGTTTAGCTGTAGCAGGAAATAGTGTGTGAAGAGAAGAGGCTCCCAAACCTGAGTCCTCACCTGGCTGACTGCCAGGATAAATAGTGCTTTCTAGACCCAGTGTCAAGGAGTCTGGTTTCCTTCACAGCAGGACCCATCTTCTGGCTTCTAACTTCTGAGACCTCAGAAACTTTTAATGCTATTCAAATGCAAACATCCCACTCTGAGCTTGGATTTATATGCCTACTTTGAATAGCCTCATCTAAAAGTCACTTGGAAAACGAAATATGACAGCTGCTTACTATGTACGTCGCTTTCAGTTCAAAAGAAAGTGAAGTGCTAAGTCGCTCAGTTGTGTCTGACTCTTTGTGACCCCATGGACTATAGCCCACCAGGATTCACTGTCCATGGGATTCTCCAGGCAAGCATACTGGAGTGGGTTGCCATTTTCTACTCCAGGGCATCTTCCTGACCCAGGGATTGAACCTGGGTCTCTCACATTTCAGGCACATTTTTTACCATCTGAGCCACCAGGGAAGCCCTTCAGTTCAAAAGAGAGAAATGTAATTAATTAAACTGCATTCTAATTCTAATACCAGACATTCTCTAATCTCCATCAGCCCTACTTTCCCTGGAGGTGGAGGACCGCAGCACCAGAACCCCCCTCCGCCCTCCCCTGCCCCCCACAGTCCCAATTTCAAGGCCAGGGTCAGGAGGGCAGCTTCGGAGAAGGCTGCCCTGTAGATATATGTTTTTATGACCTCAGAACGATGTGTGTCTCACTGTAATGGAAAACATATCTAGCAAAGTCAGTTGTAAAGTAAAACTCTGTAAATAAATCTCCACACCCCCTTCCAAAGATTTCCTTCATAAAAATCAAGGGAACAGCATCAAGGAGAAAAAGAAAAAAACATAACACAACCCTCACAGCTTTGTGTGTTTATATTAATACTTCACTTTGTTCCCAATACAACTCGAAGTGATTTGTAAGGCTATGTAAAACTGTAACAAGACAGTGCACATTTACAAGTGAGAAAGGATAAAAAACAAGGGTGGGGACATAAAACAGAGCCAGCAACAAAGCTTTTAAAAATGTCTGAAATAATGGGCTCTGCGCTGGGTGGGTCACAGTTTGGCTCTAAACTATCAGCCTATCAGCCAATGGCATCGCCCCAACAACTCAATTTGCTTGTGAGCATTTTGGGGGAGTGGAGAGGTCAGGGTGAGGGGTGGGGGGGTGGAATACAGGCGAGTCTGGCCAACTCCCTTCTAATTTGGCTCCATGTAGGAGTAGATTTGAACACATCCGGAATAGAAAACATCCTAGACTGTGTGTCCTTAAAGCACTCCTCGACTATTGTTCTGAGGCAAGATGCTTGTAAATATCGGAAGACACTGACTTCAGAGAAGAGGCAGGCTTGGCTTGCCAAGAACAGAACCTTAACATTGTGTGAAGCTGTTGTGTCTCTCTTCTTCTCCATAATCTGACAGCTCTAGAGACTGATCTGTTCTTGCCATCTTCATTTCTTCACTTCCCCCTCACTCCTAAATCCACTCTCATCAGGATTCTACACCACCACATGACTGAAGCTGATCCTGGAGAGGTCTGCAAGGTATCCTTCAGTTCATCTTTCACTTGGGTCTCAGGAGCATTTGGAAGTTGACATCTCTCTCCTTAAAAATATTCTGTATACTTAGCTTTTCCAATATTGCAGGAAGTGGAACCCTTTCAGGGTCCAAGAGTGGGCTCTTGTCTAACACTTGGAAATGAACTGTCCGAGGAGACACATGTGCTGACAAAGCAAAAGACTTTATTGGAAAGGGGCATCTGGGCAGAGAACAACAAGGTAAAGGAAGTCAGGAGTCCTGCTCAGCCACCTAGCTCAGGATTTATGGTAATGGAGTTAGTTCGCAGGTTGTCTCTGGCCAGTCATCTTGCTTGGCCCAGTATTGGTCTGACTCAGGGTCCTTCCTGGTGGCATCCACATATCTCAGCCAAGATGGGTTCTGGTGTGAAGGATTCTGGGAATTTGGTAGGATATATTATGGGCTGGCATCCTTCTCTACCACCATGTTCCTTATTGGGACCTCCTATCAGGAGACAGTTCATCATGCCTGGCCAAGGCAGGAGGTTTCGGTCAACAGTTCCCTAAACTACCACCACACTTCATGGTTATCTCCCTCTTCTTTGGTAACTCTTTCTACCTGTCCTCTATCTGCTTCTGACGGGCCACTTGGCCCGTCAAGGTTTTCCTTGGGATTCTGTTCTAGTGGTAAGAAGAACTCCGGGTCAGAGAGAGTTTACAAAACTGTTATCATACAGGACAAGGGAAACAAATATATATATTTCTAATCTTTTGTACCCCATAGTGTAGGGTACATGAAGTTCTTGTTAACTGAATATCAGCAGTGCCTGCATACTCACTCAGTTGTGTCCAGCTCTTTGTGATCCCATAAACTGTAGCCCACCAGACTCCTCTGTCCATGGGATTTCCCAGGAAAGAATACTGGAGTGGGTTGCCATGCCCTCCTCCAGAAGGATCCTCCCAACTCAGGGATCAAATTTGCATTTCTTAAGTCCCCTGCATTGACAGGTGGACTCTTTACCGTTGAGCCCCCTGGAAAGCCTCTAGGACTACACTAATACAGAAACCACTAGCCACATGTGGCTGTTGAGCACTTTAATGTGGCATTGAGATGAATTGTAAATGTAAAATAGATTTCAAAGACTTGACATAAAAGTATGTAAAATAGCTTGTTCATTTATTACTTATATAGATTATATCTCTTTATTTTGGATATACTGGACTAAATAAAACATTGCTAAAATTAATTTCACCTATTTTACTTTTAACGTGGATCCTAGAACATGTTTAATTATACATGAGGCTCACATTACGAAGCTGTTGGACAGTGCCACCTTGTATAATTTTAACAAGTTCTGCATCTATTAGCAAGTTACATTCAGCATTCCTGATTGTATGCATGAATATATACATGTATGTGTATTGTAAATGTAAATTCTCCTTTGAATCAGAATCTTCCAGGTTCCCTCATTAATGTATTGAATAGAAATCTTTGACACATCATATTGTATTTGCATGAGAATCACAGTTTTAACAGCTTATACTTTAGCAGCCAATTCTATGAGTTGCTCCAACAGGCCCATTTAGATCTGTTCTTCTAGCCCTTCAGTGGTTTTGTAAGGAGTTAATTCCCTATATTAAACTCCATGTAAACTAGCTAAGGTGGTTTTCATTACCTGACTGATACAATAGCTAAAAGTTATTAAGTGCTTCTGTTGTCGTTTGTTCTTTAGTTGCTGTCATGTCTGATTCTTTTGTGACCCCATGGGTTGTAGCCCCGCCAGGGTTCGCTATCCATGGAATTTTCCAAGTAAGAATACCTGAATGGGTTGCCATTTCCTCCTCCAGGGCATCTTCCCAACCTAGAGATCAAACCCACGTCTCCCACATTTCAGGTAGATTTTTTTACCAGTGAGTCACCAGGGAAGAGTATTCTCTAGATAGCCTTTCAAACAATTTACACAGATTCTCTTGTTTAACCTTCACAACGATTCTCTGAGGTAGGCTACATGCTCTCCTTTTCACAGATGAAGCACTGAGAGTTTAAGAAACCTACCCAGGATGACCAGCTGGGAAATGGTAGATGGATTCACATCCAAGCAGAATGATCCTAAAGTCCACTCCATCACCACTGTGCTCCAGCAATGATTTTCTTGCCACTAAATGAAACACATGAGCACACCTATCACTTTGTGGACCTGGAAACTGTGGTGTGGCAGAAAAACTGGAGGTTTCGATCATGCCTTCACTCTTGCCTTCTCTGCATCTAGGCCCTTGATTCAGCTGGCTGGTTCTCAGTGTCCTGGGCATAGCTCATATTGGGTAGTTCTTGCAGACTCTCCTCAAAATGAGGAGGTTGAGTGACATGCCATCTCCCACTGCAGCTGAGAAGCAGCTCCACCAAGAACAAGAGTTTTTACTAGTGGAGCTGCACTGCAGTGTGTGCCCTGGAGGGTCACAGTTTGCCAAGCAGGCTGTCCATGGTCTTTAGCAAAGGCAGAGAACAGTAACATAACTGCTCTTAAAGGCCTGCCGGGTGTCAGACATTGCCTTAGGCAATTTATATACATTCTCTTTAATCCTTTCACTAGCAGAGAAGTGGTATTATCCTGTTTTAAAGATGAAGAATCTGGTCTCAGCTTAATTATGGATATTCTAGGATTCCCCTGATAATCACTGAACTAACTAATACCTAACAGAAACTCTAGACATTATATCAAAATGCCTTCAAAATGCTTGTATTGATAATAAATATGTAGTATTTGTCCACATGTAACTGAATAATGAAACTTGCTAAATAAGGAGAATAGCAAAAATATTATATGCTGTCTTTCCATTATTAATGTTAGTTTGAAAGCTTCAAATGAGCAGACAACTCAATATTTTCCAGCATGTATCACGTTAGCTTTTAATTCATTAGCTGTCTTTTCCTACTGTCTGCTTTCTTGCTATGGTCTACATTTTATATTGGTGCTGCAGAGATATGCGAAAGGATTATGCTGCCCCACTTTAGTCCTAGGAAATAGAACTGCTATGAATTATTAATAGTATTGGCTTTCTAATGCTTTATTGATCATTCACCTCTTTGTTTCAGAGGATATTTGTTAGATGGGACTTTTTCCCCCACCACCCCAGAAGCTTACTATGTTTTGCAGGAAGCACTAACTGGCTTGAGTTGCAGAACAGATGGTCCTCTGTTGATTTCCACCTCTACCTGTGATGGAGTTCCCTCCATGCCATGCTTCTGTATCCTTGCTCAGTGATAGGTTGATAGGGAAGTTTTCAAACGGTACTCTTCAGAGCTCTTAGGATTTCCCAGCGGTGCCTGAGGTGCAGTTGGTGGAAAAAAAGGCCTGGGGTGAGGGGCGGGGTTCTGCACCACCCACCCCCACCCCAACTGTTCCCTTGTTCAAAGAAGCACTTCATTCCTGCTATAAGCATTAAGCTTTGGGGCAAGATTATGTTGGGAAGATTCTTTTTTTTTTTTTTTTAAAAGAAGCATAAATTTTTAAAATTAATACAGCACATAAATAGTAGGTGTCTACATACTTGGGATATAAAGAAAATGTCTAAGGATCATCACAGTATGTATGAGCATATACAACCAGCTGTGCGCTGAATCTGACTAATGTGGTGGCATGTTACGTGAGTGGGTTTGCAGGATGGACTTGGCCCTCCTGTGGTGTTCAAATAGTAACTGACTTCACTCAGAGTTTGAGTGAAGGTCAGTGAACTCTGAGTGAAGTTCAGTGACTATGTTTATTTATATAGTGAGTAAACTCACAGTCACAAGAAATACCGTAAAATTTAGGGACTGGCAAAAATACATGGACAGATTGCACGAATAAACTTTGTTCACAGGCTTATATTCAGGTTATTAGGTCAGTTCCTAGGTGGCTCAGATGGTAAAGTGTCTGCCAGCAATGTGGGAGACCCGGGTTCGATCCCTGGGTTGGGAAGATCCCCTGGAGAAGGAAATGGCAACCCACTCCAGTGCTCTTGCCTGGAAAATTCTATGGACAGAGGAGCCTGGTAGGCTAGAGTCCATGGGGCTGCAAAGAGTCGGACACGACTGAGCGACTTCACTTTCATAGGCCTCTAACTTCCTTTAAGAGACTGAATATCGTCATTATTTGAGTTATTTCATAGGAGACGGCCACAGGCAAAATATTTATTCACTTTCTGTAATAAAAGCAACTATGTCTTTACCTTTCAAAGAGTTTTTAAAAAAATACACGAGGGTTTTGTTTTGTGTGAGATAAAAATCAAAGCGTTAATAGGTCATGCTCAAGGTTCCTTTCTGTGTGTGGAGTCCACAGACCCTAGGAATGCCCCTTCCTCTCATGCATGGAAGGCAGACCTGAGGAGGGCAGAAAGGTGACAGAGACTCAATTCATTCAGTAAATACATATTGAGGGCCCACTCTCATTGGGCATCCTGCTAGAGGGTGGGAATCCTCCCTTCCTAGAATTTGCATTCTACTGCGGAGGAGGCAGGTAGTGAATACATAAACATATAAACATAGCAATTATAGAATGTGCTAATTCCCGTGATGCTCACAACAGCATGGGAGTGGGGCCCTTTTTAGCTACAGACCATCAAAGAAAGGTCTCTGGGAGGGCAGACACCTAAGTGCATTTTAGAAGGCCACAGCTGGCCTCTTTGCTGGCTGCCAAGGCCATAAATATGTGGCACTTACTGTACTTGATGGCTAAGTGTGTGCCATCTGCACCCACGAATTAGAGACAAGGCTGTGGAAACCTGGAGGGGACTGAGAGTTGGCGACTCTCTGAACAGGAACAGAAAAACACAGCATTCTTAATTTATTAAACGAATAGATTTTTCCTTGGTCATTTAATATTTATCAGCATTGTGTTTTATTAATTTCTTTTTAATGCAAAGATGGCCTGCAGAACACTTAAATGTAATATGTACAAGATCCTCGTCCTTTGCTATTTCATAAAAAATTGTTTTCACAACTGTGTATGGTTCTCATCAACCATGTAAGAAAGTGTATCCATAATAAAATTCCTTCTATTATTTCCTCGATTTGGGGACGAGAATTAAACTTCACAAAAATGAGTTTCATTTTCAAAATCTCTATATGAGGCACTTACTTGTATTAGAGTGAAGAGAGGACATGGTTTTCAAGTAACATGACTTTTATCAATAGAATTTTCCAGTTTACATCCTTTCTTTCATTTTGTTTTGTTTTTTTAAAGCCTGCCAGTGGATCATGTTGCTTAAACAAAAATATCTGAAAGATATATGCATACAAAGCCAACTCAGATTTACAGCAGAAATAATGGACTTCAATCTCTTTCAAGCAAGCATAACTCACCCAGACATCCAACCATCCATTCAGTATTTATGTAGTCTACAAAACTGATAGGTAAAATATGCTGGAATTAGAGCATGTATTAGTATATTATGATCTTGCTGGCCTCTTGGCTGGGTGCACTGTTCATAATTCAGTTTTTCTCTGTAGCAGTTCTCTGAATGGCATGTAAATAGCCAAAATATGGCTTTAAAAAAAAAAGTGAAAGTGTGAGTTGTTCAGTTGTGTCCAGCTCTTTACGACACATGGGCTGTAGCCCACCAGGCTCCTCTGTCCATGGAATTCTCCAGGCAAGAATACTGGAGTGGGCTGCCATTCTCTTCTCCAGGGGATCTTCCCAACTGAGGGATTGAATCTGTGTCTCCTGCATTGCAGGCAGATTCTTTACCATCTGAGCCACCAAAATGTGGCTAGAGAGACTAAAATAAAGAGCAATTTGAAATTATCCTGTCAATGTGTTAAAAGTTGACAGAATGAATTTAAAAATGCATGGGGTGGTTAACCTAGGCATTCCAAAGAAAAGGAAAAAACTATTATATCACCAAGGAAGTTCAGTAAGGTATCTGATTACAACATGAGAGATCACTAGTTTCTGTATGTACCAGTTTAAAAATATGATAATTAAAAAGCATCTTGTTCAAAACAGCAAAACAACAGTACATATCTAAGTATAAACTTACCAAGAAATATACAGGGTATGAATTGAAGCAAACAAAATTTTAATGAGGAACATAAACACTTGAACAAAAGTAGACAAAACAGTTATTTTTTTATACAGGACTCTTGAAGTTTAATAATTTTTCAAAGTAATGCAAGAGCATCAGTCAAGAGAACATATTTTATAAAAACATAATTTGGTTTAATTTACTATAATTGGTTTCCAAGTGTGTTTTTAAAAGCAGTCTACAAAGATTTCTTTTTTGTCTTGCTTTATGAGAAATAAGGGCTTTCCTGATAGTTCAGTTGGCAAAGAATTTGCCTGCAATGCAGGAGACTCCAGTTTGATTCCTGGATTGGGAGGATCCCCTGGGGAAGGGAAAGTCTACCCACTCCAGTATTCTGGCCTAGAGAATTCAATGGGTCCACGGGGTCGCAAAGAGTCATTATAGATAACACTGTATCATGAAGATTTTGGGGGATTCCCTGGTGGCTCAGAGAGTAAAGAGTCTGCCTGCAATGTGGGAGACCTGAGTTGAGAAACATTGATCAGCAGATTGCATCTTTGAAAGGGGAGGTCAAGTCACTCAGTTCTTTGTGAGAAATAAATAAAAATTATTCAATTATTGAATTTGCTTGCTTTATTCATTTTTAATACTTCACCTTTATTCATAAATATTCATGAAAAGTAAAGTCAATACTGAATAATTTTAATATATATAACTTTTAAAAATTATTTTTCATTTTATATTGGACTATAGTTGATTAACAGTGTTAGTTTCAGGTATACAGCAAAGTGATTCAGTTATTCATGTAAATGTATCTATTCTTTTTCAAATTCTTTCCCCATTTAGGTTATTACAGAATACTGAGCAGAGTTCCCTGTGCTATACAGTAAATCCTTGTTGGTTATCTATTTTAAATATAGCAGTGTTTATATGTCAGTCCCAAACTCCTTACTTTACCTCCCTCCAACAGTCCCCCTTTGGTAATCATAAATCATTCTGTAAGTCTGTGAGTCTGTTTCTGTTTTGTAAATAAGTTCATTTGTATCATTTTTTTTTAGATTCCACATGTAAGCAATATCATATGACATCTGTTTTTCACTTAGAATAACAATCTCTAGGTCCATCCATGTTGCTGGAAATAGTATTATAGTAGATCCCCTACCTGGGCTTCCCTGGTGGCTCAACTGGTAAAGAATCCACCCGCAATGTGGGAGACCTAGAGAAGGGAATGGCTACCCACTCCAGTACTCTGGCCAGGAGAATTCCATGGACTCTATAGTCCATGGGGTCACAAAGAGTTGGACACAACTGAGGGACTTCACTTTCCCCTACCTATGAGTGAGTTCCATTCCGAGAGGGCATTTGTAAGTCCAGTTTGTTCGGAAGTCCAACAAAGACAGCCTACCCAACTAACACAATCGGCTATATAATGCTGTACTATAATTTTCACACAAATAATACATATAAAACACAAAAAATTTTTTAAATCTTAACAGTACAGCATCTTGAAAAATACAGTAATACGGTACAACAGCTGGCATCCAGGGGCTGGCATCAAGTGAACAGGCAAGAAGAGTTACTGATTGGAGGAGAGAGAGGAGGTGGGAGATGGTAGAGCTGAAGGGTCATCAGCACTAGAAGCTGGAGGGCAAGCTGCAGTGTCACTCATACCTGATGCTGATGGCACAGGTTCTGGTTCCTTGCTGGATTCAATTCTACATGTCCTCTTGAAGAAACAACCAGTGGTGTCTGGGTAGTAGCTCTTCTTTTCCTGCCATGGATGACATGAAAGCACTGGACTGCACCCTCAGTCTCTTTGATTCTTCAGTTACTTCTTCCTTGTGCCTCTTTGTCCTTTCTCTGGGCTTCCAATTCCGTCAGGTCTTCATTAGGAAGCTCCTCATGTGGCACAGCCAAAGTACTGTAAAGTACACGAAAGTACAACCACGTGTGGAGGATGCACACACATGACATGGAATACCACTCATCTGTCAGTGGACATTCAGGGTTGCTTGACATTTAGGGTGTCTTGGCTCTTGTAGACAACACTGTGCAATGAACACAGGTGCATATATACTTTCAAACCATTGTTTTCTCTGATATACGACCAAGAGTGGGATTGATGTGTCATACGGCTTCCCTGGTGGTTCAGACAGTAAAGAATCCGCCTACAATGTGGAAGACATGGGTTCAATCCCTGGGTTGGGAAGATCCTCTGGAGGAGGGCATGGCAACCCACTCCAATATTCTTTCCTGGAGAATCCCATGGACAGAGGAGCCTGGTGGGCTACAGTCCATGGGGTCCCAAAGAGTCAGACGTGACTGAGTAACTAAGCACAGCATGGTAGCTCTATTTTTACTTTTTTAAGGAACTTCCATAGTCAGTCAGTCAGTTCAGTCGCTCAGTCATGTCCGACTCTGCAACCCCATGAATCACAGCACGCCAGGCCTCCCTGTCCATCACCAACTCCCAGAGTTTACTCAGACTCACATCCATCGAGTCAGTGATGCCATCCAGCCATCTCATCCTCTGTCGTCCCCTTCTCCTCTTGCCCCCAATCCCTCCCAGCATCAGAGTCTTTTCCAGTGAGTCAACTCTTCGCATGAGGTGACCAAAGTACTGGAGTTTCAGCTTTAGCATCATTCCTTCCAATTTACATTCCCACCGACAGTGCAGGAGGGTTCCCTTTTCCTTATACCCTCTCCAGCATTTATTGTTTGTAGACATTTTGATGATGGCCATTCTGACTGGTATAAGATAATATCTCATTGTAATTTTTATTTGCCTTTCTCTAATAACTAGAAATGTTGAACATCTTTTCATATGCCTCTTGGCCACCTGTATGTCTTCTCTGGAGAAAATGTAGGTCTTCTGAATATTTTTTTTTTATTGGGTTGTTTTTTTTCCTCCAGAGAACCAGCTTTTAGCTTCATTGATCTTTTCTGCTGTTTTGTCTCTATTTCACTTATTTCTGCTCTGATTTTTATGTTTTCTTTCCTTCTATTAACTTTGGGTTTTGTTTGTTCTTATTCCTCTAATTGCTTTAGATGTAAGGTAGGTTGAGGAAAGAACCCCATTTTAAATATCTACGTATGCATCCCAGTATCTAGAATATACCTTTCATGCAGTGTTATTTATTGAAATGAATTAATGGGTACTGTTGGACTATGTGGTTCCTTTTCACATTAAGGGGGATTGCAAAACTATGACATTCCAATCTCATCCTCACTAATTAGATAAAAATTTATGACTGGTTATTTTTTGTCTAGAAAAACACCTCTGCCATTTACAGATCTGAGCCACCCCTATCAAGGGCAAGAGCAGCACATAAAGAGCACATCTTTCCAAGGAACAGACGACTGGAACACTCCTAGGTAAGTAGGCAGGTCAGGCAACATGAATGGCGTGTGTGGAGCCATGGCATAGAGGGCCCCTCCACTTCTCTCTGTCTCATACACACACACACGCTGGTTCCAGTTCCTTTCTTATTCTCTACTGAGTCCATTCAGATCTGGCTTTCACGCCATGAAAACTGTTCTCGTCAAGGTCATCAGTGACCTGCATGTTGCTAGACACAATAGTCAACTCTCAGTTCTCACCTCACTTAACCTGCCAGAATCATTGCCCAGACTGATCTCTCCTGCTCCCTGAGGGCTTCATTTGACTCCCAGGACACAGCTGCTCTCCCAGTTTTTCTCCTGCCTCACTGGATTCTTTCTTTTCCTTTGCTGGTTCTTCTTCTTGAGCTCTTAACATTGGGATGCCCTATGGTATACTTTGTGGGCCTCTTTCTTTTTCTATCTACATTCCTTTTCTTGGTGATCTCATCCATTCTTATGGCTTTCAGTGCTGTCTATCTGCAGACAAATTCAAATTTTATCTCTGCAGCCAGATTCAGGGTCCAGCTGCCTACTCAGCATCTTATTCAGATGTTTAATAGACATCTCAGATTTAACATTCTAAAACTGAACTTCTCACCTTTCCCCCCAATCTACCCTTCTCACAGTCTCTCCATTTCAGTACATGACAATCCTATTCTAGTAGCTTTTCAAACCAATAACCCAAGTGTCATCCTTCAGTCTTCTTTTTCTGGTACCCACATTCAGTGTGTCAGCAAATCTATTGACTATACCTTCACAGTCAATATATCCAGAATCTGATCCCTTGTCAACACTAACACGGCTCCTACTCTGAGCAAGTTACTTAACTCTCTGTGTCTCTTTCCTTATCAATAACTTAATAGGGAAAATGGACTACAGCTTATAGAGTTAATGTGTGGGTTAAAGGAAACAGTAAAGAATTCAGCACAGTGCTGAGCAAACAGGCAGTGCTTCATTAATGTTAGCTTTTTATTGTTACTGGTCTTTCTGTTCTAGAGGATTTCAAGGAAATTTTGGAAAATTGAAGCCATCGGCCCTTTTCATAATAACTAAACTTTATTTTTCAACATGTGCAATTTTGATTTTTGAGATTTCAATTAAATGAGTTGAAGAAAAGAAAATGTGGTGATGGCTTATCTTCTGAAAAAGAAGTAAACATTCACCTTACCCAGAAAAACTGTCACAGTAAGAACCAAAAAGAGGGTCACAACAAACTGCTATTTGTAAAATAAATAAGATACAAGGATTTAATCTACAGTACAGGGAACATAGCCAATATTTTATAATAAACTTTAGTCTATAAAAACATTGAGTCACTGTGTTGTACACTTGAAACTAATATTGTAAATCAACTATACTCCAATAGTAATTGAAGAGTTAAGCAGCAAAAGGGCAAGCTTCCCTGGTGGCTCAGTGGTAAAGAATCCACCTGCCAATGCAGAAGACACAGGTTTGATCCCTGGTCCAGGAAGATCCCACATGCTGCGGAGCACCTAAGCTTGTGTGCTCCAGCTACTGAGCCTGTGCTCTAGAGCCACAGTACTGAAGCCCGCGCATCCTAGAGCCCATCTCTGCAACAAGAGGAGCCACCGCAGTGAGAAGCAAGCGCACCGCAACTAGAGAGTAGCCCCCTTTCCCTGCAGCTGGAAAAAAGCCCGTGCAGCAATGGAAACCCAGTACAGCCCAAAAGATAAAAATACCTAAATAGCATAGGGCAATCTGAATCACTGGAATTCGTCTCCAGCCTGTTAAGAGTAATTTTCAGCTAATCAGACAACTGTAGCTTAGGAAGTATTTTTAATTCAAGGTTATTGAGATTGTTACATACAATACTGCATAGCTATACACACCACTAGTTTCACAGCCTCAAAGGCCTTTGGGGATATGAGGAAACTTACTGTTTCTACAACAACTGGGATAACAGCTATCAACTGTACAAAAATGCTTATTATTAACCTGTAGTCCCACTTAATTTTCATCCCAACTAATTATTAATAGGTAGAAAGATTCTTGAATATCCTTAAAATATCTAAGGTGTCAACAATATTACAGTAATCTTATTTTATATGAAGCATCTCAGGTAAGTACTCAAATGTATAAATTAGACAAACAATATCACTACTAAATTAAGAAAAAATATTGTACTATATAAGCAAAGGAAATTTCAGAACATTTGTCTCTTTAATGCAGTTACTTTGCTAATATGTGATATGAAATGGTTTTTGAATAGATAAGATGTTCGTCTAATTTTGTTCAAATATTTACAGAAAAATCACATTTTTTATTCTCTTGCTCTCATCCTGCATATATATATGTATATATATTCAAAATGGTTTAAGAAAAGATGTTCATCTAATTTTGTTCAAATATTTACAGAAAAATCACATTCATTTTTTATTCTCTCTCTCATCCTGCATATATAATCTACCACGTGCTGGGTAGTAAGAAAAACCCATGGTGAATTGTTTTATTCTTTATAAAAAATATTTTTATGTTGCCGCATATAACAGCTCAGTAATAATGACCTTGGATATTTTAAAAGGAGGGAAATTACTCCACAATGAAATCATCAGGAGCTGACTATGCTTAATTGGTCATTAGCTCTTCTTTGCCCACATTTGATTATATGTTAAACTCTATGATATTTTGATATAAAATGTATATTGTGTATATAATTATACATATATATATGTATATGTGAGAGACCCAGGTTCCATCCCTGGGTTGGGAAGATCCCATGGAGGAGGGATGGCTACCCACTCCAGTATTCTTACTAGGAGAATTCCAAGGACAAAGGAGCCAAGTGGGCTACAGTCCATGGGGTCACAAAGAGTCAGACATGACTGAACAACTTTGAGAGAGAGATGTCATGTATATCTTTTATATTACATGCAAAAGTTGCTTATTAAACATACACTCCCATTGTTTATGTGGGATCACCGTCATTGTGGGATCATTTCAGCTAGTCCATATACACTAAAATGCTAATTTTTATTTATTTATTTTTTGTAGGAAGTCCTGGCTGAGCAAGGTTGGAAGTCCTAGTTCTCGCATTGACCGCACGAACTTTTCCAATGAAAAAACCATCTCTAAACTTGAATACTCTAGTTTTAATATTCGATACTAATAGGAGTTAAATTAAAATTATAATGCTTATACTGTACAATAGAATAGACTGTATTCTTAAGTCTGCATACTAGAGTGACAGTAGCAGAATAGGATAAAAAAAGAAACTTTCTGTTCCAAAAGCTGCAACATTATGTTACTAAAAATGGTTGCCAATGAAATAGTTTTACTCAACAATGTTTTTAACAAGCCAAATTTAGCATTCTAAAATTTTAAATGTCATTACAAAATACTTAATATGAATATTTTATTTAAACTTGTCTCATGGAATCTTTAATTCTAATGAATATTATGACATACATGTTATTTGGCTGGACATAAAATAATAAGTTAACCACTTAAAAATTATTTTGGGGTATTATCTGAATTGAGTTCTAAAACCTCTGAAAAATAATTTGTTGTTAAAGTTGAGTACTTTGTTTAACAACAGCAAAATAACCAGTAGTTTGATATAAACGTATATGATGATCAGCATAGCCTTAAAATCAATAAAGAGTTAACTTTAAAAACTCTGGTTGAATGAGAACATGATTCAGTACTTCTATCGGAGCTACTTAATGCTTTCTAGGAACCGTATTCTTCTGTATGGTGAACAGAGGAGTGAAGAAATGACAATGGTAATATACAGCAAGCAGCAAGGTTTATATCTGCAACTACCCATAATGGATGCCCTATGAACCAGAAAAGGGACTGAGAGTCTAAATAAATCACACTGTTCCCCCAAATTTGGGGACTTCCCAGGTGGCACTGGTGGTAAAGAACCCGCCTGCCAATGCAGGAGACTTTAAGAAATGTGGGTTCAATCCCTGAGTTGGGAAGATCCCCTGGAGGAGGGAGAGCATGGCAACCCACTCCAGTATTCTTGTCTGGAGAGTCCCGTGGACAGAGGAGCCTGGTGGGCCACAGTCCATGGGGTCACACAGAGTGGGACACCGCTAAAGCGATTTAGCACAGCACAGCACATCCCCGAAATTTGGCCTGTCATCTGGGGATTCTCACATACAGATGATAATTAAGCCACATAGTATTTTAACGGAAAGTTTTATTTCTACACCACAGAATTATACTCTGGAGAAATGGAGACCTTTAACTCAAATACTGGGGAATTTCAAATGTTGTAGGTACAATATATACTTACATAGGGCCTTCCCTAGTGGCTCAGATGGTGAAGAATCCGCCTGCAGTGCAGGAGACCTGGTTCAATCCCTGGGTAAAGAAGATCCCCCGGAGAAGGGCATGGCTACCCACTCCAGTATTCTCGCTTGGAGAATCCCATAGAGCAGCCTGACGGGCTACAGCCCATGGGGTCACAGAATCTGACATGACTGAGCGATTAACACACATATTCACATATTTCTTCAGTGATTTCCAATTTTTTGTAACAATGGAATCCATTAAACCAATTTACATGGAATTTAATACATAGAGCAAGTGGAAAAGGGCAACCATTATGACTAAAAATGGGGTTCTGTGGAGCCCTGAACGCTTGGTCTCACTTTGCCTCCTGGATCTTGTCACCTGCAATTGTCCAATAATTTCAAATGCCTTGGGAATGCAGACTAGAAGCCATTCTTCTATCTATGGAGCAAAATTCTATTGCTACACTCCATGGCATAGAGAAAGACTTCAGGCCACTCTTCTCTATCCGCTGCAAGGTTATAATTAAGGAGATGAAGCATGGGCTGCCTTTGTTCACTCACAATGATTAATTTAATGATAATACCAATATCAAGTGTACATAAGAGAACATGCCATTAGAGAATGACAAAGATTTTTTTTAACTTTCTAAATACCCTTAAAGGAATAAAGAGCTTTCCTATTATTTTAATATCCTCATCATGTAGAGGATACTCTGTTGTGTTATTCACTTGGGTTTTGCTCTATTTCGCTACTCCTGGTTCAAGGAAGGTAGACAAGTCATTGAGTTCCTTTGTCTCAAGAAGGGTTTTGGTGCCAGATCCCCTGAAGACAACTTTTCTTCCAAGATTTCATTTTAAAGGGGGCATTATGTTGTGAGTTGAGGAAAAAGACAAACACTACCCTTTTAGCAGGTACAAGAAAAGCAGAAGTGCCAAAAGCAAAGGGGACAAGGAGATGGTCCAAGACTTTAAAGGCAATGGATTTCCCAAGAGATGGAGACCTTCCTCTATCTCCCCAATAGCACCTCTGAGGGGATGGCCAAAACCGAGAAGAGAATAGCTATGGTCCACGCAGAGAAGCTGGATGCAAGGCGCAGGGGCTCCCAGCCCTAGCAAGATTGCTACCCCACAGGTGCTGCAAGACATCCTGGCTACAAGTGAATACGGTGGCCTGGAAAGCAGTCATGGAACTGGTATGGACAAGAGACCAGAGAAGTCTTTCCTCAACGTTCTGTTTACTTTAGACTCTTTATTACATGATCCTTTTGAGGATGAAAGATTCAACTTCCCACCTCCCAGCCAGAATGGGGCTTGAAGTGGGCTCAATTTGACTTAAAGTAAAACAGACATCTCTTACAGTCAAGTTGAAAATGAAATCTGTATCTCTTTACACATAGAAAGGCTAAATGCTTTTAGAAAAATGCAATCTCAGAAGTGACACCAATATGTCACTTTTTATTACCCTGATTTCCTCTGGTAGTTCCCTTCCCTGCTCTCTTCCTAAGAAAATCACACTCTGCTAGCACAATCTTCTGACTGCACAAAGTGAATCACATTAGTCAAGGCTGCTTAATGATTAATACAGAACTAAGTTCTATTACTGGATGAAAAATGTTGTAGACAATGATTAAAAATGGGTGGTTATGAGTAGATAGAAAGAGAAAAAAGGTAAAGCAATTTTAAAAATGTGTTATCGAGACCAGACAGCACATCCTAACAGTGAAGTTAATATGGCAAATTTCATACTGAACTCATGCAGGAACTTTTACATTTACATACCATATTTTATCTTAATATGTTATATAATTTATCATATTAAACATATATTTTGTTTCATAACAAACCTTGATAGCTTTAATTTTTCCAAAATTGGGGATTTTTTTTTTTAAAGGAAGAATAAAACAACTAAGCAAAAGATGAGTTTCTACTCCAGTGACTGTCACCTGGGAGTCTCTACACTCCACATGCCAATACCCTCCTCAAGAAGCAACACACTGGAATTAGGGGAATATGATTTGTTAAAGCAGGTAACTATGTTTTATATTTATATAAAAATGCCTTTTTTAAAAGGTAATCTGAAAAGTAAAGCTCTTGACTGGAAACTGAAAAGCGAAGTCGCTCAGTGCTGTCCGTCTCTGCAACCCCATGGACTATACTGGCCATTGATTTCTCCAGGCCAGAATACTGGAGTGGTAGCCTTTCTCTTCTCCAGGGGATCTTCCCAACCCGAGGATCAAACCCAGGTCTCCCGCATTGCGGGCAGATTCTTTACCAGCTAAGCTACCAGGGAAGATGTGAAAGATGGATCCTTTAGCAAATTGGGCACACAGAAGCAATAAGGGTGTGGTAGAAACGGGAGATTCTTCTACTAGGAAAGCTATTAGGCTTCTAAGCTTGAGAAAAAGCAATTCAAGTTTCATCAAAGACTGGGAATCTCTAGGTAAAGGGGAATTCCTTGCAGCCTGAAGAAGGCTCGTGCTTCAAAAGTAGGCACTTGTGGTAACAAAGAGCACTAAAAGGGGAAACTAAGCGATGGGTGTGGATATGGCAACAACCCTCAGTAGTTTGACTTTGCTGGAAGGTGGTCACCATTTTTACAATGAAACATTTTCAACTCTATCAAAGGGATCTTTCAGAAGCACATGTCTCTAAACTCATATAGACAACAAACAATCCATTTTTAAAAATTAGCTTGTATTTGGAAATATTTTTCATATAGTAGAGGACAAGATTTTCATGTCTGGAACTCATTTCAGGAACTGAAAATAGGCACCATGGTATGGTAGAGAGTATTCTGGTCTAGGAATCAGGAGACCTGCATTCTGGGCTCAGCCCACCCAGGGATTAACTGTATGCCTAGGTGCCCTCAATCACAAAATCAAGAAGTTGGACTGAACTGGGACTTCTCCCAGGATTCCCATTAAGACAGAGACCTCCCAGGAGGTGGAAGGAAAGCTACTGAAGGGGAATGAGGAAGCCGGACAGCTGAGAGCTCCAAGAAGAGCAGCCCTACTCTACTTTCTTTCCTATATTAGGATTCTCCAGAAGACATAGTTTGAGATTAATTCTGCCTCAAACAAAGAAACAACAAAGACACCAAATCTAGTACCTTGGGTCTTTTCTAAATCTTTATAAGTGCCAAACTCAAATGCATTGCCCATTCTCTTGATCACTCTTGTCATGTCAGTGTGGTAGGTGTACTTGACCTGCAGACATTTTCACTATTGTGACGAGTGAGTACTAGAAATAAATTTTTAATTTTCATAGGGGCCTCCATAAAGGTCCAAAGTAGTTAAAATATTTCTGAAATTAATGTTCTGTTGTCTTTTCTATTTTGGTGTTGCCAAAATAAAAAAAGATGCAAGAGGAAATACAAAAATATAATTAGTGGCTTAATGTAATCCCAAAGAAAGGCAATGACAAAGAATGCTCAAACTACCGCACAATTGTACACATCTCACATGCTAGTAAAGTAATGCTCAAAATTCTCCAAGCCAGGCTTCAGCAATACATGAACCGTGAACTTCCAGGTGTTCAAGCTGGTTTTAGAAAAGGCAGAGGAACCAGAGATCAAATTGCCAACATCCACTGGATCATTGAAAAAGCAAGAGAGTTCCAGAAAAACATCTATTTCTGCTTTATTGACTATGTCAAAGCCTTTGACTGTGTGGATCACAATACACTGTGGAAAATTTTGAAAAAGATGGGCATACCAGACCACCTGACCTGCCTCTTGAGAAACCTATATGCAGGTCAGGAAGCAACAGTTAGAACTGGACACGGACAACAGACTGGTTCCAAACAGGAAAAGTAGTACATAAAGGCTGTATATTGTCACCCTGATTATTTAACTTCTATGCAGAGTACATCATGAGAAACGCTGGGCTGGAAGAAGCACACGCTGGAATCAAGATTGCCGGGAGAAATATCAATAATCTCAGATATGCAGATGACACCACCCTTATGGCAGAAAGTGAAGAGGAACTCAAAAGCCTCTTGATGAAAGTGAAAGAGGAGAGTGAAAAAGTTGGCTTAAAGCTCAACATTCAGAAAACGAAGATCATGGCATCTGGTCCCATCGCTTCATGGAAAATAGATGGGGAAACAATGGAAACAGTGTCAGACTTTACTTTTTTGGGCTCCAAAATCACTTCAGATGGTGATTGCAGCCATGAAATTAAAAGATGCTTACTCCTTGGAAGGAAAGTTATGAGCAATCTAGATAGCATATTCAAAAGCAGAGACATTACTTTGCCAACAAAGGTTCGTCTAGTCAAGGCTATGGTTTTTCCAGTGGTCATGTATGGATGTGAGAGTTGGACTGTGAAGAAAGCTGAGTGCCGAAGAATTGATGCTTTTGAACTGTGGTGTTGGAGAAGACTCTTGAGAGTCCCTTGGACTGCAAAGAGATCCAACCAGTCCATTCTAAAGGAGATTAGTTCTGGTTGTTCGTTGGAAAGACTGATGCTGAGGCTGAAACTCCAGTACTTTGGCCACCTCATGTGAAGAGTTGACTCATTGGAAAAGACTCTGATGCTGGGAGGGGTTGGGGGCAGGAGGAGAAGGGGACGACAGAGGATGAGATGGCTGGATGGCATCACCGACTCGATGGACATGAGTTTGAGTGAACTCTGGGAGTTGGTGATGGACAGGGAGGCCCGGCGTGCAGCGATTCATGGGGTCGCAAAGAGTCGGACACGACTGAGGGACTGAACTGAACTGAACTGTACTGGACGAACTTTATAAGGATATCTTGGAGATGTCAAGCTAACACTTGGAATTATGTATAAAAGGTAATTTGCCTTTTCTTTGGTTTCTAATAAAACCAAAGTCTGATAAAAATTTAAAATTTTAGCATTAAAAAGTCTAGTTACTCTGTGATCTCACTAGCAGATTTTTCTATAAGGTAGGTTCTTGCCCCTTCTAGAGAGCAAGACTTACAACTTCTCCTCTGCTGAAAGGAGGATAAACATTCTTGGTTGAATGCCCAAGATACTTATTTCATCCTCAAACTACCTTTTTCTTTCATTAGTTTTATTTTCCATATTGCCACCATGAACTATGCAAGAATCAGTGAACACAAGTTTCTAATTGTGGCATCTTTTTGTTTTTCCTTCTAGTTTTTTTTTTTTTTAATACTAGAGGACACATAGAGAAGGAAAAGATGCATGAAATTCATCGTATTGGAAATGGAGTATCTGTTTCAAAACTATTCTAAAGAGCAGGATCAGAGTCAGTCATTCGATCATTTGCATTAAGGCCGAATTTCCACTGAATTCAGTGCATATGAATCTGGATTAAGAAGAATCATGCCTGCAATATTTAGCCAGGAAATTGGTATAAAGTGGTAGATGGTATGTACAATTATTTCCAAGATACAACATCTACACCAATCAGAAAAAGATGACACAGAAATCCTTCTGCTCAGGTATTATTTTCCAGGGTAGCAAAAAAAGAATGCACCCCTCTCTCCCTTCTCTCATCCCAACCACTATTCCTTCTCCATTATTTAGGATAACAAAACTAAATCATAGCACACATAGGAGAGAAGGAACAGGTAGTAGCTAACTGGGTAGTCCCTTTACTTGAAGCAAGGAAGCCAAGGAAAGGTAACCTTACAAGGGCTCCTTTTATTATTATTCAGACTTTATACATGATTTTATATATCCTGTATCTATGATGTATCTCATCATTTTTTTTTAATTTAAAGTTTCTGAAAAATCTCTTAGCAAAACAATAAAATACTGGATTAGGGCAGATCAACCATTCTCAGGTTTTAGACCCAAGAGGGATTCACTCCATCTTCTGGCAAATGCCAGTGTATAACCAAACTCTTTTCATTCAAAGATGAATAAATGGGGAAAAAAGTCAGCCTTGAAATTCAAAAAAGCACTATAGCCAAGGTAAATGGAATAACAGTCTTTAGAGTCAGAGGAAGTACCTATCTCAGTGTTACTATAGGAAAAAATAAAATTTAAGGAAACATCTGCATATGTCCTCAACAGGATATAATGAATGTTGATCTTTGCAAGAGGAGCAGGGAGCCATTGGGGAGAATATGTTCAAATTAAAATAAAAGATATGGATTAAGGAAAATTAGTTGAATCTAAGGGCTTCCCTGATAACTCAGTTGGTAAAGACTCCACCTGCAATGCAGGAGACCCGGTTCAATTCCTGGGTCAGGAATCTGACCGCTTGAGAAGGGATAGGCTGCCCACTCCAGTATTCTTGGGCTTCCTTTGTGGCTCAGCTGGTAAAGAATCCGCCTGCAATGCAGGAGACCTGGGTTCGATCCCTGGGTTGGGAAGATCCCTTGGAGAAGGGAAAGGCTACCCACTCCAGTACTCCAGCCTGAAGAATTCCAGGGACTGTATAGTCCATGGGGTCGCAAAGAGTTGGACACGACTGATCGAATATAAAAATTATATTCCAAAGAAAGGCAGCAACACACATATACTCACACACTAAGCCATGAACAGACTATAGGAAACCCAAAAAGGAACAGGAGAATTGTAATACATCCTGGAATTAGTAACTGGCGAAGTTCAATAGTGATATAGACCTGTGTCCGTCAAACCTGGCTGCTTGTCAGAATTACTTAGGACTTCTATGGGTTTTGTCCCTGAATCTGCATGTTTAAAAATGTACCCGGGTGATTTTGATAAGCTGGCAGTTTTAGGAACCGCTGGTCTAGAGAATAAATCTAGAAAGTTCATCAGGAAAAAGAGATGAAAATGTGAAAAATCAAATTATTAATATAGAAAAAAGAGAGCAGGTCAATGAGCCCATCAAAAAGTCAATGATAGAAATTCATGGGGAAAAAGCCAGAATAATTGAAACAAAAGGAAAAATCAGTTATGATAGAAGAAAACTTTCTTGGGTTATCATATATAACTATAAACTATACAGTATAAAGTTAAACTGTTAAGAACAACTTAGGTTTTAAGCAAAATTTACTGAAAAGAGGCCCCATACATAAAGCCTGGGTAAAAAATTATTAAGAAAAACCCTCTAGTATTCACTTCAGAAAGGACCTATTTGCTGCCCAGTACCTGTTCTGTGTCTCTAATCCATTCACTCTCCCACCCTCCTAGACAACCTGTCCATACACTCCTTACTCAGCCTTGGTTTTGATTTCTGTTTCCAGCAGAAGAGAACTTCCACAAGCTTCTACCACTTGACTTACCTACTTACCTACGCATTTACTTACCTACTCACGTTAGTGCCCAAGTACTTCTAGTTTCCTTCCTGTTACCACAGGTGAACTGTCTGGACACCTGGATGCCATAACCTCAAGGATGCTGTCCCTGCCCTTCTCACTTTCGCATCATCAGTTTTTGTTTCCCACTGAATGTATCTTTCCCAGCAGTTGACACACAGTGCTGTCATTTCTCCCTCTCTTGACTCTTGGAATTACAATCACATACCTCTTCCATTTACAGACAACCCCCCGGAAAATCAGTGTCTATACCTGCTGTAATCCAATCCTGCCATTCTTGAATCTGTTTCCACCAGGTTCCCCATCCTGTCAACCAACATTCCTCATGACTTCATTTCAGAGTTTCTAACCCCACTGGTCAGTTCTCTGTCTTCCTCTTTAACTATCAGCACTTGTTTTCACTTGGCTTCCTGGACATCACACACTGACTTGACTTTCCTTTTACCTCAGTATTCACACCCTTTCAGTCTTCTTTTGTGTGATTCTTCCTCATTTCTTCAATCTCTTAACTTTGGAGAATCTGAGAACTCAGGCCCTGGACATCTCCTCCTCTGAATCTGTACTTATCATTTTGGCAATATCACCCAGTCTCATAAATTCAAGTATTATGTACATGTTGAAAACTACAAAACTGACATGTCACACCCAGGCTTATTCTCGCAACTTAGGGTTCATCTAACCAAGAGCCTACTCGACAGTTCCGACTGGACTTCTATTAGGCATTTCAAATTTTGATGTCCCAAACTGAGTTCCAAATTTACTTCTCCCATCGACTTATTCCACCTTAGCCGATGGCTCCTCCTACAAACTCTACACCTTTGTAGATGGTGGTAACACTTTATTTTGAGATGCTTAAAGGTAAAAACTCAGGGCAAAAAAAAAAAAAAAAAAAAATCATCAGCTTCTTTCTGTTGTTGTCTTCAAATGTCCATCATCTACCTAAAAATAATCCAGCGGGAGGAAGGACGGACCAGGAAGTGGATTGAGCTATAGGTAAAACAAGATTAAACATGAGTTGACAACCACTAAAATGGGTCATTGTTGTTCAGTCGCTAAGTCATGTCCAACTCTGCAATGCCGTGGGCTGCAGCACACCAAAATTGCCCGTCCTTCACCTTCGCCCAGAGTTCGCTCAAACTCATGTCCATTGAGTCAGTGATGCCATCCAACTATCTCATCCTCTGTCACTCCCTTCTCTGGCTTTCAATCTCTCCCAGTATCAGGGTCTTTTCCAATGAGTTGGCTCTTTACATCAGGTAGCCAAAATATTGGCGCTTCAGCTTCAGCATCAGTCCTTCCAATGAATATTCAGGACTGATTTCCTTTACGATTGACTGGTTTGATCTTCCTACTGCCCAAGGGTCTCTCAAGAGTCTTCAGCACCACAGTTCAAAAGCATCAATTCTTCAGTGCTCAGCCTTCTTTACGGTCCAGCTCTCACATCTCTACATGACTACTGGAAAAACCATAGCCTTAACTATACGGACCTTTGTTGGCAAAGTGATGTCTCTGCTTTTTAACGTGCTGTCTAGGTTTGTCATAGCTTTTCTTCCAAGGAGCAAGCATCTTTTCATTTTATGACTGCAGTCACCATCTGCAGTGATTTTGAAGCCCATAAAAATAAAATCTGTCACTGTTTCCATTTTTTTCCCTATCCATTTGCCATGAAGTGATGGAACCAGATGCCATGATCTTCATTTTTTGAATGCTGAGATTTAAACCAGCTTTTCCCTCTCTCCTCTTTCACCTTCATCAAAAGGCTCTTTAGTTCCTCTTTAGTGAGTCATAGGAGATCCTCAGACCATTCCCTCTCCTTTTGTTTACATTTTACATAGTAAAAAGTTTAACAATTTAAGCTCAAATCCAAGTATCTCTAACTCTAAGGCAATACCCTTGATCTCAGTCACCATATTGTAGCCTCTTCCTTGAACTTCCTGCTTCACCTTTTCCCTTCTTCTGTCCAAACTCAACACAACACTGAGATATACTATTAAAATGGAAATCAGATCATGTCACTTCTCAGCTCGAAACTCTCTGACAGTAATCTACTTTACCCTCAGTAAAAACCAAAATCATTCCTGGGCCCTAAATAATCCAGCCTCGCCTTGTTCGGCTGACCTTACCTCGTGCTACTCTCTCCCATGTTTCCTTGCTTTAGCCATATGGAATTCTGTGCTGTTCCTTGAACGCCCAGGCACCCTCTGCCCCCAGGTCTTTCTACTTACTGTCTCCTCTGAACTGAATGTTCTTCTCCCAGACATCCACAGACATCACTTACTTCTGCTCTCTGGGTAAATGTCACTTTATCAGTGAATCTTTCCCTTCCCTTCCCTAAACTGTCAAATACTCACTCCCCGAACTCCTTATCTAATGCTCTTCTTTACTATCTTCATAGTGCTTTTTACCATCTAACTAATTACTATTCCATATTTTATTAATACTTATTTTCTTTCACCACAGTGTAAGTTACATTAAGGCAGGAATTTGTGTAAGTTTGTACCCT
This sequence comes from Bos indicus, assembly GCF_029378745.1. Taxonomy (NCBI): domain Eukaryota; kingdom Metazoa; phylum Chordata; class Mammalia; order Artiodactyla; family Bovidae; genus Bos; species Bos indicus. The sequence goes on from NC_091770.1 coordinate 36,722,540, forward strand.
ACTTTATCTCCTTATCTGCAGCATCTACAATAATGAATGGCCATAGTAAGCACTTAATAGTACTTGTTGAATTAAATATAAGAAAAGAAATATTCCTCCCAGGGCTTAAACTAAGATGACGATTTTAAGACTGCATATTCACGACGTGTGTGTGTGTGTGCTCAGTCATGTCCGACTCTTTGCAACCTCATGGATTTAGTATGCCTAGCTCCTCTGTCCATGGGACTTTCCAAACAAGAATACTGGGGTGGGTTGCCATTTCCTACACCAGGGGATCTTCCTGATCCAGGGATTAAACTCCTATGTCTCCTGCACTGGCAGGCAGATTCTTTATCACTCATGCCACCATATATTCATGATAATATATAAAAAATAGGTTAAATTCCTTTATTAAAAGTCCTCACATAAGCCAAACATATGCCAATTGTAATAGACACATAGAATAAAGTGACAAAACCTATGGACTTAATCTTCCCTTGTAAACAACCAGAACACTGGACAAACTGTTGTCAGACAGTGGACAAGAGGCAGCATACGACTGTGATCCTTGAGAAAAAGAGGAGCAAATGAAGTTAGTCCTAAAACTGCCACAATTTCTGCCTACAGGTGATTTCCAGACTGCAGGAGCAGAGAGGGAATTCAAACAGCACCTGGATGCCTTGCTAAAGAGCAGAGAGAGAGAATGGGGCTCAGGGAGGCTAGGTTACACGCAGCTAGCGGCTGCCACATTGGACAGCACAGCCCGAGACTGATGGGGGAAAATGGAAACAAATCCACTGAAACTGGACAGTGGTTGACTCCAGCTTGTAAGATTTTTATTTATATATATGTCCATCAAATTTTTCTAGAATAAGTATGCATTCCTTTTATAATATGAAAACATCCATTTAAAAATGTATGCATTAAATTCCTAATACCTAATTTGGACTGATAAGCAGTGATTTCACTAGAAAGTTTTTAGAATTAAACTCTAATGCTTTAAAAACTGAATTAGCACTTAATCTCTAAAAGTAGTGTTTAATCTCTGGGTAGAAATTTCTATGCCAACAGAGTTTAGCAACAGAAATCTCTTTTTAATTAAAGGAGTTCAGTTTTAAGTTTTCACGTTAAAGTGAAATCAGTAGCTTCTTTAATAATATTTTGTTTGTACTGTGATGGATCTCAATAGGATTATTTGTAAGAAATATAAGAAAAGATGTTCTATCTCAGAGACATCATGGATTTCTTTGACAATATAAAAATCAATTAAATGTTGAAACTTCCAGTCATTTGTCTAATTGTATATCATAACTAAAAGGCGAAGAATTTGTACTTAGGTTGTATAAACTTTAATAAATACTTTCATAATCATAGAAAATAAAATTAGTTTAATGGACCTAAATTGAGATGAATAAAATTAATACTTGATTTAATATTGGATGTTTTTAGAAAGTTGAGGGAATATACTATAAATTCTTCCAATCTATGACCTCCTTACATTCCCTTCTTCAAACCAATCTACTTCAATTTAGCAACAATAAGACCTCTTAATGGGCCCCATTCATGCCTACAGTATGCTGTCTGAATAATACATTTGAGACATCAGCATTCTGGTGTTTAGGCTGTAGCTTAACTCTGATTTTTAAAAGAATGTTAATGTCCCATTCATTTTATTGTTTCGCCCATTGTTTGAAAAGAGAGTGGGAAAAAACCCATTAACTTTTCTGAAATGTCAGCAAACGTGGGTAACTAAATGATTAGAGCTGTCAATCCATGGCATATCACATGTCTTTAATTCAGTAATCTGTGTATATGTGAGCATTGTTGCCAGCCTGAGTTCAAACTCTTAACAGAAACAAGTCTAAGTTACACAGCATATCCCTCACTACTAAAAGTTTTGCTACATTAAAAAAATCTAACCATGCTAAAGACAAAGCTTGGGTGTATTAAATGGTATTTGTGTGACTAAATTTGAAAATAGCACTTTGAGATGTGACAAAAGACCATTTTAATGCAAATATTTTTTTCCCCAAAATCATAACCTGAACTGTTTTTGAAATGCTGATTGTCCCTGAGTAGCTCACAATTTCAATAGGAAACAAGATATTTACAAACACACATCTAGAGTGAAATTCTGAGGTAATTAGTAATGTTATAGTACTATAGTCTTTGTGGTGTAAATCCTAGAATTAAGGCCCGATGTTATGTGCTTCCTTGACATCTGATGAAATCAGGAGGGTCTCAAAATAGCCTATAAATCTTAAGTTCTCTTTGCTAGTCTGCTCCCAGGAAAAGGGTCATGTAGAAAAACAACCCTCCTTACAAGAGACCAGATGCACTTCTTGCTTATCCCTGAGTAACAAGTTTCAGTTCCCTGCCAGCCTGCAAAATTATTCAAACCAGCCAGCCTCATCCTCCAGTGGAAACCAGGGGTGATCTCATTCTTTTGACACTGAAGGCCTGCCTCCCACAGCCTCTGGTTGTCCACTCTGTTCCCATCGGTCCTGCATGGCGCAAAGTCCAGCGTATGTGGCTAATAAACTGCTGCCAGTCTCATGTGTCCTGTCCCGTGTCCAGGGTCGTGTGTTCAGCCGTCCCCATAACCCCAGGACAGCACTCTCTCCTTTGTCAACAACATGAATGGGAAGGGATTAGAACAGGCTATGTACCTCAGTGCTGTAAAAAGACCCAGTTTGAGAAAAAGATCCTTACAATGCTGTCTAAAAGGGTTCTGCGAAGTAGGCTGTACTGGATGGAGAATGGTGTTGACAATTTGGTTTTGCATGTGGCTTTGGTCTCATTTCTGCAATTCTCTGCTGAAGGAGCATGCAGCCAAGAAACCACAGCCAAAGAGCAAACAAAATACTGATTTTATTAACTGGACAAGGACCTAAAAGTGGATTACAAGTAAAAGCTGGATCACAGAAAATCATTTAGAGCAGGAAGCCAAAGTCAGCCCTCTTACTTCCAATGCCCTCTCCCTTGAATTCTGTGTCCTCTCCAGATAGCTGCATGGTCATGGATGACTGCTGCGTCAGGTCCATCCAGCTACAGGTAGAAGACGGAGGGTTGTGGTGGCCAGGCCAGCTAAGACCGACCATGTCTCGTTGGTCCAATTCCTGGAGACAGGAAGTACAAGAGAGGGCAGGGGCAGGTGCCACCCCGAGCACGGACCTTTAATCCAGTGAACACGCCCTCTAGTAAAACTGTCCCGGTCAAGGTCCTGTCCTGACAGTCTGCTGAGCAAGTTTGTTCTCCAGGGCAATGAAAGCAAGTGGAGTGTGGGGTGCCAGAAATGCAGCAACAGTTTCCTTCTAACCCACAGACAAAGGTGAAAATAAATTCCTTCTCCCCAAAGGAAGAGGAGTATAACCACATAAGTATAACTTCATCCACTAAACAGAGTAAAGCAGAAATGAAGATGGTTTGTGGTAAAAGAATACACTATTTAGACCAAAGGATCAAAACTGTGGGGCTGTGAGGCACATGGAGCCAGTGCTAAGACAAAGATTCATTCCTCCTGAGAGTGTGAAGTCCGAAGCTAAGAGACAGCTGAAATAACACCCAAGGAAAAATATATGGTCTGATTAAAACAAAAAACCTTTCTTGCTCAATCAAACACAAAGGTCTCTCTGCAAAATAAACAAAAACACTAATTCAAAAAGATACATGCACCCCAATGTTCAAGCAGCATTATTTACAATAGCCAAAATATGTAAGCAATCCAAAGTGTCCATCAATAGATGGATAACATAGATGCTATACACACACACACACACACACACACCCCTCAACCATTAGAGAATGAAATTTTGCCATCTGCAATAACATGGATGAACCCAGAGGGTATTATGCTTAGTGAAATAAGTCAGACAGAGAAAGACAAATACTGTATGTTATCACTTAAACGTGTAATCAGAAAAATAAACTAGTGAGTATAACAACAAAGAAAATCAGACGCATAGCTATAGAGAACAAACCAGTGATTAACAGTGAGGACAGGGAAGTGGGGAGGGGAAAGATAGTGGCAGGAGGTTAAGAGGTACAAACCACTATGTATAAAATAAGTAAGCTACAAGCGTATATTATACAACACAGGGAATATAACCAACATTTTATAAAAGCTATACATCAAATACAACCTTTAAAAATTGTGAATCACTATGTTGTACACCTAAAACTTATATAGTATTTTATATCAACTATACCTCCAAAAATATGAAGGTCTTGGATACTCCAAGAGTCCAGCCTCTGATACCCATAACTAAGAGGATTACAGAAGCAGGGAGAAACCAGTGACTGGAAGAGAAAGAGCAGGGACTACATAAAACTTATGGACTTTTTGGCTGCTCATTCAGGAGCATCTACTTAGAATCTGCCAGATGCCAAGCACTGTGCCTGGGGGTAGGGGGAAGATGAGACAGTTTCAACTCTGTAGGCATTTATATCCTGATGGTAATGCTAATAGATAACTAGTGTCTGAGCATCAACCACATGGCAGATAGTATATTACAGATGGTCTAATTTTAGTGTCACAAAAACACTATGAGGAAAGCAGGGAGGGCCATTATTACCACTTTACTATGAGGAAATTAAGGTTCAGAAAAATAAAACTTACTCAAAGTCATGTTGCTAAGAGATGGTTCAATTCCAGGACACAGTATGTAACCACTGTGCTATATTCCTTCAAATACTGAATGAGAGGAAAGAGAATATTAAAAATAGGAAGTAGAATTTCAGTCCCACTTGTATTCAGTTCAGGGGAAAAAAAAGTGTAATAGATCTACGTAAAAAAGTATAAAAAATTCTTAGAGAAGGTTAAAATAAAAAGTTTAAAGAGAGTCACCATAAGAAAAAAAAAATCACAAGTCTCACATTACTATATATGAAGAGAAAATGACAGGAAGAAAATAAAGTTTGGGATATAACCCCATGAAGTATATCCAAGATAAAATTACATAGCTTCTATATCTTTTATTTTATGTAACCTCAGCCACTCACTAGGGAAATAACATACTTAGAATCATTCTCTTTTCCCACAAGGGAGACTTTCTGTTCTCATCCAATCTAATTAACTCATATTCCAGTTAAAATAAATGCCTAAAGGTAATTATTTGGTCCTGTCTTTTGTACTATTCTGGCCTGTCTGTAGAGGGAGAAATATGAGTTTGGAGCAGATTACCTTGTATATGAGCTTCTCAGCCCAATATTCTCACACAGATAAAATATAGCTTAAATAGAGGATTAATAGCAGGCTCAACAAACAAACAGTGCCGAAAATATAAACAAAAAGCAAAAGTTAAGCTGAGGCTGCTGCCAAAGAACATGCTGAGACAAATTGTACTTAACACACAGGGAGCTGCTTCATCCTTTGAAACTAACCCCAAGAGGGTGAGGTTAAGACCCCACTATGGAGAAGGCAATGGCAACCCACTCCAGTACTCTTGCCTGGAAAATCCCATGGATGGAGGAGCCTGATAGGCTGCAGTCCATGGAGTCGCTAAGAGTCAGACACGACTGAGCGACTTCACTTTCACTTTTCACTTTCATGCATTGGAGCAGGAAATGGCAACCCACTCCAGTGTTCTTGCCTAGAGAATCCCAGGGATGGGGGAGTCTGGTGGGCTTCCGTCTATGGGGTCGCACAGAGTCGGACACGACTGAAGCGACTTAGCAGCAGCAGCAGCAGCATGGCCCAACTGATACACTTAATAAAGAAAAGCTCAACAAAGGTCTTTCATGTATAAATGTGCCTTTAACCCTGTGGCAGCATGTAGGGTAGGTGTTAGTATCTGAGTGTACAGACAAAGGCACAGAGGCTCAGAAAGGTTACTCTTGACCAGTCTTGGTTTCCAACAATGAAGCCCAGGCCCTTGTTCATTGTGGTAATTCATTTCCTTCAGCAATGGCTCAAAAGTCTTCCCTGCAGTCCTCATGGGCTTGAGTAGCCATTATCCAAATATTAAGTAAAGACTGTGATATTTCCCATATCTATTCTCTACCTGGCAAAAAAATTTTTTGCAATGCTGCCTACTTTCTCTTAAAATACAGTGAAATTTCTTTTCCTGAATCTTACAACCCATTATTAAAGCCTCAGAGGTTGGCAGAGGAAGGAAGGAAGGAAGGAAAGGAGGAAAGGAAGGAAGAAAGAAAAGAAGCAGAGAGAAAGCTTAAATCAGATAAATAGGTAAATAGTTTGCTCCCAGGCTTACTATAAGAGGATAAAAACATGGTTAAGTTCCCAAACTCCTGCAAATCTTATAAATACTGAAATAATTAAATACAGCTTGAAGCATATAATACCATTATAGTTACATAAGGGGAAAAGGATATGTTGGAATAATAGTTTAAGAGTGATGACTTGTGAAATGGTCATTTGCCATACCAACTTTCCCCCACCCCCATACCACTCTGAAAGGAATGATACAGGTCTAGGAGAAGGGAATGGCAATCCACTCCAGTATTCTTGCCTGGAGAATATTCTTGCCAGAGCAGCCTGGAGGGCTACAGTCCATGAGCTCACAAAGAGTCGGGCATGACTTTGCCTGTATATACTGAACTGAAGGAGGTATTTGAGGTAAACTAAACTAACCCTTATTAATTAAAAAGTGTTTTTAAAATGAGTTTCCTATTTACAACCTCAACTGTGATTTCTTTTAGGTACATCCTACCTTCATTTTTTAAAAAATGGAAGCTTTAAGTTAGCCCCTAACTCTTCACTTTTGGTACAGAAGGAAAGTAGTTTTTAATCTGTCATAGGTCTATAAGATAGACCATCCATCCATATAAAAATGATTACTATTGTTTAGCAGTTCATTGGCATAGTCTGAAATTGTGGCGCCACGTAAAGTCATGAGTTTACATGGAGTGGTGGTGATCTGTGATTGTGTGCTTATTCTTGGATTGTTATGGTCTGCTTTACCAACCATGGAACCGAAACATCAGCTCTAGCTGCTGCACACTTGCCAGAACGCACTGTGTATGGTGACATTTTACATGTTGATAGTGGAAACGTCCACTTTTCACTCCCCTTCCCCCACCACTGAGTGGTTATCCTGGTCTCCTCCCCAAGCGCAGCTTCCTGTCTGGGAGGCTTCCACTTCTAAAACACTGGCCAATTTTTACCCTTCCCAGTTATTTTTACCTACTCTCATAATACCATAATGACATTAGGAAAACCTTTTTTAGAGTCTTATGTTCAATTTTTACTGCTGTGGTTTAAAGGAAGAGGTAGAGAAACTAGATGTAGAGGCAATGTAGTATAAAAAAAGAGAATGATCTGAAACCATATCCCAGCTGTATCATTGTCTAGCTGGGTAATCTTCCACAAAGGGTAAAAATGGAGAATAGTGGTGGGAAATCATACTTACTGAGCACCCACTTTGTGCCAGATGCCTTATGCATATCTTATTTAACATAACAATCCTACAAGAGAAAAGCTTTTATCCCTAATCTTTCAGGATCTTTTCTTATTCATTTATTTTTTAAAGATTAATAAGAGGCATATTCAAAATCTAAACCTCAAAGAATTTAAATAACTTACCCAGAACCATAGGGCTTTAATCACAGAGCTAGGATTTAAACTCAGGTCTACTAACTCTGAAGTTCAATAAATATTCGTTCTTTACCCCAGGGAAAACACAGAGAATAGCAATTTGTGTCATCCAAAGGATCAAAGATAGATTTTTTTATGGGCAGGAGTTGAAGAATATAAGTTGCTTAGCTTAATAAGTAGTTTTAAACATTGTAAATCAACTATACTTCAGTTTAAAAAAACTTTTAAAGGTGATTTTAATTACCATTTTTAAAATGTCAAGATTCTCTAAGGAATTTGTTGGGCAATTATAATCTGTATCCATAAAACACTTGAAAATGAAAGGTAATGTACAGTTTGTATTATATAACGAAGAATTTTTCTGGGGCAAGCTTGCTCATAGGGTGTATTGTTTGCAAGGTACTTTTCTAGGTGCTGAGAATCTCACATGAATAGACTAAAATCTCATGGTCCTATGAGAACAGGCCAGAATATACAAGGAGCTCAATATATATTGGATAGCTCAATAATTAGGTAAGATGTGATAATAACATGCAAGGAAAATGACTGTATCTCTGAAAGTCTTCAAATAGACAAAGGGAAATAGCCTTAAAAAGCAGCTAGATGAAAACAGAAAACCATCAAAATGACAGCTTAGACTAGTGATTTCTAACTTTTTGATAATGGTAACACCCAACCATGTTTCATTTTGCATTGTTCCTTCCTTAAGAGGTTCTATGCCAGGGTGTGTGTGTGGTGTGTGTGTGTGCATGCATGCATGTCAGTCATGTCTAACTCTGTGATCCTATGGACTGCAGCCTGCTGGGCTTCTCTGTCCATGGAGTTTTCCAGGCAAGAACACTGGAGTGGGGTGCCATTTCCTATTCCAGGGGATCATCTGGACCCAAGGATCGAACCTACGTCTCTTGCATCTCCCGCGTTGGCAAGCAGATTCTTTACACTGAGTCACCTGTGAAGTTGCCTATATGTCCACAACTATTCACAAATCTTAGCTACGTGATCACTCTACTTAAAACAGTACCAAAATGGCCCTCTACTATTTTAGCCACCCAAGACTAGCCTTTCATTCATCCTTGGCTACACAGTTTCTATATGAATGACCACAGTTGGATTATTTAAAAATGAATCTTGAATTATGAAGTTATAGAACCCTTCAAATTTATAAAATATAGTCTTCTTCCTTCAGTCAGGTGAATTACCTAACTATTGATTTCCAACAATGATTTTGAGTAACCCAGGCTGTAATTGTTTTAGTTATTTCAAGAAATTTCATAAAATTAAGGTTTTAAATTATACATCTACATGAATAAATCCATACTCATGAATACATCCAGGGTCACTTATATTGGAGTGATCTATATGATTTATACTAGACATCTTTACTTTTTAAGAGACACAACACTTCTTACTTGTTATATAATCAATTGACTTTGAACTTGGACCAGAGGGAAATTAACAGTCCCTTTCATATCTGGAGAAGGGAAAGGCTACCACTCCACTATTCTAGCCTGGAGAATTCCATGGACTGTATAGTCCATGGGGTCACAAAGAGTCGGACACAACTGAGCGCTTCACTTCATATCTGTAATTCATCCAAACTTATCCATCCTCAAAGATAAACAAAACTAACACTAACATTTCTCATTCCCATTGCCCTCCAATTAATTAATGTGTATTTTGGCTTAATAAAGGTCTTATAGTCTAAGGTAATGAAATAAAGACAATGTAATACATGTACTTCATGAATTTTCTATCCTATTAACTATAAAAATAGGAAGAATACTAACAGCCAGTTTTTAATGTATGCTCCCTGGTGGCTCAGACAGTAAAGAACTGGCCTGCAATGCAGGACTTGGGTCGGGAAGATCCCCTGAAGAAGGGAACGGCAACCTACTCCAGTATTCTTGCCTGGAGAACCCCAAGGACAGAGGAACCTGGAGGGTTACAGTCTATGGGGTTGCAAATAGACACGACTGAGCAACTAACACTTTCATATTTTTTTCACTTTACTTATGAGGATAAGTTATCTGCATGTATTTTGTAATTTAATCCTTACAACAAATGTAAATGAGGCAAGAAAAAAACCTACCTTTAAAACAATAAATAAAATTAGAGATAGCTTTGTTTATTTGCCGTCTTCTTGAGATCCTCACCTGTATCCCATCACTGAAGAAAGAACTGAGAAGCAGCAGGAGCTTCCTGAGCCTCAGCTCCCATCAGGTTATACAACCGCACCTTCATTATTTTTGGCATTTTCCTATGGTTCGAAAAAAAGTGTTGACAATTTTCTGCATCTATAACATTTTGGATGAGCAATTTGCATCCTATTGTGTTTCCTCACATATGGTGCTCTAGCTCAAATAGCACTGGTATTTTTATCTCGCACAATTTAAGTATACCACTCTGAATTCTTCTTCGCTGACAAGTGTCCAAATTACCTAACACAAATGAGAAAGCTCCACGTGTGTTCATTGATTTCAGACAAAAAATTTCCAACAGAATCCTGTATTTTACAGCTAGAATGGATCACAAGGACAGTCTAATCTGACTATCTCTCTTTAGAAGTGATAATCTACAGCAGAGAGGTTTAAGTGTCTCTGCTAGGTCAGGTTAACTAGTTGATGGTAGAAAAAACTAATAGTACTTCAGTACTTTTTTCTACATAAAAATGTCAATAGTTATTATAAAAATCCATATTATTTTTCAGTGTCCTGCAGAGGATGTTTCAATAATAAATGATGAGCACATTTTTATAATATTGTATTATTATCAGTACTGAAATTGAAAATTTGTGACTATGAGTTATATAATATCATTGTGGTTCAGAATTTTTTCCTGTATCCATAAATAGATTATGACCTCCCTGTTGGTTGGCAGAATACCTTTTTTTCTTTATATGCTGCTGCTGCTAAGTTACTTCAGCTGTGTCCAACTCTGTGTGACCCCATAGATGGCAGCCCAGCAGGTTCCCCCATCCCTGGGATTCTCCAGGCAAGAACACTGGAGTGGGTTGCCATTTCCTTCTCCAATGAAAGTGAAAGTGCATGAAAGTGAAAAGTGAAAGGGAAGTCGCTCAGTCGTGTCTGACTCTTTGCGACTCCATGGACTGCAGCCTACCAGGCTCCTCCGCCCATGGGATTTTCCAGGCAAGAGTACTGGAGTGGGGTGCCACTGCCTTCTCCAATATATGTATGTGTATGTATGTGTGTATATAATTAAAGATAGTTGACTTACAATGTTTCAGGTTTACAGCAAGGTGATTCAGTTATATACATACACATATATTACTTTTCACATTATTTTCCATTATACGTTATTACAAGATACTGACTATAGTTCCTTGTGCTATATAGCAAACCTTTGTTGCTTGTTGCATATACGGTTTTTTTTTAATTAGAAATCTAGCATTCTATTCATACTAAGTTAAACAAGTAGAATCAAAATGTCATAGATTTTTTAGCTAGGCAAAAATTCATAAGTTTTCTAAAATATATATAGTAGGTTACATACACTATATATATGTATACAAAGACCTGTGCTTGATAAAGGCTTGAGAAAGAACATCAAAAAAAAAAAAAAAGGCAACAAGAGATGGAGAAACTGGAAAACATAGACTAAATGAAATGTAAGCACTGAATAGAAATAGAAAAAGTGAAACACACTAGAAAAAAGGCACAATTTCTTTTTAAACAATCTTTTTTATACCCCTTAATAAACCTTCACATACATGAACTACTTAACAGCTGGAAAGAGACTGACATAAATATATTTATATTTTAGACTAATACTATATGATTCAAAATAGAATCAGACAACTGTCATCCTGTATGAATGCAGGTGAGTATGCTATTTGGAGAGACAGAAAGTTGAGAAAACTTTTTTTTTCCTATCAAGCAATTGAGATTGTCCCTGACGGTGAGGGGATTTAGGTGCTTCAAGAGATTGGTGAGGACTGGAATAGAAAGTAGATGGAATGATGAGAGTTGACTGAGTCTTAACACATCTGGTGGCATATGTAGATCAAATTTCTCAATAAAAATAATAATAATAACTGAGGACTTAGTACATGTTTGACTCTCCTCTCCATGCTCCTGAGTTAAATCATCTACACTTCAAAAGTCAGTTCAGTCACTCATTCATGTCCAACTCTTTGCAATCCCATGGACTGCAGCATGCCAGGCTTCCCTGTCCATCACCAACTCCTGGAGCCTACTCAAACTCATGTCCATCAAGTCAGTGATGCCATCCAACCATCTCATCCTCTGTTGTCCCCTTCTCCTCCCTCCTTCAATCTTTCCCAGCATCAGGGTCTTTTCCAATGAGTCAGTTCTTCGCATCAGGTGGCCAAAGTTTTGGAGTTTCAGTTTCAGCATCAGTCCTTCCAATGAATATTCAGGACTGATTTCCTTTAGGACTGACTGGTTTGATCTTGCAGTCCAAGGGACTCTCAAGAGTCTTCTCCAACACCACAGTTCTAAAGCATGAATTCCTCCTCACTCAGCTTTGTTTATGGGTCCATGAGTTGATGTGAGTCCAACTCTCACATCCTTACATGACTACTGGAAAAATCATAACTTTGACTAGACGGACCTTTGTTGACAAAGTAAAGTCTCTGCTTTTTAGTATGCTGTCTAGGTTGGTCACAGCTTTTCTTCCAAGGAGCAAGCATCTTTTAATTTCATGGCTACAGTGACCATCTGCAGTGCTTTTGGAGCCCCCAAAATAAAGTCTTTCACTGTTTCCATTGTTTCCCCATCTATTTGCCATGAAGTGATGGGACCAGATGCCATTGATCTTAGTTTTCTGAATGTTGAGTTTTAAGTCAACTTTTTCACTCTCTTCCTTCACTTTCATCAAGAGGCTCTTTAGTTCTTTTTCGCTTTTTGCTGTAAGGGTGCTGTCATCTGCATATCTGAGGTTATTGATATTTCTCCCGGCAATCTTGATTCCAGCTTGTGCTCCATCCAGCCCAGCATTTCGCATGATGTACTCTGCATAGAAGTTAAATAAGCAGGGTGACAATATACAGCCTTAGTGTACTCTTTTCCCGATTTGGAACCAATCTGTTTTTCCATGTCCAGTTCGAACTGTTGTTTCTTGACCTGCATACAGATTTCTCAGGAAGCAGGTCAGATGGTTTGGTATTCCCATCTCTTGAAGAATTTTCCACAGTTTGTTGGAAAATTTGCAAAAAACTTCACAAAACCTTGTTATTCTTTCCCTATTCTGTGAAGACACTGAGGCTCAGAGAAGTCAGAACATTCGCTCAACTGAACCAGCTACTTGATAATGGAATCAGAATTCAAACACCGACGTCTGCCAAGGCCTATGCTCCCAACCATAGTTTATAATAGTTAGGATACAACCTAAGTTAATAGATGAGTATGAGGCACTTAATTCAGTGCAGAGCAAATACTGGGCTCCCAAGCAGGAGTTCGCTTATTGTTAATTCCCTGCTTTTGATTTCAACCCACTCGCCTCATACACATTTATTCATCTTCTCCTTGACTCCCTGAGTACACATACACATAACCATATACTCACACACATTCCCGTCTTTTTATCAACAAGATCCACACTCAGGTGTCTAGGTAATGAAAGTGAAAGAAAGTGAAAGTTGCTCAGTCCTGTCCAACTCTGTGCAACCCCATGTACTGTACAGTCCATTGAATTCTCCAGGCCAGAATACTGGAGTGGGTAGCCTTTCCCTTCTCCAGGAATCTCCCCGACCCAGGAATTGAACTGGAGTCTCCTGCACTGCAGGTGGATTCTTTACCAACTGAGCTATCAGGGAAGCCCACTATGTATCAAACTTCTTTTCATTTACTCTTCTTCCTCTTAGGACTTAAGCTCGTTTCTGTACAATGATTCCTGTGATCCTACCTCAACAAACCTCTGCTGTCCCATATCTTTCAAGGTAAATGTAAACACATACTAAGACTGAGGCTGGGGTACAAAATATATGCATATGCATAGTCCAATATACAGCAGAATTCAATTCAAAAAGGAATCTTCTCTTCCCAGTATCTAGGGAGATGCCCAAGCAATACCAAAGACATTTGGCTCTGGTAGTGGAAATTGGGAAGCAATGGTGAAATGAGGTAAGACATTCCAGGGCCTGAAAGTGGACGCAAGTCATCAGCTGCTTCTCTCAGGAGGCTTGTTCTTTTTGGATAAGGGCTATATGTACAAGCCACGATCTGCTGCTACAGCCTCCAGCCCCCTCTACCTGATTCTGAACCCCTCTCAGTCTGGAGCTGATGCCCACAATGCGGGGAGTCTCATTTGTAGGAGATGAGTGTTCCCTTGCTTTATTTTACTGTTTGCCGCCAGCCAGGGTAAGGAGGATGTGTCAGAAATCATGGAGAACAGCGACAGCCAAGCTTTCTCACGCGAAGACTAGGCAACTCAGGAACAGCAAATCATGACTTGCACAGTATTTAATGGATCATGGGAAAACAAGCTTCTCTCTTGCCTGCCTGCCCTTTTGGAACCAGCTCTGGCAGACATGGGCAAAACCGGGGTGGCGTCCTGAGGGGCTCTAGAGGGCGGGCGATGTAGGGACGCGAATAACTCAGCACCTCACCCAGGGACAAGGGCCGAGCGGGAGGCTCCGGAATCGCCCCTTGATGATCCCAAAAGACAGCCTGGGCCCTGATAAATATCCCGCCCGGCCGGATATAGGCAGCGGAGCTTGCAACGGGTCTGGGAAGTACACAGTCAGATCCAGCCAGCCACTCCCTCCCCATCACCAGCCTCACCCTCTCACTGCGGAGCCGACAGGGTTACTGCGCCTGCGCAGTCCTAGTCCCGCCACTCCCACGCTTTCCGAGGCCTTCTACCCAGTTTGCTGTCGCTTAGCAACGCACAAGTCACAGTCGCGGTTTCTCCGCGCGTCCCTTTCCTGGCAGGGTTTAGTCCATGGTTTTCCCCTGAGGCTCCTCATTGCCTCGAGTCAGACGTAGGAGCCCATGGAGGGAAAGGAGGATAAGCAGCAGTAAGTGCTGAGCATTGGTTTTCTATTTCCCCTTCCGAAAATGTTTTCTTCCCTGTGGGGAGGGTTAAGTGAGATCTGAAGGGTGTCTTCAGGCCATCAGGGCGTTTCCTCTGCCAATCCCCTTTCCTACTCTAACTTCTAGTATTGAGTGCAATAATACTTTTTAAAACGCACTGTTTACTGAGCGCCTACAATGTATCAGGCATTTTACATGCATTGCTTGGCCTAAAGTTCTTGACACAATACCATCTTGAATCATCCATTCCTTCTGACATCTAATTCATTAGCAAATTCAGTAGGCTTTACCTTGAAAATAAATGCAGACTCCACCATGATCCAGCATCTCTACCGTCATTCCCACTCAAGGCAGCGTTCCGCGTGGTCTTTTTACAGCATAAATTTAGATTCCTGTTCATCCTTGGCTACTGCAGAGGAAAAGGCAGGGCTCCTACAATGGCCACTGGGGCCCACACAATGTGTCCTTTGCCTTCCTTGGCCTTGTCTGCACTTGCCTGCCTCTGACAGGGTTCTGCTCCAGCACTGAGGCCTCCCTGCTACATCTGCAGTAACTTTCTGAGTGTGGTCCCCAGAACAGCGTCAGCATCACCTGAGCACTTATTCAAAATGCACATTCTGGGGGGTGGGGAGAGGTTCCCCTCCTCTCCACAGATGCACCATATCAGAAACTCTATAAGAGCATGATAATTGGGTATTAACAAAGCCTCCAGGTGATTCTGATGGACCCTAAATTTTGAGAACTATTTAATCAAGCAGCTTGTTACAGCTTGTTATGTCGTGGAGCCAGGTTATTTGCTTCCAAAGTCTGTTATTTTTGTCTCTAAAATGGTGGTTCTCAAATTTCAATGTATATAAGAATAATAGGGTTTCCTGGGAACCTGCCCCAAAGATTGATTTGGTAGGTTAGGGAGGGGGCCCTTGAATTTGCATTTCTGACAAATTGACAACTGATGCCAGGGCTGCTACTCCAGGAACCTCGCTTGAAAAAGCACCATCCTAAGGTCAGGTACTTCTGCTGCAAAGCTTTGGCAGCTACAGTTCCCTTGCTAGAATGCACTCCCTCAAATACCCACTTAGCTCTCTCCCCTCTCTCCTTTCTTCATTGCCATCTTCATAATGCAGCCTCCACCTTATCTAAAAATGCCACCTACCTCCCATATACATGGACTTTCCCCCATTCCCTGATTTATTTTTGTCCTCAGTACTTAACAGACTATATACTTTACTTTTTATTTCTCAACTGCCTTCACCTCCTAAAATGTAAGCTCCGTTTGTTGCTTCTCTATCCTCAGTGCCTCAAACAGCACAGAGCATATAACTCATTTATTGAAAGAATGAATTATTTAATGTTATTCTCACATGTCTTATGATAGGTATTATTGTCCTTACCATGCAAAGAATTGGAAACCAAAGCTCAGATAGTAACTGGCAGAGCTGGGATTCCAACCCAGGTCTAACTTACTTCAGAGCCCACTAGTATTTTTAACCGGAGAAGGCAATGGCACCCCACTCCAGTACTCTTGCCTGGAAAATCCCATGGACAGAGGAGCCTGGTAGGCTGCAGTCCCTGGGGCTGCTGCGAATTGGACATGACTGAGCAGCTTCGCTTTCACTTTTCACTTTCGTGCACTGGAGAAGGAAATGGCAACCCACTCGTGTTCTTGCCTGGAGAATCCCAGGGACAGGGGAGCCTGGTGGGCTGCCATCTATGGGGTCGCACAGAGTCGGACACACTGAAGCGACTTAGCAGCAGCAGCAGCAGTATTTTTAACTGTGCTTTCTTTCTAGTAAGAGATAACTAAGAACTCCATATTTCACATTTATGAGTCAATCTAGAGCCACTCAGACCACAAATACTTAATAAAATGACTGCATCAGTATGTGAGCAAACAGCCATAGTCCTTTCCTTAGGGACCTGATTCTAGTACAAATGCACTTCTGGGTTACAACTATGAGAAGCAGATGGAAAAAACTGATGCCAGAAGTCTACGATGATAAATAATGGCCTTTAAATAAATTCATTTCTGAAAAGATAACAGGAAAAGCCTTTGAAGTGATTTACACTTAACCGGTAATCATTTTTTCCAAACCCTTCACAGAGAGCAACTTCTGTTGGGACACAGGGAACTGGAATCCAAGGGTCCTGAATATTGTATGTGTTCTGGGTGAGGGTTGGGTGTGTAACAGCTAACACAAAGCCAGAGTGACAAACAAGTCCAGCAGATTCACCAGAAATGTGTAGACAGTATAGTGGCAAGATACTTGTCTGGATGTTGGGTACATAATGATGAATGAAACCCAGTCATCACCTTCATGGAACTTAATGGCTTGTAAAGGACATTTTTGTAGTGCTTACTAGAACAACTAAACAAAAATAGGTACATAAATGATAAATCGTAGTTTGCGTTATGAAAGAAATCAACAAAGTACTAAAACAGAGAATACATGGTGTGGGAAGGGGAAGTCTAGGAAAAGCTTCTGGATTCTTTACCCACTGAGCCACTAGGGAAGCCCAAAAGCTTCTGAGGAGACGACTTTTCAGCTGGAGACCTAAAGGGTAATGAGTCAGGAGCTGTGCAGGGAGCTGCGGGGGGTCGGGGGGCGGGGCGGGCAGCAGATGCCCTGAGGGGAGAGGAGACCAGTGTGTTCCAGGAACTGAAGGTAGGCAGTCTGGCTGCAGAAGGGAAGGGAGAATGGCTTGAGTGGCTGAACAGATTAGCGGGAGCAGGGTCACACAGGGTCTCAGAGCTATGATAAGGATGAAGTGCTTTATCGTAAATGCAATGGAAAGCCATTGGGGCTGCTGCTGCATCGCTTCAGTCGTGTCCGACTCTGTGCGACCCCATAGACGGCAGCCCAGCAGGCTTCCCATCCCTGGGATTCTCCAGGCAAGAACACTGGAGTGGGTGCCATTTCCTTCTCCAATGCATGAAAGTGAAAAGTGAAAGTGAAGTTGCTCAGTCGTGTCTGACTCTAGCGACCCCATGGACTGCAGCCCACCAGGCTCCTCCGCCCATGGGATTTTCCAGGCAAAAGTACTGGAGTGGGGTGCCATTGCCTTCTCCGCTGTAGTGCCACTGGAGGGTTTTAATTGGAAAAACTGACAAGATAGAAGGGACGGACTTGGCTTTGGTTTGAAGTAAGGTAGGGCCATGGACAAGGCTAAACAGAACTACTCACTTTCTCAATAAATTTCGAATATTATTCACTCACCTTCCATGGGTCAGGGCTTTGATTTTTTCCTACATAAAAAGTATCTAAACTCAATATTTTGTTCTTACCTTTATTTTTCAAGTATCTGAAATTTTTTAAAAAGCACCTTTTATAAAGTCTATTACTCATTTGAAAGGAGAAAAACTTTAATAAACTATTACTTTAAAATATTTTTATTTATAACATTTGAAAAAATCAGTAATTTTTATTTTTATTCCAGGGTAGTCATTAGAAGCAAAAAATGATGAGATTGAATTAGCTGTTCTGATGTCTGCACAGTGGTCTCTTACTGAAAAGATAAACAAGTGCTCATTTGGTAGCTTTTGTAACTCTGCTAGGTGAGCCTTTAAAATTAAACAGATGGCTTTGTCACCTCGTCCAGATGACTAAATTTACTACATAACTAACTTAAAGAAGATGAATTAAAATTAGCATGTGACATAGGCACCTGAATAAATACTGTAAACATGATTTGTAAGAATGATCAAATCACTACTCTTTCTTTACTCCAAGCAAATGTCTGTACACTGCATTGGTATAATAGTAATAAAGAATCATGATTAAAACAAATATCTTTATCTTTTATATGATTTCAAATGAGAGGATACCTTCTCAAATTTTAATTGCACTAGCCCCTAATATTTATTAATAAAGCCTAAATGATTATAAATGATTATAAATGATTATAAATGATTATAAAGCCTATATGATTATAAATATATATACTTTAAAATTTAAAATTTAAAAAATATAAAGCCTAAATGATTATAAATGATTATAAATGATTATAAATGATTATAAAGCCTATATGATTATCAATCATATAAAATGATATGTTCATTGGAATGAGCACTGAAATGTTCATTGGAATAAAGGATATACAATTTAATTCTGTTTTTCAGACAGCATAAAATAGAAGATGCTGGTATACTGTATGTAACTGAAAAAGAAGAATTCAAACATGAAAAAAAACCTGGAAAAAGTATTCAACATTCAAAACCATGTGTTGGGAGAGGACGTGTATATTATGCTAAATTCATTAACACAAATGTAAGAACATGCAATGAACCAGTTCCCTACATAGATGTCAAAAAAGAGCCAGAAAATCAGGTTGGATTGATGTTCATTACATACAAATATAGATTTAGATTCAGAAATGTTTTGCAGGATCATTTTGTCACAGACTACTTAAAGGATGTGACATATCTCAGACTAATACTTTTTATAATCAAATAGTTAAAAGCAGTAATCTGGAACAATACTCGCAGATAATGTTTGCATACAAATGATGTGTGTGTTTATAGAAGGAATCCAAATAATTGTTTTTCTCAACTGGATCACAGTCACTCAGTGGTGCTTAGGGAGAGGAGGGGCTATTGAAGAAATCTCTTCTAAAATATTGTATGTGTGACAGATATTATAAAATTTTCCATGATACTCAGTAATTCAAATACTTTCTATAAAATAATAGCTACCAATTATTGAAAGTGTGCGATGTGCTAGGAATGAGCTAAGAGTTTCATATAAATTATATCCTTTAATCTGCACAACTATTTCTAGGAGATATTATTGGAAATAGTTTAGTGATAACATGCTCTAATATAGTAAATTAACATAACCTGAGATTACATAGTAAGCAAATGTCACAGTCACATTTCTGACCCAGGACTCTCAGTTTAGCCAAATCACACTTTCATTCACTATTATATTAAATATATTCCATTATCATTTTTTTACAATCAGGTTTGTTGAGGTTTATTGTATTAGTTTCCTATGTTGCTGTTAATGATTACCACAAACTTAAAACCATAGCTTAAAGGAACACAAAGTTATTCTCAACAGTTCCGAAGCTCAAAAGTCCACAGTCAGTCTCATTGGCCACCGGCAGAGCTGATTCCTTCACCAGGCTCTAAGGAAGAACCCACTTCCTTGTCTTTCCCACCTTCTAGAGGTTGCTGCATTCCTTGGCTCACAGACCCCTCTTTAAAGCCAACAACATAGCATCTTCAAATCTCTGACTGACTTCCCTGCCTCATTCTTCTAAGGACCCTTGTGATTATACTGGGATCCTTAGAAAAAAATAATCTGGGATAATCTCCCCTTTCCAAGATCGTTAGTCATAGCTGCAAAGCCCCTTTGCCATGTAAGGTTAGGTGTGCCTAGTCATGTCCAACTCTTTGCCACCCCATGGACTGTAGCCCACCAGGCTCCTCTGTCCATGGAATTTTCCAGGCAAGAACACTGCAGTGGGTTGCCATTTCCTACTCCAGGGAAGGTTAGGTGTAGTTTTGATTTAATTTAACATTTCAGTGGAGATTGCTTTTCACGAGCTCTCTTTACACAGATAACATCAACTACTCATGTCATGAAACAGCACACCATAGCCCTGTGTGTGAATGTGAAATAAATAATAAGATAAATAGATAAATAAAGTTTACCTTGGTTTTTAAAAATTAACTGGTTTATAGTAATAATGGCTTTAAAATGAATAAAGAAAATAAAGTTACCTAAATATTTAAATTGACATATATCTGTTATGTATTTTTTTAAGAAAATGTCTTTAGCATACCAGATTGGTTGACTTTACTTATTTGCAAGATTTTTAAATTAAATAATAAATTATATAGTTCTACATAGGGACATCAAATTGGTGATATTAGAAAAAGTAAAAACAAGTTTCAGCTCTGTTAGTTCCAATGAAAACTAACTTGGTTGTCTTATTGTTTTAATTATTGGTAAATATTGATATTTCAAAGACAATTATACTAGGTCAGTGTTTTACAAATTGTATTTTTTGGAGCACTAACCTTTGGCTATGTGCTCAACAAAATAAAGCTTCACACTCAAATATGCTGTGGAAAAGCTGTATTTTTATATACCCTTCTGAGAGCTTCACAATTCACATCAGTAGATAAAGGTTCTGGGAAATCCTGTGGTAAACTTGTTTAACTTGCTTATCTTTTTATTTGTCAAATCTATTTAACTATGGAAACCTCTTTTATATAATACTTAACATGCTACAGAACTAGTATTCCACAGAACACAATTCAAAGATAACTGTTGCCTTTTCCCAAAAATGGTGCCGAAGGCAAAGAAGGACGCCCCTGCCCCTCTCAAAGCTGAAGCCAAAGCAAAGGCCAGGAAAGCAGTGTTGAAAGGCGTCCACAGCCACAAACAAAAGAAGATCTGGAGGTCACCCCGCTTCCAACGGCCCAAAACACTGCGGCTCAGGAGGCAGCCCAAATATCCTTGGAAGAGCGCCCCCAGGAGAAACAACGCTGACCACTCACCACCCAGTCAGCTGTGAAGAAAAGAGAGGACAGCAACACGCTGGAGTTCACTGCGGCTGTCGAGGCCACCCAGCACCAAACTAAACAGGCTGTGACAAACTAAACAGGAGCTCTATGACATTGACATGGCTAAGCACGATACCCTACGCAGGCCTGATGGAGAGGAGAAGGTGCATGTTTGACTGGCTCCTGACATGCTGCTTTGCATGTTGCCAACAAAATTGGGATCATTTAAACTGAGTCCAGCTGGCTAATTCCAAATATAAAAGCTTTCACTATTAAAAAAAAAAAAAAGAGTAACTGTTATTGAGCAAAGTATGAATTGCTTAAAGAGAGGTATTTCTCAGCATTCTTTCTGATCCACAACAAAATACAGAGGAATGTGGATACAATGTAACTCTAATAACAAATTTTTTAAAGCCACGGAGGTCTACTAAAAAACATATGATTATCTATGTGTAAGTTGTTGTCAAAAGTCTGTATTTCCCTAGGAATCCCTACAGTATAACGTTTTGTTCCACAGACAGCACCCCCATCACCACACTCCCATCATCACCAGCAGTCATCTTGGCCAGGCTGCTCTAGAGCTTGGCTTACCACCTCTAACATTCTCTTAACTAGTTTCTCCAAGATATCCCACTTGCTTTCACTATATCCCCCCAGGATTCTCCCTTAGTTTCTCAAAGAATGGAAGTAATTTTACTGATGCATTTTTGAAGATATTGGGATGACAGAAGTATAATGCAGAGATGGCCTCACAGTGGTTTCCAAGGGTAGCCAAGAGGCCTGCAGTACAACGGCTCTTGGGCATTCCAGGAGCCGGCATCATAGTGAGTCTTGTCATTAGGAATCGCCAGGTACCTTCCTACCATGGAGCCCCAGTGCTGGTCATCCTGGGGCAGGGACCCTGGGCTGGAAGGGAGGATTTCATCCTCTCTCTGGGTCCAAAGTTTGGGGAACAACTTTTTCTTTAGGCAAAACTCCCTCTACAATCTGCAGAATTGTGGTCTGACCCCCAAAACCTAAACAAAGCAATTACAGAGAGGGCCTTTTCCAGTCTCCTTTATCATAAATAACTCCACATCAGCCCCTCACAATCCAATGTAAGTGATTGTACACAGAGTGGTAAAGTTTTATCCTTAGTCCTCCCCTTCAGCATGTAGTAAAGGAAAGAAAATAAGCCTCCACCTTTACCTTTAATCTTTATAATCTGAGCAAATGCTTGGATCAAAAGGGCATGCATGTGTATCTGGGTGCATACATGTTTTCAGTCTTCTAGGAAGGAACCAGACTTTTGGGGCATAGGGCAAACTATCCAGAAAGAGAAAAGATTAAAAAAAGTTTTTGAACTGTAGGATTTCATTCTCGTGAAGTGAGGATTCATCCAAATGATGACACTAATCAGAACACTCACCAACTCCAAGGGTCTTAAAAACATCAATTACAACAGGAAAAATTGCTCATTATTTTCCTTATATGCATCTGTAAAACCAGAGAGACCATTTTGGTAAAATTCTAAATTCAAGTTTTCTTGAAAGGTGAATAATCTCTGCATTAAGGCTAGCTTTTGAGCTATACTCTGGTTTAAGGAAAAAAACTGAAGTCTACCAGACATAGTGGTTCACTCATTCCAGAGTCACTTCTCTAGTAACTTGGATATTAGCAAAATAAATTTCTGATCTACAGAAGATGATATAAAGAATATACCTTAAAACCTTATCATATGGCTTCCCTGGTGGTCCAGTGGTTGGGAATCTGCTTGCCAGGGTGAGAGACACAGGTTTGATCCCTGGTCTGGGCAGATTCACCCACTCCAGTGTTCTTGCCTGCAGAATCCCAGGGACGGGGGAGCCTGGTGGGCTGCCGTCTATGGGGTCGCACAGAGTCGGACACGAATGAAGCAACTTAGCAGCAGCAGCAGCAGCTGGGAAGATCCCACATACCGTGGAGCAACTAAGCCTGGGTGCCACAAGAGAAGCCACCACCACCTACTGAAACTAGAGAGTAGCTCTCAACTCGTTCACAACTAGAGAAAGCCTAAACACAGCAATGAAGAACCAGCATAGCGATGAAGCATCAATCAGCACAGCCAAAAAAATAAATAAAATAATAATAATCTTTAAAAAAACCTTATCATAGAAGATCTTTCTCAAGATATTTACTTAGAGCCTCTTTTTATTTTTGAGATAATTTAAATAACTTGGTGTTTGTCTGGCTTTGCCTTCCACAGCAGACTTGCGATAGCAGTGCAGCACAGAAATGAGAGGCTCACACCAATAGATGGGGGCAGAACCGGGTGCAGCTCTGCTACCTGGTGGAGATACACCTTGGAGAAGTTACTTCATCTGCCACCAGTTTCTCATCTGTACAGTGTGTGTACACACCTGGTAGAACTGGTACACACCTCAGCACCTTGTGTTGAGAATCAGGGAGAGAAGGCCTAGACCCTGGGACATAAGCACCACAGTAATCACAGAGTAGAGAAGAGCAAGAAGCAGGCACTCTGACAACAGTAAGACGAAACTATTTTGAGCCAGGGAGTTAGAAGATGCCATCTGTGTAGTGATCTGTTCTAGAATTCCTAGGATCCACATCAAGTAGTCTTTTTTGCAATTTACCTTTAAGTTCATTCTGAAAAATGAGGCATTAGCCGGTTTTTCCTACTTTCCAAAATTCTTTGATTTGTGCAAACGTATTCATTTTTACCTCTGGTTACAGGTTGTTACTGGCCCTCATTACCAGTTGCAAAGGGAGGTCTAACTCTTTCCAACTGTGCAGGGCTTAGTTCATGCACATGGTCTTTGGTCCACGTCCATCCTATCCTGTTTTGTTTTGTTTTTTTTTTTAATCATTTGGGGGCTTCCCTGGTGGCTCAGTGGTAAAGAATCTGCCAGCCAATGCAGGAGACACAGGTTCAGTCCTTGATCTGGAAAGATCCCATATGCCACTGAGCAACAAAGCCTGTGGACCACAACTACTGAGCCTGTGCTCTAGAGCCCAGGAACTGCAACTACTGAACCCATGTTCTGCGACTACTGAACCCCGTGAGCAGAGGGCCCTCTCCAGAGCCCGTGCTCCACAACAAGAGAAGCCACCGCAATGAGAAGCCAGTGCACTGAGACTGGAGAGGAGCCCCTGCTTGCTGAAACTAAGGAAAAGCCAGCGCAGCAATGAAGACCCAGCACAGTCAAAAATAAACAATTGAATCTTTGGGCCATGCCGAACAGCATGCGGGATCTTAGCTCCCCAACCAGGGAGCAAACCCTTGCCCCCTACATTGGCAGTGTGAAATTTTAACCCCTGGACCACCAGGGAAGTCCCCATCCCGTCTTTTCAGTTTGAAGATAACTTCTCTTAAGGAAGAACCTTGGATTGAATAGCTCTGACTTCAGCTCTAAGCAAGGTACACTACTCCAAATTCTAAGCCTTTCCGTGATTTCTTGCTATAACAGATTTCCTTCCCCAGAATACCCTACTTTTCCTTCCTTTGGTACTTTCGTAACTTTCTGCTATCTAAGCTTCTTGACAATCTCCTGACAAGACGACTCCATTAGAGTATGTTTTCTTTGAATCTGCTACTGTGCACCTTTTTATACATACAGGTCTCTTTGGAAATAAAGCTCAGTTGAAAGTTAACTCCCTGATATTGCCATATAGGTTTCTTTAGATGCCTCCTTCTTTTTTAAATCAATGCAGCTTCAATTGTATTTTCAGAATTTAACTTACTAGAATTTCATATTTATTGCCCTTGAATCATATTTTAAAGTCTCTGACTGTGCAATAACAGTTGATTTTTTAAAAGGATGATCTCTTCCTTTAAAGTCTCGGGTAGCTGTTTGAATATACCCAAGGTTATTCTCATTCTCTAATATCCAAGAACTCTGAGGTATCACAGTTCCCTTTTCCCAAGGTTCTCTTCTACCTGATCAACCAGATGAAAAATTTTTTAGTCAGTTCTAAGACAGAAGATCAGCCCTGGGTGTTCCTTGGAAGGAATGATGCTAAAGCTGAAACTCCAGTACTTTGGCCACCTCATGAGAAGAGTTGACTCATTGGAAAAGACTCTGATGCTGGGAGGGACTGGGGGCAGGAGGAAAAGGGGACGACAGAGGATGAGATGGCTGGATGGCATCACTGACTCGATGGACGTGAGTCTCAGTGAACTCCAGGACTTGGTGATGGACAGGGAGGCCTGGCGTGCTGCGATTCATGGGGTCGCAAAGAATCAGACACGACTGAGCAACTGAACTGAACTGAACTGAAGACAAGTAACAATTCACCTCACTGCTTTCTCAGCTTCTAAGAGATCAAATTATCAAATGGGCTAATGTAGAATCTTCACTTGCTTCATACTTAGGTCATGTTTTATTATGAAAAATTCAGTAACACTGGAGAAATTTCTGCTTAGAACAAAATTTTTCAAACTGAGTCATTAGTGAGTTATAAATCCATGTGAACTGCAACCAGCTTTATGAAATGAAAATAAAAAAGTAATATAATAGAAAAATAGCCAAGTGCACTGCATGTCATAAAAGTAAGTATTGTTTTGTGAAACCTAGTTTTATGTGAACGTATGCAGTGGGTACTCTTGCATGACATAAAATGTATTCTGTGGTAGGGGTCATGGACTAAAAACTTTAAAAAACCATTATCTTAGATGATAATACATTATTTGTATTGCTGAAAGGAAAAGAACAGAATGTAAATTTTAGGTTAAATCATGTTTACTATGTTAATACATAGGCATACATGTGTACATATATATATAACAATAGTACAAAACATAGAAACATAACTATTCTGTTGATTTTTACCACTCCATCTGTGGATATAAGGTAGTTTAAGAACTTAGCTGCTGTATTTTAGCTAACAGTATGTGATAATGCATTTTTAGATGCCTTTTAAGAAATATAGCCTTTGTGAAAATACTCAATATATTTATTCCTAGATTTCAGAACTGTATTTTAGGACTAGAAAAATCCAGTAACTTGTTGAATCAAATTACTAAACATTCACAGACATCAAACAGCACATGAAAATATCTTATAATATCCAATGTTATGTTTCCATTTTCCTTCCCATGAAGGGTGACTGGTGGCCACATGGTAAAGGGCTGGAAAATCCCTTCCAACCACCTTATGACACTAAGAGCACCCAGAGGAGTGACTTTAAGAAGCCAACATGCCCATTGGTTTCTCCAGTCAAACACAGCAAGTTGCAAAAGCCTTCTTACGGAATAGGTAAGGTTAGCACGTCTCCATTGTCTCAAGTTACTGCTATCAAATTAAGATGTATTAGATGTGCTTTTACCTCCTGGGGAAAAACAGTCCTCTACAGGAGTTGAAAATATACATGCAGCAAGTGCAGCCCTTGACAAGTTTGTTTCTCATCCCTTCCTGGTGGACGATTTAGCTCTAAACATGTTTAATATAACATAATGAAAATTGTAATGATCATTGATAACACTAGTCTCCAAGTCAGAAATTTAGTGGCATTCTGCACATTATTGCCAGCAAACTTTTAAAACTGTAACTGTTAAAATAGGAGGCAACTCTAACAAGCAGTATTTCTCAAAGTGCACACTGAGGGACACTAGTTTTTCTGATGTTTATAGATACTGCTCAAAAAAAAAAAAAAAAACAGGGAAAAACTGAATTTAGAAAGTTAAACAGTTTTTGTCTTACTACAGAACTCTTAAAACCCTTATTCTAAGCATAAGCATAATAAATTTCCAAGAAGAGGAATGAAGTATGCTACGTTTGAATGTAAAAGACAACTTCATCCTTTTCAGAAGATCATCTACATGACTGGTATCTCACAAAACATAATTTAGGAAATACTGTTCTATACACTATTCATATATTTTGAGATCTAAAATTTGTTTTACCTGATGGCATCATTATCATATCTAAGTCTTTCACATTTATTCAATTTGTTTCTCAACCCAGTTCTACTCATCTCTGCCACAGGAGTAGGATTTTTTAGCAAGCCTTTTTTTTTCCCCCCACATTTACTAACTTACTTTTATCATAATAAGAAATGATTTCTATTTTTCTAAGCCAACTAAAAAAGTCTAGGTCAATTGACTGTACTGGTGAAATGAAGTAAAACATGGCTCCCTCCTCCCCCAAATGACTACCAAAAAAAAAAAAATTCACTTGAGTCCTTTCACTTAAGTGAATTGTATTTGATCAATGACACTAATATCAATACATGTTTAGAGATAATAGTGCTTCACATTTTCAAGGCTGAGTGGCAGTTTACCATGGTCTGGGAAGAGCCTAGGTAATTACCTATAAAGAAAGAACCATTTCTGTTTTCTCTTGTCCCGAATGTGAATCTTCATTAGTATTAATTAACTAGAATACTTCCAATAAAAAAACTGCAGTTTATGTATGTTTAAGGGTTTATTTGGGAATACAATTTTTAATAATTCTCTTTTTTGACCCCATGGACTGCATTAGTAGCCCGCCAGGCTCCTCTGTCCATGGGATTTCCCAAGCAAGAATACTGGAGTGGGTTGCCATTTCCTTCCCCATTTAGCAAGTCTTCAAGCTGGCATCAAGCTTGCCAGGAGAAGTATCAATAACCTCAGACATGCAGATGACACCACCCCTATGGCAGAAAGTGAAGAAGAACTAAAGAGCCTCTTGATGAAAGTGAAAGAGGAGAGTGAAAAAGTTGGCTTAAAACTCTACAGTCAAAAAAGATCATGGTATCTGGCCCATCACTTCATGGCAAATAGATGGGAAAATAATGGAAACAGTGACAGACTTTATTTTCTTGGGCTCCAAAATCACTGTGGATAGTTACTGCAGCCACAAAATTAAAAGATGCTTGCTCCTTGGAAGAAAAGCTAGGACAAATCTAAACAGCATGTTAAAAAGCAGAGACATTATTTTGCTGACAAAGGTCTGTATAGTCAAAACTATGGTTTTTCCAGTAGTCATGTATGGATGTGGAATTTAGACCATAAAGAAGGCTAAGTGCCAAAGAATTGATGTTTTTGTACTGTGGTGTTGGAGAAATCTCCTGAGAATCCCTTGGACAGCAAGGAGATCAAACCAGTCAATCCTAAAGGAAATCAACCCTCAATATTCATTGGAAGGACTGATGCTGAAGCTGAAGCTCCAATACTCTGACCACCCAATGCAAAGAGCCAACTCACTGGAAAAGATCCTGATACTTGGAAAGACTGAAGGCAGGAGATGGGGACGACAAAGGATGAAATGGTTGGATGGCATCACCAATTCAATGGACATGAGTTTAACCAAACTCGGGGAGATGGGGAAGGTCAAGGGAGTCTGGTGTGCTGCATTCCATGGGGTGGCAAAGAATCAGAAATGACTGAGTGACTTAACAACAAATAGAAGTACAGGATCAAGTCCAAACAAAAATGTATTTATTGAGTACCCTCTCTGTTCTCACCCTATACAAAAGTTCACAAGATACATATTAAATTTTCTGAACACAACAGTATGCAGTGAAGGATTGCTTTGAGGTCAACAGTTCCTCAGCTGTAGCCTTCTGGCCTCAGTGACTGGCCAGTCTAGTTAAGAATACAAAAAGCAGCTAGACTGAAGGTCAGATATTAGAAAATGGTCATATTTAACATGATTTCTACCTCAAGAGAGGCAATCAATAGGGAGGGCAAACCATGAGATAATCTATAACAATGGTGTCTCTTTTAGGAATGTAATAAAGTTTCCACTTCTAATTCAAGATGGTAGACTGAGCAGAAACATCTAAATCCCCTGCCTCCCACAACCCTATTACATGATACCAAAGCAGTCAACCCGCAAAAGACCCATAAAAGTGAGAAGAATGAAAGGAAGAGCTTTCTGACATGTGAGGAGGAATGGAAGACTGTTGATGGATAAAAGACAGCAAAGAAGCAATAATCTAGAATATACAGAAGGAGACGCAACAAAGAAGAGACAATCTGCCTGAAAAAAAACAGAAGTGTCTGAAGGCTCAGCCAGGAGACAAAGCAAAATGCAAAGTGTGGAGGGAGAATTAGAGGGTTATTCAAATAACTTCTCCAGTCATGAGCACTGTACCCTCTCCCCACATTGGCTGCTAGAGTCCAGTGTTTCAGCCAGATGTCAACTACCACACTAGTTAGTTCAGTATTTCAAACTGGTCTTCTCTCCTATTCTTAACTTATGAATGGACAACCAAAGATTAGAATTATGCCAAATTATAAATTCTTTAGTTTGGAGCAAAAAGTCAAGAAAATATCACAGAGCATAAAAAAACAAAAACTTTAGAAAATATAAGAGAATAAAAACAAAATAGAGAATCATTCTTGGAGTTCCAACTCTTCTGGAGCTCCAGAAAAGAGTAAATATAAAAGAGAGAGAATTATCCACACATAACATTTATTGAAAGTGAAAGTGTTGGTCTCTCAATCGTGTCTTCAGGTCTCCTGCATTGCAGGCAGATTCTTTATAATCTGAGCCACCGGGGAAGCCCTAAACATTTATTAAGCAGATACTATCTGCCAGGTACTTTACGAACCTTCTAAATGTTAGCTCATTCAATTCTCACAGCAACATAATGGATGTAATATTAATAGTACAGGTGACACTAGTGGTAAAGAATCCGCCTGCCAAGGCAGTTCAATCCCTGGGCTGGGAAGATCCCTTGGAGCAGGAAATGGCAACCCACTCCAGTATTCTTGCCTGGAAAATTCCATGGGCAGAGGAGCCTGGTAGGCTACGTCACAGAGATTTGGACACGACTGAGTGACTGAGCACAATACTATTAATATTCTCATTTTTCAGATAAGAAACCAGAGTTTAAGAGTTTAAAAAAAATAATTTTCCCAAGGCTACACAGCAAAAAACTGGTGTCTGAACTCACTCGGACTCTAGTACCTGTAAAAATAACCAGTACTTGGACTTCCCTGGCAGTCCAGTGGTTAAGATTCTGCACTTCCACTGCAAGAGACACAGGTTAGATCCCTCATTGGGGAACTATAAGATCCCATATGCCATGCAGCAAATATTAAATTAAAAATAACCAGTATTCTACACAGCCTCTAAAATAATAATAATTTCCCAATTAAAAGAAAGCCACTGAAAGAGTCCACTGAGTACTTCGAAATATGAAGGGAAAAAAAAAAGAGACACACCTACACATCACTATGAAACTGTAAAACCACAATTATAAAAAGATTCTAAAAGTTTCCATTAAAAGAAAACCAAGTCACCACCTAAAGAATAAGTATATGGAATTAACACTGCTGGAAGAGCACAATGGAGTTAATGTCTTTAAAGATCTCAGGGGAAATCATTTTTAACCTAGCAAAGAGGATTCTATTTGACATGTACACTAGAACTTTTAACCCCTAGTGGCACTGGGCATTGGATCAAATGAGAAAGAAATGTAGTACTAGCACAATATTTGGTCATTAAATGAACAAAATTCATATAATTGTTAATATACTGTAAATACTATATAGTAGTCTTCAACTTTTAGCATCACTCCATAGACACAACATAGAAAATTTAACACTTCCCTGGTGGCTCAGACTGTAAAGAATCTGCCTGCAGTGCAGGAGACCCAGGTTCAATTCCTGGGTTGGGAAGATCTCCTGGAGAAGGAAATGGCAACCCACTCCAGTATTCTTGCCTGGAGAATTTCATGGGCAGAGGAGCCTGGCAGGCCACAGTCCATGGGGTCACAAAGAGTAGGACACAACTAAGCGACTAACACAAACACACAGATCAGACACTACCTACTTATCTCCTGAAAGTCATGTTTGTTTCAGAACCAAGTACACAGGTGAAGATTGGTTCTGAAATAAACATGACTTTTAAAGAGTATTCTCTACCTTCTTGGTCTGAGTTATGTACTCCTTCTCTAAATCCCCATACCATGATATCAGGACCAGCAGGAGATAAAATCGGTAGATCTGGCAGGTCAAATAGGATCATGTAGACCACAGCAGAGTTTGAAATGTATTCTACAAACAATGAGAAATAACTGGAGGCTCTAAACGGGGAGAGTGATATCATTTATGTTTTAAAAAGATCCTTCCAAGGATCTGAGTTGTTTTTTTTTTTAAGTAGTTTTTTCTAGAAGACATTCAAAGTTGTATGCTTTAGAAAAGACTTGCTAAAAGGTCATTCACTAACTTAAAAATGCTAATTAAGAGTGGGTAAAATAACTATAAAAGAAGAGAGAGAGCGAATTTTTTAAATCTTGAAGGACGATGTACTCATTTTCCTTCAAAAGCTTCCTTAAGTTTCCATTCTGTGATGCATCAGGGTGTGGTTTGTACAAGAAATACAAAGTGAAATTCCAAACAGACACTTCCTCAAAGAAAATGCCTTTGTACTTCAATAAAATTTTGGTAAATGGACTGCTTAAAATATCTAGATATGGTTTCATCATTGACTGTGATTCTTTGCCTTTATTGACTTTTTTGTGAGCTAACCAGTCGGTCCCAATACTTTCTCTGGGAGCAGCTATTTCTTCTCTGGTTCAAGAAGGGACGTTGTGGAAGACGAGACAGAGAGACAGGCTTTGTTCTAGGATGAACAAGCAGGACCTGGCCATTTCGTAAAGGAACAACCATAATCACTGTCTATAGGTCTGTCAGTTTTCTCAAAGAGGAATCCTCCAAGCTCTGCCTGGAGTAGGGGAGGGTGCAGCTTCAACTTGCACCACTTTGCACGCTCCTGGCCTCAGAAGCATCTGATGCCAAACACTGGGGCAGGAACTAGATTAATTTTCACCCCACCTCCTCCTCCACAAGCACTTAGCTTCCAGTTTTCTGGGATCTACTCAAGTCAACTGCCACTTATCCATCTGCTTTCCAACCTCCAAATTTGTTAGTATCTTTGCTCATATTTAGTTCTCTTTTTTTTCCTTAAGGCTTTAAGACATTTTAATTTCTTTACTATCACTGTACTATCTTTTTCCTCTTTCTGTCTCTTCCTCTCTCTCTTGTTCTTTTATTGGTATTTCTCATTGCCAAGATCATTACTATATTCCAGGTCCTACCACTATGCCCAGACTCAACAATTATTTATTAAGTTAAATGATAATTCATATTATTCAGTAGATTATTTATTTTAAAGTCATAATATAACTTAAACTAATAACATAATATAAACCTGCAATTTATTCATAGTTTAGATGGTGTTTGGATACTAGATGAGAATGATTTTAGTTTATGTAACATTTTACAATGTGTATATAAACCAGTCTGTATGTCAGATTTTTAACGTATATATACATGTGTACATGTTTATATATATTCATACAGACAGAAAATGTGTATATAAACATGCATTACTAACAAAAGTCATCTCATAGTTATTCTTTTCCATCAGCCCACTTAATTACGCATGGCTTTTGGCATTTTAGTAATGTCATCTTGTGCTGATAATGAAAGTGCCCTTTATGTCTTGTACCACCACACAATTTCCTGGCTGCCATCCATGGTCAGTTCAACAAATGGCTATACTCCATCATATCCCAGTTGCTGTAGGAGTAAGTGTTCGCTTTTGGTTTTATATAATAAAACTTTATAAATTGGAAAAGCTGATCTAGTTTATAAGGGAGGTGTTTTGAACTTAAATGAAATTTTGACTGGTTATAAATTACTTGATATTTTAACATTCTTGCAAATTCAGATACAGTGCTAAAAATATTTTTCTAAAATAGGTTTTAGTTTGTGTTGCTTCTTTTGTATCAAGGTATAACAATGATTTCTTGCTATAATTGTATCCAAGTTTCTTTTTTTTCCACTGTATTTTGAAAATCTGTACTGTTGTTTTTACATTAATAATCTTTTATTTAAGATGAAAATAAATCCTACTTTGAAGAATGGGGTTTCTAATAGAAAAATTATACTGAGGAATGCTTTCTTAAGTAGATACAAACAAAAAGTTTAGAAAAATTTTCAAAGTAAAAACTGCTAAGTTCCCATTAATATGAGGAGCAAGTTGTGTGCTTGAACAAATCCTGCCTTTGTTGATAAAATATAGATGGCTAGACACCAACTTGTTTGGAAAGTTCCTATTTTAATTAGAAGTTTCCAAGAAACAGAGAGTGGATTTCAAATATTTTTCATAGACTTTGCCTTACTTTTGGAAGCCTCATCTAACAAGGTTTCTTTTAAGTAATTATTTTGGGTCCAATTTGAATTCTTAAGTAACCACTAAGAACTTGAATATCTTCTTTGATGTTTTCCCACTTAGATGATCTTCACTATTGTGGGCTTCTTTTAAAATCTCATATATTTGCATAAATGAATATGGTAGTTATGTCTACTTTTAATAATGTCTGGATAAGGAACTTCTTTCTGTACTCTAGATTGCCTTCCCTGCCCCTTTATAAGTCTCCATGAAGATATTTTTTAAAGTTACTACTTTTAAGATTCTGGGAGGTCTTATATAAAAGATGATTTATTTTAATTGATTCAATTAACTTCCTTCTGAAGTCTTTCTGGCTGTTATCTGCCTAACAAGTCACTCCAACATTTAGTTGCTTAAAACAACAATTATTTTATTTGCTCCTGATTCTGCAATCTGGGCTGTGCTCAGCTGGGCAGTTCTTTGGCTGGTCTTATCGGTGGGCACTTAAGTGGCTTAATTTAGTTGACAGGTCATCTGAGGACTGGACTCAGCTAGGATGCTGGAATGATTGGGCCTCTCCTTCTGCATTTGGTCTCTGAATGTGGTTTCTCTAGCAGTGTAGATGGACTTCTTACATGGCAGTTCAGGGCTCTCAAGAATGCAGTGTTTTCTTAAACTTTATGCCTGGAAATGGCATGATATTGCTTCTGCCTCATCCTATTGACTGAAGTTAATCACAAGTCCAGTTCACATTCACAGAGGGACTGTGCAAGGATGTGAATACTGGAAGGCCTGATTCTTTGGAGCCATCAATGTAACACATTAGTTCAATGTCTTTAAATAGTTCTTTCCATTAGAATTTAGGAATGGCCAACTCTTCACCTCTCTTTGAAAATGTCTAAACTGAATTGCCCTCACTCTTTAATGAATGAAAGTATAGCTGGATATAAAATTCTAGATCCATAGTTACT
This sequence comes from Bos indicus, assembly GCF_029378745.1. Classification (NCBI taxonomy): domain Eukaryota; kingdom Metazoa; phylum Chordata; class Mammalia; order Artiodactyla; family Bovidae; genus Bos; species Bos indicus. The sequence continues at coordinate 36,756,655 of NC_091770.1, forward strand.
TAGCTTTTACACCAGGAAGGTATTATTCCACTGTCATCTGGATTCTATTGTTATGTCAAGTGTACAAGTGAACCAGTTGTTAATCCTTTGAAGGGCTCATGTTTCAGTAGATCTTTTTTATGTTTTAAGGGAGTTTTTGTGTACAGAAAGAGTTTATAGTTACTTATGATTTAAATTAATATTCTAGTTTTAACATTATAAATTTAAAGATATTTCTTTCCTTAAGCCTTTAATTTTTAAATATAATAGTAGATAGTAACTTTCACTTATTCTTTGATGTTTAAACTCAAGTTGAACATAAACCTTAGGCACATAAGGGTTTAAACATAAACCTTCTTGATTTATTTCTCTTCGTGAGTTCTTCCTCTAGAAATTTTTTGAAGTGATCTGTTTTACAGGGAAATATTCTGAGGCCTTCTTTGCCTCCAAATATTTTTTATTCTGGCTTCATAATTAAATGGCAGTTTAGCTGGATATAGAAAATCTAGGCTTAAAGATTTTTCCCTTTAATATTTAAAAAATATTAATGTTATCATGTGTCCAATGTTGTTGTTATCAAGTTTGATATAAATCTGCTTCTTACTCTTTTGTAGGTAATCTACCTCTCCTCTTTGAAAACATTTAAAATTTTTTCTTCGTCTCACATGACTTTAAATTTCTCTATAAAATATCTAAGATAAGTTTTTTTTCTTTATCTACCATGCAGGATTTGGAGGAGTGTGAGCCAAATTAGAGATCTAGGGTGCAAAATGTAAGGAGGCACTCACTCCCAGCATTGTGCAAGTGCCTCCCTAAATCTGCATCCCATGGGCCTCACCTGCTCCATCTTACTTCTCACCCTGCTACCTGTTTGCCAATCTGTGACCCGTTTCAATCTGAGGCCTCTGGATTTTAATTCTGATATATTTATCATCCTTACTTTAAACATATCATTTTCTGTCTTCTAGATTTCCTGAATTCTAGTATTGGTATTTTATCATCCATGTCTCTTAGCTTTTTAATTTTTATTTTTTTAACCTTTCCAGATGTCTTCTAGGAGAGCATCTCAGTCTGACTTTCTAGTTCATAAATGTTGTTATTTATCTCATCATTTCCATTTAAACTATTAATTTTTCATTTCTAATATTTTACATGATTCTTTTTTATGTTCTCATTCTTGCTTTATATTAATACCTTCTATATCTTTGAGGATATTTGTTATGCTTATTCTATTCTTGGTGCATAGGTTCTAATAATTCTCCTTCACATAATATATGTTTTAAATTTTGTTGTCTTTCTTTTACAGTGTCTCTCTAGTTTAACTTTAGGTCATATTCCACAAAGGGAATTATCAAGCTCTGTGAGGGCAAGGCTGAAGACCAGGGCTTGGATTTTGTGCCTCCCAGTGAATTTAAGGCAAGAAGATGAAGGTCAGGCTGGGCCAGCTGTACGTCAGGCCCCACAAAACCAGTTTTGACCATCTCTATTTTCTGTCCCTACTAAGACCAATGCTCTAGTCAGGGCTCCACTCCCTTCTCCTTTAAACTCCTAAAAAGAGGCATCACTGAGATTTCTCTTGATGTTTTTAATCCACCAGCACTGACAGTTGCTAGGGGAATGCTGGAGGAGGAAATGCCCAAGAGGGCTGCATGCGTCCATTTTCATCAGCTCCTTACCCTGGAGGGATTTCTGTGCGGTTTCAATGATGTTACTAAGTCGATAACAGATGGCGAGACTGTTGCTGCCAGTTTCTGCTGCCTTCAGGCAAATAGTGATCTTCCTAAGGTAAAGTAGGGGAAAGTCAAGAGCAGATTTGAAAAGCTCTCTTCAACCTATTCTCCACTGGCTATTTCTGATCTCCCTATCCTCCAGCCCAAGCTGCCACCAACCCTTCGTACAGGTTTACTAAACTCTTAAGTTTTCTCACAGTTTTTTGATAGTTCATTGGATTCATGCTTGATGGTTTCCCTTTTGTCAGGATACAAAAGAGCTCTCCTGCTGCCTAACTTGGAAATCCCTTTCTAATTTGGTCCATCATCCTGGAGACATTGTAGACACTGTCCTTAATCCTCACAGCTCCGAAAGGGAAGTATTATTATCCTCATTTTAGAGACAGAAGTGATTTGTCCAACGTGACACAGGTGGGATATGTGGGAGAGCTGGAATTTGAAAACACGTCTATCTTTTCCCAAAGCCCATGCTTTGGATACTCCATTGACCCCACCTAATTAATGCCTCAATTTAGAAGGGCTTCATTTTATTCACAAAGTTATCAGACTATGTTCCTGGAAACACTGACATTCTGTGAGCTGCACTGTGACATTTACCCCAAAACTGACAGTCTTTTCCAAATTGGTAGAAAAATATGTTATGGTTAGGATTTTCTCCATTTAGTCGTTGTCCACAAATTTTTGTTAAATTTTTGGCACCTGCTCTCTTTTGTGTGATAGCAAATCCTAAAGGAAAGGTAATGATTAGGTAGAAAATGAGTTTTGAGTATCTGATCTCAATTAGAAATCAAGGAAATGTTATCAATTAGCATTTTTTCCTGGTAGTTGGAAAAGAATGCCATCTCACATCATGTAATACATAAATGTTTGAATGCTTCATTCCTGCTAGTAAAATTAGTTTATATTAATGTCTGACTATTGAATTGAATTTGTGAATATTTAATAAATGTAAATTTACTAACATTTTTCCTTTTTATATGCACTCCCTAATTTTAAAGGCATGTTTTTTAAAAAATTAAATTTTATTTTTTAATAGTGAATACATGCATATGGTACAAAATTCAAATGGTACATTAGGATGAAGAGTGAAAGTGAATCCACCTTTCTCCACCTCCATCCTCCAGTCAGCTAACTCCTTCCTCCTGCAGCAACCACTGTTATCAGTTTCTTGTTATCACTCCATAGATATGGTAGTGATATGTATGTAATTACCTTATGTATGTTTTTTTCTATAAAAAGAAATTTTTTTTAATGTATTTATTTTAATTGGAGGCTAATTACTTTACAATACTGTAGTGGTTTTTGCCATACATTGACATGAATCAGCCATGGGTGTACATCTGTTCCCCATCCTGAACCCCCCTCCCACCTCCCTCCCCATCCCATCCCTCAGGGTCATCCCAGTGCACCAGCCCTGAGCACCCTGTTTCATGCATCGAACCTGGACTGGTGATCTGTTTCACATATGATAATATACATGTTTCAATGCTATTCTATAAAAAGGAGAAATTTTTAATTTTTTCCTTGACAGAATTTTATGTCACTAAACTGGGTGTTACTCTGACTCCTTATATAACAGTGTGTGCTAAAAGCAGAAATAAAGTGAGTTTTAAAAATTAAAAAATTTTAACATTGAGAGTCCAACATAATGAACCCCTACATAGATAGCTATTACCCACATTAAAAGATTATTTTAAAGTGATTTTTAGAGAGCTTAATACTCTTGCAAATTTTCAGAGCCTCTGTAAATGGGAAATGAAAAGAATTATGTGTTCAACTGTAGGTGCAACAGCCCTGGAATCTTCCAGTTCATCTGTCAGTGCTATCTGAGAGCAATTTGTGCATAAATTTCTCAAAACCTTTCTAGTAGTAAAAAAAAAAAAAAAAAAAAAACCAACAAATAAATTGTACTTATGCTTTTCCTAGCACTTTGGTTGGTGTATGTACAAGAAGCAGATCTAACAGTAGGTTTTTAAAAGCCATCAAAGCTATGGTTTTTCCAGTAGTCATGTATGGATGTGAGAGTTGGACTATAAAAAAAGCTGACACCAAAGAATTGATGTTTTTAAACTGTGGTGTTGGAGAAGACTCTTGAGTGTCCCTTGGACTGCAAGGAGATAAAACCAGTTAATCCTAAAGGAAGTCAGTCCTGAATATTCATTGGAAGGATTGATGCTGAAGCTGAAACTCCAATACTTTGGCCACCTGATGCGAAGAACTGACTCAAAAGACCCTTATGGTGGGAAAGATTGAAGGCAAGAGGAGAAGGGACAACAGAGGATGAGACGGTTGGATGGCATCACCAACTCAAGACATGAGTTTGAGCAAGCTCCGGGAGCTGGTGATGGACAGGGAAGCCTGGTGTGCTGCAGTCCACGGGGTCGCAGAGCTGGACACAACTGAGGGACTAAACTGAACTGCACTGCATTAATATTAGCTTTTTAAGTTACTAGCAATTCCACATGTGGGGCTAATTTGGTTGTTTTGATTTGGTTCTTCTCATAGAGAAAGAATGATAAATCTATCATAGTATTATTTAGATGTGTTTAGGTAACCTTGCATACTTAAAACAATTTAGTTTCATTTGCATTTTTTATAAAGCAAAATATTATAAATACTTATGTTTCCATATACAAATCTAATGTATCCTGACCTTTACAAAATCTTTTTCCCCCTTAGTTCCACTTGTCTCTCCTGATGCATCAGCAGAACTTCAAAGGAACTTTAAAGAACACATCTCCTTTATACATCAATATGATGCCAGGAAAACACCCAATGAGCCCATTCGGGGAAAGGTGAGACAGTGTTTAGAATCAATTATTTAATAGTTTATGATGGGTGATAGATTTATGCTAGAACTCCAAGCCTTTTCAAGTCACAATCATCTTTCTCAAAGTTGATTTAAACAAACTAATATGGTTATTAGGAGGATGAAAATCTTAAACACATGTCATAATCAAAACTAAAGAATGATGTCATCATTTTGGATCACAATATTTGGAATTTGGTTCAAATTAGTAAAATCATTCACTTAACGTAAAGCAAGTTCCAAATAGGAAAAGGAGTATGTCAAGGCTGTATATTGTCACCCTGCTTATTTAACTTATATGCAGAGTACATCATGAGAAACACTGGGCTGGAAGAAGCACAAGCTGGAATCAAGATTGCTGGGATAAATATCAATAACCTCAGATATGCAGATGACACTACCCTTATGGCAGAAAGTGAAGAGGAACTAAAAAGCCTCTTGATGAAAGTGAAAGAGGAGAGTGAAAAAGTTGGCTTAAAGCTCAACATTCAGAAAACGAAGATCATGGCATCTGGTCCCATCACTTCAAGGGAAATAGATGGGGAAACAGTGGAAATGGTGGCTGACTATTTTGGGGGGCTCCAAAATCACTGCAGATGGTGATTACAGCCATGAAATTAAAAGATGCTTACTCCTTGGAAGGAAAGTTATGACAAACCTAGATAGCATATTAAAAAGCAGAGATATTACTTTGCCAACAAAGGTCTGTCTAGTCAAGGCTATGGTTTTTCCAGTGGTCATGTATGGATGTGAGAGTTGGACTGTGAAGAAAGCTGAGCGCCAAAGAATTGATGCTTTTGAACTGTGGTGTTGAAGACTCTTGAGAGTCCCTTGGACTGCAAGGAGATCCAACCAGTCCATTCTAAAGGAGATTAGTCCTGGGTGTTCATTGGAAAGACTGATGCTGAGGCTGAAACTCCAATACTTTGGCCACCTCATGTGAAGAGTTGACTCATTGGAAAAGACCCTGATGCTGGGAGGGATTGGGGGCAGGAGGAGAAGGAGATGACAGAGGATGAGATGGCTGGATGGCATCACTGACTCGATGGACGTGAGTCTCAGTGAACTCCGGGAGTTGGTGATGGACAGGGAGGCCTGGCATGCTGCGATTCATGGGGTCGCAAAGAGTTGGACACGACTGAACGACTGAACTGAACTGAAAGCAAAGCAATTTGATAAATTTTTGATGTGTGTAGCAGGGGGATGCATATCAGGTTTATAAATTGAAACAGTAATGTAATAGCCAATTGCTGGATTTTTTTTAACCAACTACAGATGTTTGTTTTCATATTTCACAATGGCTAATAATAACATTTCACAACAACTATTAGTTGTTGGAACTAATAGATGTTTGCGATGCAATCATAAATCCTTAGGTCTTTAAACCGCAGTTTCTACTGTTTCCATAGCAACCCAAAGAGCAAGAAAGGAAATTTGATATGAATAGTCTCATACAATCCAAATGACAGAAAAATTGAGAATGAGAGGTAATGAGATGTTCTTCTGACTTTGTTTTTTCTTTCCTGTTCATTTTCTGGTGCACCTTTGTTCATACTTTGTTTGAATGGTTCACCAATAATTATTATGCTGCTGCAGTCTACAGTTTCAGACTAAGGTGACAGCTAATGAACAGGCAGAGAAGTAAGAGCCTGTTTCAACCAGGACTTGAGCTAATACATGAACTCAGGTCACAGCTGCGTCTTCCAGCAACTTGTGTGCCCTGGTTAACATCAACTTTGTTTTCCTTTCCAGAGACATGGAGTTTTTGTGCAGACAGAGATAAAACCAGGGAGTAGGCCAACAGTTCCTGAGAGAACAGAGGTATTACTGAATGCTTCAGGGTCATGCTCATCAGAACAGTCCAAAAAAACAGAGAAAGGAAACTCAGCGGAAAGCAAAATGATCTCACCCGGTCTCTGCCGACAAAATTCCCAGGAGTTGTTAGAGACTAAAACTCACTTATCAGAAACAGACATCAGAGTGGCAGCCAATGCCTCCCCCAGAAGGCCTGAGAAAAGGGAGAAGACTGCAAAAGTCTTTCAAATAGCTGTAGTAAATGCTCTTCTCACCAGGCATGATCCTTTAAGTCCACCAATAAAAAGTCAAGACAAATCAGGATAAATTACCTTCTTCAGAAAAAAAAATAAACCTTTGAATGTACAGAAATTTCAGAATCGTCATACAGGCCCTCACATTTGTTTTTTCTTTGATCAATAACCTCAAAAATTACAATTTGGGAAAATGAAAAAGGGATAATAAAATACACCAAAAATTCAAGTGTGGTCTTCAATGAGTGATAGACATGAGACATATTTCTATGTCATATTTATAAATATAACAACTTTGTTTTGTACAACAATGGATGTAATTAACAAATATGAGAGGCTTTGTTAGATAGTCGTTAATCATGGCTTTAGAATCAAACTGGGGTTGAAATTTTGGCTCCAGCACATATAAGCGATGTGACCTTGGATAAATTACTTAACCTCTCTAGAAGTCAGTTTCCTCATCTATAAAATTAGGATAATAGCAACTTCATAAGGATATTAAGCATGAGATCATGCACACTGATCAGTGATCAATGTAACCACATCATCACTATTACTATAAATAAAATTTAAATTTAAGGATAACATTCTCCCATATGCTTGAATTTTCCTCCTTATTCTAAAATTTTGAACCCTTTTATGCACAGTTAACAGTGTGAAAACTAAAAACATTCCTCCCAGTAAAAGATACACAAACATACCCACTTAATTCAAAGGCATGAGTACCTAGAATATCAAAATATTTCCTAAACTGATTTCTATTTTACTTAAATTATTTCTAGCACTAACTCACTCTTTGCCTTTTTGGCTCAGTTTGGTATGGTTAATTCTTCCAGTTATTCTCTTTGATACATTTTGTGCCAAAAAATGTATCTATTATAAGCTTGTTGTATTGCTGTGTTGTGTTGCACACAAGTGGAAGTAGGTAAAGTATTCCTCTGATGCTTAAAAGAGTATTTACGTACACAACAACTTTCCAGGGGAACTTATCAGTTGCACTCTATTATCTATAGTACTGGTAAGACTCTAGGTATATCTTTATTCCCTCACTAAAGACATTTTAATAGACTGCAAACAACCAAATGCCATTATTAAATATTTGTGTATTGGGGACTTCTGCTTCTTACAACATGGCAAATTAAACCAAATAGTGAATCCTTTTCATTACAAATACGTTGAAATGCTGAATAAAATGGAACAATAAAATTCATAGCCCAGCTCACAAAACAGAGAAATCCGCATTTCCAAAACAGAGAACTTGCTTATTTTATGTATCAATTCCTATCTTGAAGATCTCTCCTTGTCAACACATGTAAACTACCTTATTATTTTTTTATTGAGGTATAGCTGATTTATAATAAAGCTGTGTTAGTTCCTGGTGTACAGCAAAGTGATTCAGTTATAAATACATGTACATATTCTTTTTTCATCTTGGTTTATTATAGGATATTGAATATACTTCCCTGTACCAGAGGACCCTGTCTATTTTGTATATAATAGTTCATATCTGACAATCCCAAACTCCTAATTTACCCCTACCCAACCCTCTTTTCCCTTTGGTAACCATAAGTTTGTTTTTTTCTGTCTGTCAATCTGTTTCTGTTTTGTAAATAAGTTTATTTGTAGACTACCTCATTATTGTGTGTTGGGGAAAGGAATGGAGGTTGTTAGCAGATTTGGAGAGAGGTCTTAAAGGCTATGGACTTGAAAAAAAATTTGTTAAAGCATACACTTTTTTTTTTTTTTTAAAGGCTTTGGACTTGAATTTTAATTCACATTGGAACGGAGTTCGAACCTTATAACCTCCAAAGTAGAAAGCTGGAACTGAAATTTGCATAAAGCCAGAACTCTGGAATAGCGGTGTCGCATTACATGGCAGACTAAAAGAATTCCAATATTTAACTATTTTTATGAGATTTAGCCCAAATCAGTGGCTCAGACAGTAAAGAGCCTGCCTGCCATGCAGGAGCGGGAGACCTGGGTTCAATCCCTGAGTCGGGAAAATCGCCTGGAGAAGGGAATGGCAACCCACTCCAGTATTCTTTCCTAGAAAATCCCATGATGGAGGAGTCTGATGGGCCCCAACCATGGGGTTCCAAAAGAATTGGACATGACTGAGTGACTCTCACACACATGAGATTTAGTATGCAGTGATAGAGGTGTATGATCGGTCTGCCATCTTGAGTCAATCTTTAATTTTCTTTAAGTAAATCACTTGTAAACTTAGTACTTTAATTATGAGTAGACCACAGATACTCTGAGATAGACCTCGCAATTGACTGATAATCACTGAGCATTGCTACAGTCCTTCTGCCTTAGACAATAGGCTTTAGTGAAGGATAGAGGGTCTGGATCCAGTTAGTGGACTACTTCCATAGGCTAGGTCTGTCATTTTCAATATTTTCAAGTATGAGGACATCTTTTCTGCATTACATAAAGATTTTATGTTTCTGCACAAAATAGTAATTGGACTTTCAGTATTCATTGTTTGAATAAACAATAACAAAATGCAGTGATGACTTTCAGGTTCAATTCTCTGTTTTTAACTGCTAAGAGTTTCTCTCTCCACAATGAATTCCACAGTCTATTAAACTTATAACTGCCTGTCAGTGTAAGTGCTGGTCTTAAATTTTTCCAGAATATTTGAATGTTTCCATGTAGTTCCCTTATTAGGTATTTTCATAGAATGATAGCTTTTACCAGGAAACAGGATCTTTTTTTTCATTAATGAGGGTCACAGAGAGTTGGACACAACTCAGCAACTAAATAACAATAACAAATCAAACAAACAATAATTCTTCACATAATATTTTAAAACCTTCTTAATGAATGTGTTAATGGTTTCAATCCTTGACGCTGCTATTAATAATATCATAAATTTACATTATGTGATTTAAGCTTTAACATATTTTTTAGTCTAATATCTCATTTGATCCTTATAAAACTTCTATGAAGCAGGCAAATAATAGTATGTCAAATTTACAGCTAATCATAGGCTCAGAGAATTTAAGTAATTTCCCCAAGACTGCAATTAGCAAGCAACAGAGTGAGGACCTAAATCTAATCCCAATGCTCTTGTCCATTAATTCTGAAATGTCAACCACAGGGCAATGCTGGCCCATCACAAATGAGTAAACAAAGACAGTATAAGAAGTATCAAAGCAAATAATTTCAACACTTTTATTGAAAGATTTTCATTCTATTGCTTTGGGGTTTAAAATTCTCTTTGCCAGACTTTTTATCACTATGATGGACTAAGTTGATATGGAAAACACCAATCATTCCTAACACAGATAAAGCTCAATAAAATATATTTCAAAAGTTGAAATATACAACTAAGCACTAAAACAAGAAATTAAAATTCTCAAATACCAGAAATAAAGAGAATGCTAAAAAGTGGTGAGTAAAGGGTGAGGCTAAAGAGGCAACTGAAGAAGTAGAATCAGAAGTTGAACTTAAGGGCTGGGATTTTAATATCTGAGCTGAAAAGGGAGCTGAGATTCCAAGCAGTGGAGTTGGGCTTAACATACAGCCAGGATTCCAGAAGAGATTTGCTGCTTTGAAAAGTATTCTAGAATATCTCCTCTCATTAGCCTGAGAATTAGGGGAGAGAACAGAATGATTACTACCCACATGATGTATCTCCCAAACTGAACTGTGCACAGGCGTGTAGGCCAAATGTGCATTCATGAATAGTGCAGGAAACTGAAACAGAGGTAGCAATAGAAAAGCTGGCACAAACCACGAAAACCTGAAGGCTGCAGGCAGAGACAAATACAAAACTGCTCCATAGTAACCCTTTACAATCCTAGATACATGAGACAGTATAGAAAGAAATGCCCGAGATGAGATGAAAACACATACACACACACAGGGCTTTGCTGGTGGCTCAGATGGTAGAGACTCTGTCTGCAAAGCAGGAGACCTGGGTTCAATCCCTGGGTCAGGAAGATCCCCTGGAGAAGGGAATGGCCACCCACTCCCGTATTCTTGCTTGGAGAGTTCCATGGACAGAGGAGCCTGGCAGGCTATAGTCCATGGGGTTGCAAAGAGTTGGACAAGAATGAGTGACTAACACTATGACTATCAGTGACTAACACATGTGTGTGTGTCTATTTTATGGGAAGAAGTTAGGAGAATTCATTCCCCCAAGAATTACAGACAGTAGGGCAGAGAGACTATGAAGTAAGTACAGTACACTTAAATGATCTGAGACATAAAAGAATAAAAACTATACAGTAAAAAATAACAGGCATATTTCAGGGAAAAAGTTATAGAAATTCTAAAGATAAAAAAATATCATTTTTTGCAGTGATATGGATGAACTTAGAGAGTATTGTACTAAGTGAAGTAAGTCAAAGAACAATAAATACTACTGTATGATATTACTTATATATGAAATCTAAAAACTAATATAAATGAATGCATATGCAAAACAGAAACAGACTCACAGATACAGAACACAACTAGTTGTTAAAAAAAAAAAAAAAAGAACTAGCTGTAACCAAAGGAGAGAGGTAATGCGGAGGGGCAAATTAGGGGTATGGGACTTAGAGATACAAACTCCTATGTATCAAATAGGTAAGTAATAAGGATATACTGTGTAGCACAAGGAATTATAGCCATTATCTTGTAATAACTTTTAATGGAGTATACTCTGTTAAAATACTGAATCACCATGCTGTACACCTGAATTTAATATAATATAGGAAATCAACTATACTTCAATAAAATATATATCATTAAAAAAAAAACTTAACTCAGTAGACAAAACATAGCTCAAAAGAAAACCAGTAAATTGGAAGATAAAGCTGAATAAATCTCACAGAATATAACACAAAAAGATTAAAACATATTAGAAGGAGGCAAAGAAAACAGAATGTTAGTCAGAATGTAATGTTACGGAGAGTTCCAGAAGGACATAAAAGAGGGAATACGTGAGAAATCTGCAACCAGAAAAAGGCTATGAGGGAGACTACTAACTTGTTTCCAGTAACCAATCTCTCCCTCTGCATTATTCATTGAATTACCCATTTTCAGCTGGGAATTTGGTTGCCTAGACTAAAGACAGTATTTTCCAGCTTCCCTTGTATCTGGACTGACCATATGACTATCTTCTGAGATATAACTGAAACGGCAGAACAGCTTCCAGAAATATACTTAAAGGGAGGAGGCAGGCCCTTCTTTATACTTTTTCCTTCCTAGTAACTGGAATGCAGATGCTAAGGTTTGAGCAGAGAATCTACTTGTGGAGCACGGTGGAACAATTAAACAGAAGGGTCCCTGAGCCCCTGGCATCATCAAACACCACCTGGAAGGCCTAATTTATGTGAGAAAGGAACTTCTATCTCATATACGTTACTCTGATTCCGAGTTTTTCTGGGTGTTTTGGTTTGCTTTTGTCACTTGCAGCAGAATCTCATCCTAATTTACACAATGATTAAGAATTTTCTAGGACTGAAGAAAGACGTGAATCTTCAATTTGTAGGAGCAAATAATTTTGAGGTAGAAAAATGCAATTAAACTCACACATGAACACATAATAATGAAACCACAGAACATCAAGTATAAAGAAAGAAGGCTTTGAAGCAAATAGAGAAAAGAGATTCTTGCCTATAAAGGGAAGGCAATCGCAATGGCAACAGACTTTGCATTCACAACAACAGATGGTAAGAAGATGGTGGAGTAGTATCTTGAAATGCTGAAAGCAATAAAGGTCAACATAGTATTTCATGGTTAATTAAACTAATTCAAGAATGAAGACAAAACATGGACATTTTCTAACATATACAGATTAATAATAACAGCAAGTGCTATGTAATAACAATTTTATAGGACACTATTCTAAGTGCTTTTTATGTTTTCACTCTGTAATCTCCATAACACTTTAAGATATTATTTATATTTACCATATTAGAAATGATGACACTAATACACAGGGAGGTTAAGTAACTTGCCCAAGGTCACATAGCTAGTCAGTAACCAAATGGGGATTCAAGCACATGCATTTTTTTTTTAATTGGAGGCTAATTACTTTACAATATTGTGGTGGTTTTTGCCATACATTGACATGAATCAGCCATGAGTGTACATGTGTTCCCCATCCTGAACCCCACCTCCCACCCCATCCTACCCCTCAGGATCATCTGAGTGCACCAGCCCTGAGCACCCTGTCTCATGCATTGAACCTGGACTGGAGATCTATTTCAGATATAATAATATACACGTTTCAATGCTATTCTCTCAAATCATCCTACACTTGCCTTCTCCCACAGAGTTCAAAAGACTGTTCTTTACATCTGTGTCTCTTTTGCTGTCTCACATACAGGGGCATCGTTACCATCTTTCTAAATTCCATATATATGTGTTAGAATACTGTATTGGTGTTTTTATTTCTGACTTACTTCACTCTGTATAATAGGCTCCAGTTTCATCCACCTCATTAGAACTGATTCAAATGCATTTTTTTTAATGGCTGAGTAATATTCCATTGCGTATATGTACCACAGCTTTCTTATCCATTTGTCTGCTGATGGACACCTAGGTTGCTTCCATGTCCTGGTTGTTGTAAACAATGCTGCGATGAACATTGGGGTACACGTATCTCTTTCAAGTCTGGTTTCCTCAGTGTGTATACCCAGCAGTGGGATTGCTGGGTCATATGGCAGTTCTATTTCCATTTTTTTAAGGAATCTCCACACTGTTTCTCCATAGCGGCTATACTAGTTTGCATTCCCATCAACAGTGTAAGAGGGTTCCCTTTTCTCCACACCCTCTTCAGCATTTGTATACTTTTTGACAGCAGCCATTCTGACTGGTGTAAGATGGTACCTCATGATAGTTCTGATTTGCATTTCTCTGATAATGAGTGATGTTGAGCATCTTTTCATGTGTTTGTTAGCCATCTGTATGTCTTCTTTGGAGAAATGTTTGTTTAGTTTTTTGGCCCATTTTTTGATTGGGTCGTTTATTTTTCTGGAATTTAGCTGCAGGAGCTGCTTGTATATTTTTGAGATTAATTCTTTGTCAGTTGCTTCATTTGCTATTGTTTTCTCCCATTCTGAAGGCTGTCTTTTCACCTTGCTTACAGTTTCCTTCATTGTGCAAAAGCTTTTAAGTTTAACTAGGTCCTATTTGTTTATTTTTGCTTTTATTTCCATTACTCTGGGAGGTGGATCATAGAGGATCTTACTGTGATTTATGTCAGAGAGTGTTTTGCCTATGTTTTCCTCTAAGAGTTTTATAGTCTCTGGTCTTATGTTTAGATCTTTAATCCATTTTCAGTTTACTTTTGTGTATGGTGTCAGAAAGTGTTCCAGTTTCATTCTTTTACAAGTGGTTGACCAGTTTTCCCAGCACCACTTGTTAAAGTGATTATCTTTTCTCCAATGTATATTCTTGCCTCTTTTATCAAAGATAAGGTATCCATAGGTGCATGAATTTATCTCTGGGCTTTCCATTTTGTTCCATTGACCTATATTTCTGTCTTTGTGCTAGTACCAAACTGTCTTGATGACTATAGCTTTGTAGTATAGTTTGGAGTCAGACAGGTTGATTCCTCCAGTTCCATTCTTCTTTCTCAAGATTGCTTTAGCTATTCGAGATTTTTTGTATTTCCATACAAATTGTGAATTATTTGTTCTAGTTCTCTGAAAAATACTGTTGGTAGCTTGATAGGGTTTACATTGAATCTACAGATTGCTTTGAGTAGTATACTCATTTTCACTATATTGATTCTTCCAACCCATGAACATGGTATATTTCCCCATCTATTTGTGTCCTCTTTGATTTCTTTCATCAGTGTTTTATAGTTTGCTATATATAGGTCTTTTGCTTCTTTAGGTAGATTTATTCCTAAGTATTTTATTCTTTTCATTGCAATGGTGAATGGATTTGTTTCCTTAATTTCTCTTTATGTTTTCTCATTGTTAGTGTATAGGAATACAAGGGATTTCTGTGTGTTAATTTTATATCCTGCAACTTTATTATAGTCATTAATTAGTTCTAGTAATTTTCTGGTGGAGTCTTTCTATGTAGAGGATCATCTCATCTGCAAACAGTGAGAGTTTTACTTCTTCTTTTCCAATCTGAATTCCTTTTATTTCTTTTTCTTCTCTGATTGCTATGGCTAAAACTTCCAAAACTATGTTGAATAGTAGCAGTGAGAGTGGGCACCCTTGTCTTGCTCCTGATTTTAGGGGAAATGCTTTCAATTTTTCACCACTGAGAATAATGTTTGCTGTGGGTTTATCATATATGGCTTTTATGATGTTGAGGTATGTTCCTTATATTCCTGCTTTCTGGAGGGTTTTTTTTTTTTTAATCATAAATGGATGTTGAATTTTGTCAAAGGCTTTCTCTGTATCTACTGAGATAATCATATGGGTTTTGTCTTTCAATTTGTTAATATGGTGTATCACACTGACTGATTTGCGGATATTAAAGAATCCTTGCATCCCTGGGATAAAGCCCACTTGATCATGATGTCTGATCTTTTAAATATGTTGTTGGAGTCTGTCTGCTAGAATTTTGTTAAGGATTTTTGCATCTATGTTCATCAGTGATATTGGCCTGTAGTTTTCTTTTTTTGTGGCATCTTAGTCTGGTTTTGGTATTAGGGTGATGGTGGCCTCATAGAATGAGTTTGGAAGTTTACCTTCCTCTGCAATTTTCTGAAAGAGTTTGAGTAGGATAGGTGTTAGCTCTTCTCTAAATTTTTGGTAGAATTCAGCTGCAAGCACAGGCATTGTTCCCCAGAGTCCATGGTTTTAATCACTTACAGTAATGGCCTGTATTACCCACTGACCTTCCCTGAAATTATTACTAAAAGAATGATCTTGAACCTGGACATAAAAAGTAGGATGTAAGTAGAAAAATAAGACAAATCAGTAAATCATATTGAGTAACTCATATATTAACTACAAAAATGTTCTTTTGTAAAATAATTCTGATACTAGATTTTAGGGATCTTTTTTTTCCTTGTAGAGTCTTTACTTGGCAAAAGAAAATATTTGACAACTCTATGTTAGTTCCCCCAGAAAAAACTTTGGGAATTTTCCTAGTCTATGAAATCATGAAGTCTGGAAACTATTGGTTTAATCTATTGTGCAACAAAGGTTTGTTTTTTGAAAAAGCAAATTAGCCAAGTTAATTACCAATATGTTATACAAAAAATATACTTATTAGTAAGAGGATATTTCACTGGGTATTTGAATTCATGGTGTAAAGAGGACACAGGCTACATGTAACTATTAGGGAGAATCACCCAGGAAAGGGCATGCTATAAATCAAAATGTAAAAAAGGAAGGGAAAAAAGCCCTTTCGACCACAGAAATTCATTACTAACTTATTAAGATTTATGGAGAGAATGCCATTGGCTGATAAATTATATCAAGATGATCTATAGTATTTCATCCAGGAAGGCAGAGCCCAGTGCTGTTATATGTACAACAAAGTCAAAGATGTATAACCAGACTGCACACCTCTGAAAGAGTGAACTTTGTGAGGAAGAGAGAAAATAGGTTACTTTTTCAGTTCAGTTCATTCGCTCAGTCATGTCCGATTCTTTATGACCCCATGGACTGCAGCATGCCAGGCTTCCCTGTCCATTACCAACTCCTGGACCTTGCTCAAACTCATGTCCATTGAGTCAGTGATGCCATCCAACCATCTCATCCTCTATCATCCCCTTCTCCTCCTATTACTTTTTGCTTGTTTGTGGTGATTAACTTTTTTGGGAAACTTTAAGAAAAAAGATTTATGTACTCAATTTTTTGGCTGCACTGGGTCTTAGTTGCTGCACACAGGCTACTCTCTAGTTGTGGGGCATAGGCTTCTCATCGTGATGGCTTCTCCTGTGGTGGAGCACAGGCTCTAAGGTGCACGGTTCAGTACTTGCAGCTCGAGGGCTCAGTAGTTGCACCTCGTGGGCTCCAGAGCGCTGGCTCGGTAGTTGTGGTACATGTGCTTAGCTGCTTTGCAGCATGTGGGATCTTCCTGGACCAGGGATGAACTGGTGTCCCTTGCATTGCCAGGCAGATTCCTGACCACTGGACCACCAGGGAAGCGCAATTAACTTCTTTATTATAAAACTTTCTTCAAATGATTCTGTAAACTATCTTTTTAAATTCTGTAAATAAAGAATGCCTAACATTTTACTCTTAGGTAATCACATTTCCTCATTCTCTAGTCAGCTTTGCACTAGAAGGAAACATGCCAAAAATGATGCCCAGAGTTCTCAGCTCTTTGTTTCACAATCACAAGCAAATGAGTTGAAGAAGCCTACTACCTAATGGAGTTTTTAAGGCTAGAATCTTAATTGCGGCTCTAACGGATGCTGCATTTCCAAATTAAGCACTTCTGAAAAAAAAAACAATTTCATTATTTAGGTTGTTTCTGTTTCTTTATGCTTATTTCTGCTTTGGTATTTAGAGGCTTCAGTATTTCATTGTGGTGGGAGCTGGGTATAATGAGAAGGTATTTTTAAAAGTCAAGCTGTAAAGTAAAAAGTCCTTTGAAAGTCCTTCACATCATTTAGGATGTCTAGAACATGAAATTTGTGGTATAGTAATTTTTATATACACTAAAGTATCATTGAGCTACAAGGACAAAAGAAAAATCTTGATCAGATGTCTGCCTGCCTTAAGGGTTTCCTCCATTCTGTTTTTAAAATCAGGATTCTATAACCCTACATGTTTGTATAATAAAGTATTAACCCTGCCTAAACAGAGGACTGACCTTTACCCTTGGCTCCTATGAGGTCACCTCTAAGACTTTGGAATACCCTGACTGATAAGTGTGTCTTTGTTGACCTGAGGACCTGGGCCATGCCAGATAGTCAATGCAACAATATGATTATTTGGGGGTGGGTCCTGGGCCATGCAGTTTTAGTTTGACCACTATAGGCTCTGGAGACAAAGGTCAGCCATGGAGGCAGTCAACCATGGCTGTATGACCAAGCTCAATAAAAATTCTAGACACCAAAACCCAAGTTTGGACACAAAATCCCAGGTGATAATATTTCATGTGTCTCTAACATAGGACCAAGAGAAGTTAGTTCTGTCCACTACTCCATGGGGAGACAACTGGAAACTCATGTTTGGATCTCTCCTGGACCTGCCCTATGCACCTTTTAATTTTGCTGATTTTAATGTGTATCCTTTCACTGTAATAAACTGTAACCATGAGTATAAGAGCTTTAGTGAATTCTGTGACTCCTAGCAAATTATTAGACCTAAGGGTGGATCACAACAAACTGTAGGAAATTCCTCAAGAGATGGGAATATCAGACCACCTTACCTGCCTTCTGAGAAACTTGTATGCAGGTCAACAAGCAACAGTTAGAACGAGACATGGGAACAATGGACTGGTTCAAAACTGGGAAAGGAGTACATCAAGGCTGCATATTGTCACCCGGCTTATTTAACTTATATGCAGAGTGCATCATGAAAATGGAGATGGAAATGGCAACCCACTCCAGTGTTCTTGCCTGGAGAATCTGAGGGACGGGGCAGCCTGGTGGGCTGCCGTCTATGGGGTCGCACAGAGTCGGACACGACTGAAGTTACTTAGCAGCACCAGCAGCATCATGCGAAATGCCAGGCTGGATGAAGAAGTAGCTGGAATCAAGATTTCTGGAAGAAATAACAACCTCAGATATGCAGATGATACCACCCTAATGGCAGAAAGTGAAGAGGAACTAAAGAGCCTCTTTGATGAAGATGAAAGAGGAGAGTAAAAAGGCTGACTTAAGACTCAACATCTCAACATTGAAAAAATTAAGATCATGGCATCCAGTCCTATCACTTCATGGCAAATATATGGGAAAAAGATGGAAACAGTGACAGATTTTATTTTCAGGCTCCAAAATCACTGCAGATGGTGATTGCAGCCATGAAATTAAAGGACGTTTGCTCCTTAAAAGAAAAGCTATGACAAACCTAGACACTGTATTAAAAAACAAAGATATCACCCTGCCGACAAAGGTCTAGATAGTCAAAGCTATGGTTTTTTCAGTACTCATGTATGAATGTGAGAGTTGGATGATAAAGAAGGCTGAATGTTGAAGAACTGATGCTTTTGAACTGTAATTCTGGAGTCCCTTGGACAGCAAGGAGATCAAACCAGTCAATCCTAAAGGAAATCAACCCTGGATATTCATTGGGAGGACTGATGCTGAAACTGAAGCTCCAATACTTTGGCCACCTGATGAGAAAAACCAATTCATTGGAAAAGACTTTGATGCTGGGAAAAATTGAGGGCGGGAGGAAAAGGCGGGGACAGAAGATGAGATGGTTGGATGGCATCACTGACTTAATGGACATGAGTGTGAACAAACTCTGGGAGGTGGTGATGGACAGGGAAGCCTGGTATGCTGCAGTCCATGGGGTCACAAAGAGTCAGGCATGACTGAACAACAAAAGGTGATCTTGGGGACCCTAGAACTTGCAGTTAGTGTCAGAAGTGAGAACAATCTTAGAGGCCCTCAAACAAAGCAATACTGTTGTGAGGATTAAGCAAGATAATTAGGTCTATAGAGAAATTGCCTGGTAATATAGCACCTCTCACTACATTAGATAGAGTTGGAATGTTTGACAGAAGAATGTAATAATTTAATTTATTTAGCTCTAAAAGTATAACGAAGCATTTTCAAGAAGAAATTCTGAAATTTTAAAGGACAAAATCTTGATTTTACTACAACTAATCTCAGTTGTGGTAAAGAAATGGCAAAAAAGAAGATCTGTGTATCAGTCAATAAAATTCTCATTTCTTTAATCAATCCTATCAAAGGTCCTTTTGGCCTTAAAGTGGTCATCACTATTTCTGGCTATGGTACAGTGTGCTCCTTATTAACTTCATTTAACTCTGCCCACAGCTTCCTAAATTATCCCTTTGTTCTCCACATTCACCCTATTTCAGTGGTCATTATTTTCTAGCTGGACTAGATTCATACAGTGATAGGCACTGTCACATATGATCACAGAATCTTCTCAACACCAGGTTATAACTATAAATTGATTAAAGTTGACACTTAAAATACATTTGTCATTCTTAGATTTTGGACATAATGATATTCCTCCTGGTTTGAACCTGTACAAAGAAACATGCCTTATTATTGGACACTTGATGGCTCTCTCATTTCTGGTTCATGGAGCAACAACGTCTAGTTATACCACGTCTTAGTTACACCACTCTGTGGTCCTAGTAATGGCAATTTTAACCCAATTTATCTGTCTGTTAATAAAGCCTCCAAGATGCCCTGTGACCCAATAAACTTTGGCTTCATACCTCTTTTTTGAGTCACCTGTCTCTGTTGTCTCAAATTTCCACAGAGACCAGCAGGTTAACCAAAATAAGGCAGTGGTATAAATAATAGTTCTGATTTCTGGTAGAAAAGACTTCGGGAAAATTTATTTCTCCATGAAAGAAATGAGACACTGGCAAAAGTGGTTGATATCAATTACTTCAAAACTTTGAAAATTAACCAAAAGCTTACTATAACCAGAAGAACATTCATTCAAAAAAAATGACAATCTCTGTGAGAACAGTAAGCTCTATGGTATTTTAACTCATTCTATTTCCATCCCACTCTCAGAAAGAATAAAACACTTAGGAATAAGTGTTTCAAAGACTGCAAGTCTTTTAAACTGAAAATTATGAAATATTGTTGAAAGAAATTAGAGGATCTAAATACGTGGAAAGACAGTGCATGTTCAAGGACTGGAACAACTGATATTGTTAAAATGCAAAATACCTTGACTGGTTTACAGAGAAAATACAATACTTTTCAAAATCCCTGGTGCCTGTTTTGTTTTGTTTTTAAAGAAATCAAAGCTGATTCCAAAATTCATATGGAAATGCAAGGGGGCTAGAACAGGCAAGACAATCTTAAAAAAGAAGAGCAAAGTTGGAGTAGTCACACTTCCTAGTTTCAAAACTTCACACAAAGCTACAGTAAATCAAAATGGTGTGTGTGCATTAGGACAAGGATAGACATGCAGACTCACGGAATAGAACTGAGATTCCGGAAATAAACTTATGTATCTAGTCAACTGATTTTCAAGAAAGGTGCCAAAACAATTTAAAGACTAGTCTTTTCAACAAATGGTGCTAGATAACTGGATCAGTTCAGTTCAGCCACTCAGTCATGTCTGCCTCTTTGTGACCCCATGGACTGCAGTACACCAGGCCTCCCTGTCCATCACCAGCTCCTGGAGTTTACTCAAATTCATGCCCATTGAGTGGGTGATGCCATCCAACCATCTCATTCTCTGTCCTCCGACCCACAATCTTTCCCAGCATCAGGGTTTTTTCTAATGAGTCAGCCTTTCACATCAGGTGGCAAAAGTATTGGAGTTTCAGCTTCAGCATCAGTCCTTCCATTGAATATTCAGGGCTGATCTCCTTTAGGATGGACTGGTTGAATATCCTTGCAGTCCAAGGGACTCTCAAGAGTCTTCCCCAACACCACAGTTCAAAAGCATCAATTCTTCGCTGCTCAGCTTTCTTTATAGTCCAACTCTCATATCCATACATGACTACTGGAAAAACCACAGCTTTGACTAGATGGACCTTTGTGGGCAAAGCAATGTCTCTGCTTTTTAATATGCTGTCTAGGTTGGTCATAACTTTTCTTCCAAGGAGCAAGTGACTTTTAATTTCATGGCTGCAGTCAACGTCTGCAGTGATTTTGGAGCCCCCCAAAATAAAGTCTGTCACTATTTCCACTGTTTCCCCATCTATCTGCCATGAATTGATGGGACCGGATCCCATGATCTTAGTTTTCTGAATGTTGAGTTTTAAGCCAATTTTGTCACTCTCCTCTTTTACTTTCATCAAGAGGCTCTTTAGTTCTCCTTCGCTTTCTGTCATAAGTGTGGTGTCAAATGCATATCTGAGGTTATTGATATAACTGAATAACCACATACAAAAGGATAAAAGTGAATCCCCTTTTTTTTACATCTAACAAAAATCAACTCAAAATGTATCACTGACCTAAATTTAACAGTGAAAACTATAAAACTCTTAAAAATAAAACATAGGTATAAATCTTTATCATCTTGGATTAGTCAATGGTTTCTTACAGACGACACCAAAACACAAGGAACAAAAGAAAAAAAAGACAAGTCAGATTTAATAAAACTTTAAAACTTTTGTGCTTCAGAGAACACCATCAACAAAGTAAAAAGTCAACTCACTGTAGAAAATAGTTGCAAATCATTTGAGAGACTTTTCTCCAAAACAACTTGCAAACTCAACAATTAAAAACAGCCCATTTAAAAAATGAGCAAAGGATCTAAATATGCATTTCTCCAAGAAAGCTATATACATGACCGGTAAACACTTGAAAGGATTCTTAACATCTTGAATAATTAGGGAAGTGCAAATCAAAAGCATAATGAAAAAAACAGTTCATACCCCTTCAGTTTAGTTCAGTTGCTCAGTCATGTCCGACTCTTTGTGATCCCATGGACTGCAGCACATCAGGCCTCCCTGTCCGTCACCAACTCCCGGAGTTTACTCAAACTCATGTCCACTGAGTCAGTGATGCCACCCAACTATCTCATTCTCTGTTGTCCCCTTCTCCTCCCACCTTCAATCTTTCTCAACAACAGGGTCATTTCAAATGAGTCGGTTCTTTGCATCAGATGGCCAAAGTATTGGAGCTTTAGCTTCAGCATCAATCCTTCCAATGGACACTCAGGACTGATCTCCTTTAGGATGGACTGGTTGGATCTCCTTCTGTCCAGGGGACTCTCAAGAGTCTTCTCCAACACCACAGTTCAAAAGCATCAATTCTTTGGCACTCAGCTTTCTTTATAGTCCAACTCTCACATCCATACATCCTTGACTAGATGGATCTTTGTTGACAAAGTAATGTCTCTGCTTTTTAATATGCTGTCTAGGTTGGTCATAGCTTTTCTTCCAAGGAGTAAGTATCTTTTAATTTCATGGCTGCAGTCACCATCTGCAATGACTTTGGAGACCCAAAAAAATAAAGTCTGCCATTGTTTCCACTGTTTCCCCATCTAATTTGCCATGAAGTGATGGGAACAAATGCCATGAACTTAGTTTTCTGAATGTTGAATTTTAAGCCAGCTTTTTCACTCTCCTCTTTCACTTTCATCAAGAGGCTCTTTAGTTCTTCTTCACTTTCTGCCATAAGGGTGGTGTCATCTGCATATCTAAGGTTATTGATATTTCTCCACTCTCATAGGTCCTGTGGCCACTGCTGAGTTTTCCAAACTTGCCTGCATATTGAGTGCAGCACTCTAATAGCATCATCTTTTAGATTTGAAATAGCTCAACTGGAATTCCAGCACCTCCACTAAAAATTGATTGGAAAGTGCTTTAAAATTTGTGAAGTGACAGACAGATGTGAGGTTCATTATCACAACTTTGAAGTCATGATTTTATGAACATTTTAACGGGCAAATAAAAATTGTTTAAATAACTAGGAACAATTCCATGGTTACAGGGGAGCATTGTTTTAAGGAGAAAAAGAATACTTCTGAATGCATATTTTCATATATATATGTGTGTGTGTATGAAATACATTCCTTCCTAGGCCACAGAGTGTTTTACATCAGTGTCATGCTGACATTTCTCATCACATCAATCATGCCGAAGTTGCTAGACAAAAGAATTCAGTGATGGCAAGGAGGGTGTCCCACTGCTGGATGGTCAAGTGGGAAGTTCCTTTATTCATTTTGCTTCTAACATCACTACCAGTAAATTCAACAGTACAAAAACACCTGGTAATTCTATGCTACTTCAGTCTTATATTTCAGTGCTGCCAGCTATAAAAAGACAGCAAAATTACATTTTTCAGAGAGAAGGAGGAAAAGGACATAAAATCTCCTATTACCTCCACAAAAACGTTGTAGGAATCACGAGATGTTAATTATAAAAATTACTTTGTATATTCATTTAAAAGCACATACTTTGTTTTGAAATATTAGTTGTTATTTCAGAGCTTTGTTTAAAAAAAAAAAAAAACCATAAAGAGAAGAGTAGCAAGTGTATTCATTCAGACCAGTTGCCACACAGCTGACATGGTAATTTTTTGGTTTTGCCATCTAGGATTCCACCCCTCAGGATCTGAAGTGGGCTGGAACCCAAATAACTTGTTGAAAATATGAATCTGTGAGGCGCTCTGCCTGGTGATTCCTTCCAGTCTGCTTACACTGAGGAGAGGTGAAGCCTCGCTGGCCTTTAGAAGAGGAAAGCGCTGGTTTAAAGGTGCCTTCTCTTGTGATGGGGGTGGACAGGAAGCCTGGGTGGAGGGCGGGCTGGGACCCAGCAAGACCAGACAGGGTTCCTGACGTTCTTGGGAACTTCCTGGAAGCATGAAGAGGTGAGGCCCCACCCTTGGAGGAACAGGCCACTGGTCAGCTCCGGCTGTGCCCTGGGCCTCTGCCAAGGGGACTGTTTTTATTGTTACCAAATGTCACTCCACCCAAGGCAGGATTTTCAAAGATTCCTTAGATGAATGGAAACTTCTGGTTGCTCCTTGTTTTCTGAAGAGTGTTATGACAGGCATTTGATCTGCTCCTCCTTTGTAATTCAGGAAAAATTCCTCAGGGCCTGGAGGGCGACCTTTAACAGGAAGCAGGGGACATTGTTATTCCTTTCCCCACAGTTTCAGGGTCTCTGATGGGCTAAGATTCATTTTCTCATAGATGTTTTAGGCTGCTCAAGCAGGAAGAAAAAACCCACCACTGTCCTCAGTATTTCCTTGTTTGATTTTGAGCCCCCCAAATAAGGAAGATGGGGCAAGTTGGGATTAAGAAAAGGCCTGAGCTAGGCCAGAGACTCCAAAGCATGAGAGGGACCACCCAGCTGAGACCGCCGCTGGAGGCTGCCAGCCTTCCCCAGGGTGCTGGCTTATATTGGGTTTTTCAGGGAAAGGCAGGCCCATCTTATTTAGGAGCCCCCAACCTCCACAGCCATCTGTGCCCAGAAAGGCGACAGGAGCATCTGGGCCCGGCATCTGCTCTGGTGCTGGGTTCAGAGGGAGCAGAGGCACACTGAAGCATCCAGTTACCAGTTCCCACTGGCTTGACCCCACCCCACTCTGACTCCAGAGCAAATACAACAGTCTGGAGACTTTAAGCAGTCTTCAAGCAGCAGGAGTCACACCTGCTGTCACAGTTGTCCGCGTCTCGCCTCTAGTAAATATCAGACATGCCGGCGGTGGGTGAGGGCCTAGGCAGCCATGATGGCCTCTCCCAGAAGGACAACATCAATGCCAGAAACACAGTGGCTTTGCCAGGAAGCGAATCCCACAGTGTGGGTGGGCGCAGGAGTGGGCCTGAGGCTTCTGCCTGGGGAGCAGTTGTGCTGGCTGCCTGGGAACAGCCAACTCCAGTCAAGCAGGAAAGCAGGTTTCCGAGTTACGGCTCAGTCACTTGCCAGCTGTGTGACCTTGCAAATGTCACCTAACCTCTCCCACCTTCAGCTGTTAAACAATGATAATGTGAACAGATACATCAGACGGTCCTGGTAAGGAATAAGTGAGATGATGCATGTGGAATGCTTCATAAACAGTAACTGCTAACATGCATTGAAGGTACTATGTGCCTGATACTGGCCCATGAACTTCACAGGTCTTACTGGAATCCTCACCAACCCTTTGAAGCAGGTTACTATTATTACACCCACTAAAATGGGATAACATAAGGAAAATGGGGCACAAGGATATTAGCTTGTCTCTGATCACATGGCTAACATGCAATGGAGCTGGTATTCAAACCTGGGTAGTCTGATTCCAATCTGCCCTCTGATTCTAGCAATGATGTTATAATGTGGGAAATTTTGACGTGCATATTCAGCTTTAAGGCTTCCTTCCTCCTTAACCTAATATTCCACCAGCTGCTGAGATCTGTAGAGTCCATC
Organism: Bos indicus; assembly: GCF_029378745.1. Lineage (NCBI taxonomy): Eukaryota > Metazoa > Chordata > Mammalia > Artiodactyla > Bovidae > Bos > Bos indicus. The sequence goes on from NC_091770.1 coordinate 36,782,118, forward strand.
AGTGTCTCACATTTGTCCTTTTGTTTTTTCTCTCAAATTTATTGAGCTAGTTTCAAAACACAGCCTGCAACTTTTTGACACTCTCCCTATTGAGAGGTGACTGTGGCCCCTCGCCTTGAATTTAAGTGGGCGTGTGACTGCTTAGAGCAACAGACCAAGATAGAAGTGATGACATCAAACTTCCAAGGCTAGGTCATTAAAGCCCACTGTCTACTGACACAGTGAGCCACCAGGTGAGAAGTCACTTCCCCGAGGCTGCCACGTGAAGGGCACATGCAGGCATTGTACCAGCCTGGGCTGAGGCCAGCCTTCTAGTCTCCTCCACTAAGGTGCCAGAAACAGCAGGAGAAAGCTCATCTTGGAAGTGGCTCCTGCCCTTCCAGCTCTTCCTGTCCCAATCATCTGAGTCATCCCCAGTCTCCAGCGGAGGCCGCAGATCAGGAGCAGATGAGCCACGTATAACTATACATTAAAGTGATCGTTATCCTGTGTCACCGTGTTTGGATTCCTTCACCGTACTGCCACAGATAACTGGAACACCCACCATGTCCCAACTCAGACTCGTCCCTGCCTCCTATGCTCCCTGTCCCTTATTTCTGCCTTTAGATGAACGGCAAAATCGGCTACCCAATAGGTCAGAAACTTTCATGTTCCATCTCCAGTTAGTCACCAAGTTCTATTTCATCTGTTTCCTGTCTTCTATTTCCATTGCCTCTTCCTTTCCTAGCTCAGGATCTACCGCTCACTCATCTAAAGACAATGGTCTCCTAACTGATCTGCCTGTCTTTAGCTTCTCACACCCTGCACATACTCTGCACTATGGCCAGGTTTGGTCTTTGCAGATTCTGATCAGTCTCGGCCTTGCTAAAAACCCTCTAAAAGCTCCCCATTGCTGCCAGAAGAACTTACAGTATCTTCACAGCCAGGTAGCCTTTCCCCATCCAACCATCCCCCAGCCCAGTGCCCTGCACTCAGACCTGTAGCTACTCGCTCTTTCCAGAATATGCCAGGAATGTTCAAGCTTCTGTGCCTTTATTCACACTGTTCCCTCGGCCTGGACTGCCCACGCCTTCTCACCTCCCCCACGTCTGTAACATGTTTCTGATTCCTCCTAGACCTAGCTCGGCTATCACCCTCTCTGAGGCTCCCCCTTCAACTCCCAGCAGAACGAACTGTTCCTTCCTGTACATCCCATTGTTTTCCAGTTTGGGTGTCACTTTGTAGCTCATACTTGGTGTCTGTCTCTATACTCTGCATCTGCAGGGCCTACTGTGTAGCCTGCCTGGCATACAATAGGTGCTCTATCAGTGCTTCTAGGATTTCCACTGCTGCTGCCCTAATTCAAAGAATCATCTCCACTCTGTCTTCTTAAATACAGCACTCCAACAGGCCACCTTCTCCTCAGAAATTTAGGCAGCTCTTCACCAAATGAAGACAGAACTCCTTAGTATGGCATCTGTGACCTACACATATGTCTATGGACTAAGGAGACTTAGCAAAACAATCAAACAGTTGAAGCTGCCCAATAAGTTGGGTGGGTGCTGCCAACCTCTGGGCTGCTTCTGACCAACCCTCCCTCCCCTTGTCTGTACTCAGACATTCATCAGCACGGTGCTGTCCTCGATTTTTAAATTTCTATTCCTATTTTATCTTCCTAATAGTCTGTTTCTCTTGGGCAATGCTTGTCCTTCCATTCCTGTCACTGAGTTTCCACATCAAGTCTCAGGAATACCCATGAGGTCCTACTTCATTCTGGGTGCAAGACAGCAAGTTCACTTTCTTTACTGCTCAATGCTTAGGCAATGGCATACAGATACCTGGCATCAGAAATATAGTGTTTCTCACTTCCTCTCCAATTATCTTAACTTGTATTTTACTATACAACATGCCTCCTGCAATGTTCTTTTCTTTTTCTTATCCTCTATTGTAACTGGTTTTATAGTCTTGTCTAAACTAAGCATTTCTTGCTCTACACTATAATTCTTATGGATACAATCCTAAAATGTTGAAAATGAATGTCTTTTCTTCTTTTTCATTCTATTACGAGATATTTCCAGCAATTATATACCCATCTACTGGGAGCCCTGTTTAATAGAAGGCATTTTGAGTAATTAGATTTGAGTTATCCACTTGAGAAATGATATTTAATAACTGCTGGTACATTCTCATTTGGTCATGATTTCAAGTAAAAAGAAAAACTATCCCAGGGAAAAAGGAGCATAAGGATTTTAATATTTTAAGTAAAGGCAAAATAATGCTAGGAGAACCAATATATATGCCCTGTGTTTCTCAGAGACTAATTCCTTTCAAAATAACAACATTGTTTATTTCCATTTAAAGAATTTAAATATCAACCAGAAGCAGAAGATATTGAGAAGAGAAGAACTATACAAAACAGATCTTCATGACCCAGATAACCACAGTGGTGTGATCACTTACCTAGAATCAGACATCTTGGATTGCAAGGTCAACTGGGCCTTAGGAAGGATCATTGTAAACAAAGCTAGTGGAAATGATGGAATTCCAGTTGAGCTATTTCCAATCTTAAAAGATGACGCTGGGAAAGTGCTGCACTCAATATGCCAGCAAATTTAGAAAACTCAGCAGTGACCACAGGACTGGAAAAGGTTAGTTTTCATTCCAATCCCAAAGAAAGGCAATGCCAAAGAATGTTCAAACTACCGCACAACTGCATTTATCTCACATGCTAGCAAAGTAATGCTCAAAATTCTCCAAGCCAGGTTTCAACAATACATGAACCAAGAACTTACGAATTTCAAGCTGGATTTAGAAAAGGTAGGGGAACCAGAGATCAATTGCCAACATCCACTGGATCATAGAAAAAGCAAAAGAATTCCAGAAAAACATCTACTTCTGCTTTACTGACTTTGCCAAAGCCTTTGACTGTGTGGATCATGACAAACTGTGGAAAATTCTTCAAGAGATGGGAATACCAGACCACCTGACCTGCCTCCTGAGAAACCTGTATGCAGGTCAAGCAGCAACAGCTAGAACTGGACATGGAACAATAGGCTGGTTCCAAATAGGGAAAGGAATACGTCAAGGCTGTATATTGTCACCCTACTTATTTAACTTCTATGCAGAGTACATCATGAGAAATGCTGGACTGGATAAAGCACAAGCTGGAACACCAAGACTGCTGGGGGTAATATCAATAATCTCAGATATGCAGATGACACCACCCTTATGGCAGAAAGTGAAGAAGAACTAAAGAGCCTCTTGATGAAAGTGAAAGAGGAGAGTGAAAAAGCTGGCTTAAAACTCAACATTCAGAAAACTCAGATCATGGCATCCAGTCCCATCACTTCATGGTAAATAGATGGGGAAACAATGGAAACAGAGAGAGACTTTATTTTTGGGGGCTCCAAAATCACTGCAGATGGTGACTGTAGCCATGTAATTAAAAGACTCTTGCTCCTTGAAAGAAAAGTTATGACCAACCTAGACAGCATATTAAAAAGCAGAGACATTATTTTGCCAACAAAGGTACATCTAGTCAAGGCTATTGTTTTCCCAGTAATCACATATGGATGTGAGAGTTGGACCATAAAGAAAGCTGAGTGCCAAACAATTGACATTTTTGAACTGTGGTGTTGGAGAATACTCTTGAGAGTCCTTTGGACGGCAAGGAGAACAAATCAGTCAATCCTAAAGGAGATCAGTCCTGAATATTCACTGGAAGGACTGATACTGAAGTTCCAATACTTTGGCCACCTGATGTGAAGAACTAACTCATTGGAAAAGACCCTGATGCTGGGAAAGATTGGGCAGGAGGAGAAGGGGACAACAGAGGATGAGATGGCTGGATGGCATCACTGACTCAATGGACATGAGTTTGAGCAAGCTCTGGGAGTTGGTGATGGACAGGGAAGCCTGGTGTGCTGCAGTTCATGGGCAAGCAATGAGTCAGACATGACTGAGCAACTGGACTGAACTGAAACATCAACCAGTTCCCAATTTGGTCCCTTTAGAAGGATGTCATACATTATCTTCAACTGTGTGTCAGAAAGAGAAAACTGGGATGGGCCTGGCCTTGAAAGAGTGGTCACTTTTCAAATGCAGAGCACTTGACAGACTTCTCATTCTCTTTCTCTTCTTTTAATGTGCCAAAGAAAGACAGAATATGCCAGTGCTAAATATTGGCTCCAGAGATGAAATGCATACACCAAGACACCTTTCCGGGTCCTGTTTGCCTCCCTCACTCCACTCCCATGCACAGAAGGCTCAGTGCAGCTTTCTACTTAGCATTTTCTTCCCTGAGCTGTGAAAAACATTTCTTAATCTTACTTGGAAAACATTTTTTTAAGGTTTATCTAGTGAAGTATTAAGTAAATCCTGGCTATTACTTTATGACATTCATTTAGTGAGACTTTAAGGCTTCCCCTTATCAGCCTTTTAAAAAAAAATCCAAAACAAGGCCCCCAAACCCAGAAGGAACAGATGAGATTTTTCTACAAAAAAATGTTAAATGCTAATATGGCCAAAAATATAGCTCTACTAAAGATAAAAGATAAATGGCAGAGAGAAAATATTTGTAGCATATAACAAAATATTAATATATTCCTTAATACATAGATATTAAAAGTTCTATATAAAGAACTCATACAAATCAGTAAAATAAAATTCAAAAATGAATATTTCATATTCAAATAAATACAAAAAAGCCAAAGGGCATGAACAGGAAATTCAAAGGACAAATATTTTGTCAAAGAATTGTAAAATAAGAATAACACACAAGTTTTCACCTGAGTTGGGCCAAAATTTAAAACTGTTTATATAAAATATTGGTGAGGATAAGGGGGGGTGGGTAGATATTTCACTATAAGGTTGTGGGAATGTAACAGGTACAACTCTTTTGAAGGGCTATTTGACAAAATAAAAAGTGTAGATGCACATAAAGTTTTACCCTACAATTGTATTTCTTGGAAGCTATCCTACAGAAATAACTATACTGTAAACAAGAACATATTTATAAGGATGCTTATTGACTATATTATTTTAACTGTATATCATTGAAGAAAACTTCAATGTTCTTCAATAAAGAACTCTTTAAATATATTATGGTACACTGACATGACTGAATTCTCTAATGCGCACCGAAAGCATGGGTTAGATCCTCTAAGATATACTGTGAACTAAACAAGGCACCAAACTATCCAATATTTATGGAGACAGTATGATCCTATTTTTTACCTAAAATTTTTCAAATTATGTAGGTAGGTAGCAGGGTGTGTGTGTGTATGTGTGTGTGTGTGTGTGTGTGTAGATAAAGTTCTGGAGGGATACATATTGTGATTATTCCAGGAAAGCTAGGATAAAGAGGCAACTCCCTTTCAGCTTTATAATCTCAAATATTGTTCAAAATTTTTATAGTGATGTGAGTCACTTTGTAATCTTTTTTTTACAAAAGTAATTGAAGAGAAATAATATCCACAGAAATCTTACCTACGTTCCTGTCATGGGTATCTACCTACTAAGTTTGAGGATCCCTAAGATGCTGCTGGGAGGGATTGGGGGCAAGAGGAGAAGGGGACGACAGAGGATGAGATGGCTGGATGGCATCACTGACTCGATGGACGTGACTCTGAGTGAACTCCGGGAGTTGGTGATGGATAGGGAGGCCTGGCGTGCTGCAATTCATGGGGTCGCAAAGAGTCGGACACGACTGAGCAACTGATCTGATCTGATCTGAAGACCATATGTGGGGCTTCCCTCATAGCTCAGTTGGTAAACAATCTGCCTGCAGTGCAGGAAACCAGGATTCAATTCCTGGGTAGGGAAGATCCTCTGGTGAAGGAAATGGCAACCCACTCCAGTATCCTCGCCTGGAGAATCCCATGGACAGAGGAACCTGGCAGGCTACAGTCCTTGGGATCGCAAGAGTCAGACATGACTTAGCGACTAAACCACCACCACAACCAAGACCATATTTACCCTAAAATTTCAAGTTTACTTTATGGTCCCTTCTCTTGGCACTAGAGTACAGGGATGACTTTACATTTGAGACCATGAGTTTTGTTTCTGAACCCCTTCCCAATTATTCTGACTTACTCACTTCCAAGTACCTTATTTCCATGGAGGTTTAAATCTGACCTTTGGTGACAGTTACCCAGAATAAACCAGTGCACATACTTTGGGGCAATGGGCTGGCAGTGCTCAGCATCAGGAGCCAAACACAGTGAGCTAAAGAAAGCCAGCCAGAAACCATGCTCTACAACCTGCTGTGAGTACGTGTCCACACACCTCACCAGCCAGGGCTGCCCCTTCTTGTCCATTAGCACTGAGGCCCAGGAAGCAGAATATTAAACACACTCCAGGGCTTTTGTTACTGTAAGCACAAGAAATGAGGCTTGCTTTTCCTTGAGGGCACAGGCTCTCCCTTTCAGGGCCACCATCAAGCTCACACAAGCATCTTTGTGCTGCAGTTGTGTGAATGACCAAGTGCTCTTCTGATATAAGGAGTCTTTACTACTCAGCTCACCAACTTTCCAGACTTTCTGTTCTTCTGACTTCCCAACCAGGTCTCTATTGAATGGCCAGCAGATGGTATTCATTAGTCCTTATGGATCTTTTATTTCATAACAACACCTGTATGGCTACTGCCCCGTGGTTGGTGAATGTATAACAACTGGCTTCTGGATAAACTATGCCCTGGTTTATAATACTGCGTTGGCCAAAAAGTTTGTTCAAGTTTTCCATAACATGTTACCAACCCCAACGAACTTTTTGGCCAACTCAATATCTACTGATTTCCATAGTGTGGTATAACTCCCATAGCCAACTTTAAGCTATCAACAAATATCACTGCATATCAGTTGGGAAGAAGTGTACATAGCAGGATACCATTATACAGTATTTCTACCTCAAGAACAGAGGTAACAGTGAATATAATAAAATATTAGGAAGCACTGAGTTGTAACAATGACATTTTAAAATAAGATCTACTTAATGGTTATATATTTCTAATAATGGCTGTGTTTAACAACTTGCTCACTAAATTCCTGAAAACTGAAACAAGTCTAGCAAGCCAATACAAGACAGCTCCAGCTCACTCCTGAGACCACTGCATTGCAAGTTTTTATGGGTATTCTTTCTCCTGGAAAACTCACAGTCATTACTTCCTCAATGCAAGTGTGTATCTCCCAATATTTCTGGACAATCTATATGTCTGTTTATATCTGTACACTGATGTGTGCCATCTTGGGCTTGGTGTTAGGGCTGAATGGTGTAGTAGATGAAGAAAGGCATGGACCTTGGAGTCATATAGATCAATGACTGCTCTGTGTCAATGTGCAATTAACCTTTAACTCTTAATTTAAGAATATGTACTGCTCATGGGATCGTTGGAAGAAGAGGTAAAGAAGGGAAGAGTATACTTAAACACAGAGCAGGTGTATGGTTTAAGGACTAACATTTGTAGAACAACTGGCACATACCAGGAGATAAACACGTCAGTCCTTTTTCTCTTTAACAACATCTTGATGAAGCCCCATGTAATTGACCAAAGCTCTTCAGAGACCTGCAGAGTCGGGCGGCATCAGGACGCAGACAGGCTGAATTTGGCTCTCTCTTTCTTTTTACCTGATTTGAAAATCAGGCTGGAAGACACTCTGACTTTATCATTCTGGTGCCTGGCAACGGTCTGTAGTTTAATCCCGTCAATTAGGGTTGTCATTGTGTGGCAGAAAGTTCTAGAGATAAAACTCTCCTGGCTTTGTGGTGATAATATTCCTCTGGGTCACCAAGACCGGATAGCCAGTGTGACTCGTTCTTGAGGAAAATCTCACCTCACATGCTCTGGGGCTATACAAGTTTATCCAGTGTGCTGGGCCGGCACCTAAGCAGGCCTGGAAGCAGTTTAAAAAGTTTTTGAAGAGGAAAACTATATACTGCAATTTTAATTCTTCCTTAATTAATTGGTCATGTCAGAAGCTTTATACATGCTAATAAATTTTTTTTAGAACATTAGAAATTCACTCTAACTTCGGAAAACATGCAGGTGAAATTTCCAAAAAATACTGTCTAGAAAAAAAACAGCAGCGCCTAGCTTTTTCCCAAAAGAGAACTTATTACAATTACCAGTAAAGTTTGAATAACAACATGTAGTAACACATATAAAAACAGACCAAAGGATATGCAATAACTCACAAAACAATACACAAGAAAGAGGTATTCGCTGAAAGTGGAAAGCTGGAATGCCCTCCTCTCATTATCTACTCAAATCAAATCCCCTTTTCAAGTCTCATGCTGACTGCCGAGGGTTCTAGTAAATCTTTTTTGGACCCACAGCTTCTGTGTTCTGGGACTTCCCTGATGGCTCTGGGGGTAAAGAATCTGCCTGCAACACAGAAGACACAAGAGACTCAGGTTTGATCCCTGGGTTGGTATAATCCTCTGGAGAAGGAAACGCAACCCACTCCAGTATTCTTGCCTGAAAAGTCCCATGGATATAGAGACAAGCCAAGGCAGGCTACAGTCCAATGTGTCGCAAAGAAGAGAGTCGACTAAGCACACAAGCACTCATACTCCCATATTCCTGCAACTACATAATTTGTTCCTTCTACTGCCCGGTTTATATTTTCCTCCATTCTATACTGTTATCCTTTATAGAGATTCAAATTGTTATATTATAACATCTGTTTTTGAGGGCAGAGAACCTGTACTGTACTTTTATATAAGCTTCAATATAATAGGCCATTCATTTTATGAATGAATAAGTGAACACATTAAGCCACAAATGAACACCTCTGGACTTGGGTAACGCACAACTTCCGGGGCTCTCAGTTTCCTCCTATGGCCTTACACAAGGAGACTGCATTGACTGAGCTTAAAAACCAGGCTTCTACTATAAACATGGTTTCTGGCCTCAGGTCACTGTGACCGACATCCCTGGAAAGTAGCCTGGCTGCTCCTAACAACTTCTCCTCATCCACCCAGATAATAAAGTAGCCAGAAAAAGTCCCCTGCTATTCATCTGAGACCTCATCCTTTGACTTCTATTTTTTTCTCTAGTTCCAGTGTCCTCCAGAAAAATGTTTTTCAAGGTGTGGTTGTTGGGTCACCTCATCGATCACCAGGGCCCTATCTAAATATGCTGGTTTCCCGGTCCCATTTGCAGGCTACTGGATCAGATTCTTGGGGGTGAAGTAAGGCTGGCAATCTCCCAGGCAGCTTGTTGAGACTCTAAAGGTTGAGACTCTCTGATTGAGAAGAGAAGGGAGGGAAGGAAAATAAATGTGTGGCCTCCACATGCCAGATGCTTCCTTTGATTCTCACAACAGTAAAGGTAGATCTTACATTTCTTTCAGTGATGAATCTCAGACGCTCATGTATTGATAAGACAAACTGCCAAAGGTCCCTCAGTGAGTGAGTACTGTGATTCCAGAGTTCAGCTGACTCCATGTCCTCAGTTCCTTCCATGACAACACACAGTTGACCCCCACCCAAAACACCTTCCATCTGTTCACAGGCAAGACCCCAGGTTCCAGCTGTTTCCTATACTCACCCCAAATGACTTCTGAGATGCTACTCCACAGCTCATTTGCCATAAAAGATACAAGCTCAAGAAGCTCCTCAGTTTAGTCCCAACAATCAGCACAGTTTATACACTCTGACCAGGGCTTAGAGAGGACAATTCAACTCAGTTCAGCAGAGCATTGTTAGGCCTTTGCCAACCACTGGACTCCAAAAGAAGTATTCACCCTACTTCCAGCAGGCCTCATGGATGAGGGGAAGGAAGATCCTGGTGGGGCTTGGAGGAGCACAATAGGGTTAGAATCTGCTTCAACAGTGGTGGAGAGCTGTGGGCAGCCTCTGAAATGGCCCCCAAACGTGGAATCCCCTTCCCTGCATGTGGTCTGGGCTTCCTGACTCACTTCTAATGAACGGAACACAGCAGAAGCGATGGTATGTCACTTCTGAGATTAGATTATTAGAAGATGGCCACTTATATCTGGGGTATGAGAACATAGGACTTGGTGAAGTAAAAGGAAGAACATAAATGATGTTCAGGTATTTGGACTGAATACCTGAATGGATGTGGTGTCATTTAATAAGATACTGAAGACTAGATTAAAAATCAGTTTAAACTCAGCCATATAAAAGGATGAAATATTATGCCAATCTTCAGCAATATGGATGCAACTAGAGATTATCATGCTAAGTGAAGTAAGTTAGAAAGAAAAAAAGCAAATTCCATATGATATCACTTATATATGGATTTTAAAATACAATACAAATGAACCTATTTATGAAACAGAAACAGAATCATGGACTTAAGAGAACAGACTGGTGGTTGCCAAGGAGGGGGTTTGGGGAGGATGGAGTGGGAGGATGGGGTTAGCAGATGTAAGCTTTTATGTCTCAAATGGATAAACAGCACGGTCCTACTGTATAGCAGAGAGAACTATATTCAGTATCCTAGCATAAACCATAATGGGGAAGAACATTAAAAAGAATGATATATGCATAACTGAATCACTTTGCTATATAGCAGTAATTAACACAACACTGTAAATCAACCATACTTCAATAAAAAATAAAAATAAATCAGTTTAATAAGAAAAAGGCTCTTAATCATGATTTTGGATTTGGATGTGAAATTTGAGATGTCTGTGTGACATTCAAAGAAAATAAAAATGTCTGCTAAGCAGGTCGGATTTAGGTCTGGAGCTCAGAAAAGAAGTTTGGGTTTGAGTATACATTTGGGGGTTTTAGAAGAAAAATAAAAGCTCCTGGGGATTCCTCACCCACAAGGAATACTACAGGGGACCACATGCTTATCACCCCTTCTCCCAACTGCAACTCATGTGAGCTGGGTGTGGGTTGTCCATACCTGCCTTGACACACACACAAACACACACACACAATTATGCCCATGCTTTGGGGTGTAATGTCCTATTCAGACATGTGCTGCCATGGGAACGTGGGCACAGAATACGTAGCTAGTTCCCCTCTTTCCTTTATGGATATTTTCAAAACAGTGTTTCTTTGGTAATGTCTTTTTTAGTCTCCTTGTTTCCCTGACTACAGATTGAGAATGATGAAAAGACTCTGGTTGCTGTTTAGTAGATCTTTCTCCACTGAGTATGGTGGCTGAATGACTGTATTCCTAGCCCTGATTCAAAATCTATTGTATTAATTATATCATTCATCTATTTGCAACCCAACTTCAGAGTAAGTCTGCATAAACCACCACCCTGCCTGAGAACTGAGTAGCTTCCATCTCAAGCTGGTGGTGGTGCATCGTTTAGTTGCTAAGTCGTGTCAGACTCCTGCGATCCCATGGACTGTAGCCTGCCAAGCTCCTCTGTCCATGGGATTCTCCAGCAGAGAATACTTGAGTGCGTTGCTGTTTCTTTCTCCACCATCTCAAGCTGGTCTCCTGCTTTCAAGGGCTGGTGCTGCCCTGCCCCACTCTGCCCAAACCTTCCTCTGCCACCTCTGGTCCAGGCCCAGGTGATATTTCTGACCTTCATGCCTTTGTTCATGCGAGGTTCTAATGTGGGTTTCTAATCCAGTTCCTAATTTACTGTGTGATTTGGAACAAGTTGTTAAAAACTCTCTCAGCCTGTTTCTTCCTTCACCATAAAAAGGCTCCACTGACCACTGGAGCTACCATCTACTGCCCTAAATATTTTATGCATGTTTTCTCAAATCCTCCTAATACCTATTCAAAGAGATATTATTGTTCCTATTATACAGATGGAGAAACTGAAGCTGAAACAGACTAAGTTGCCCAAGGACACACAGGTATTGAGAAGCAAAGAAGGTATTAGAAGCTGTGAAAGAAAACTTGCTTTCATGGCACCCCACTCCAGCACTCTTGCCTGGAAAATCCCATGGATGGAGGAGCCTGGTGGGCCACAGTCCATGGGGTCGCTAAGAGTTGGACAAGACTCAGCGACTTCACTTTCACTTTTCACTTTCCTGCACTGGAGAAGGAAATGGCAACCCACTCCAGTGTTCTTGCCTGGAGAATCCCAGGGACGGGGGAGCCTTGTGGGCTGCCATCTGTGGGGTCGCACAGAGTCGGACACGACTGAAGCGACTTAGCAGCAGCAGCAGTGACCAGATGTGTGGGTTTTATCCCAAAAGACCTGGGCATCCTGCAGTTTGACGAGTTCTGACCCCGTCCACCTGGAGTTAGCATTCAGTCCCACAAACTCCCCCCTCATTCAGACACCAACTGCATGTCCCAGTTATCACCTGCACTTCTGACTGACTGGCTATCAATTGGGGTTCTCATGACCCCCTCCTCGGGTTTGATAATTTGCTAGAATGACTCATAGAACTCAGAGAAATACTTACTTACATTTACCAGTTTATAATATTATAAACAAAATAGATCAACAGCCAGATCAAGAGATACATAGGGCAAGGACTGGAAGGGTCCCAAGCATCAGAGTGTCTGTCCCCGTGAAGTTGGGCTGTACCACCCTCCTAGCACATGGATGTGCTCACCAATCAGGAAGCTCTCTGAACCCCATAATTTAGGGACTTTTATGGAGGCTTCATCCTATAGCCATGATTGGTGATTAACACAACCTTTAGCCCTTCTCCCTTGACTGGAGATTGAAAGGAATGAGGCTGAAAGTTGGTTCCCCTGGCAACCAGCCCCTCATCCTCAGATGCTTTCAAAAAAAACCACACCACATTAAAAATTAAAATAAGCTCAGGTGCGGTTGAAAGGGGCTTCTTATAAATAAAAGACATTCCTTTCACTTTGCTCTTATCACTTAGCAAATTCCAAGGGTTTCAGGAGCTCTGTGCTCTTTATATATTTGGTACACAAATTCTTCAATACTCCTTTGAAAAACTGGAGCTTAATTCCTCTCCCCTTGAGTGTGGGTTGGACTTAGTGATTCTCTTCTAGTGAAAAATATAGCAAAAATGGCAGGATGGGACTGCCAAAACTAGATCATAAGGCATAAGAACTTCTTCCTTGTTCTCTCTCAGATCCCTGGCTCTGGGGAAAGCCGGCTGCCATGTTGTAAGACCTCTCAAACAGCCTCTCAAACAGCCTAATGGAAAGGTCCACATGGCAAAGAACTGAGCATCTGCCAACAGCCATGTGAGTGAGCTGTCTTGGAAGAGGCTCCTCCAACCTCATTCAAGTCTTCAGATGACTGCAACCCAGCCAAATCTTGACATGTGAGAGTCCCAAAGCTAGAGCCACACAGCTAAGCTGCTCCAGAATTTCTGACCAAAGAGATAATGTGCTGTTTTAAGCTACTTAACTTGGAACAATTTATCACACGTCAATAGAGACACACCTAGCCACAAAAAATCCCAAGCAGTATCTCACATGCACACACCCTCCTTTTCCCTTCCCACCTTTCTACTTTCCTTGTCTTTTTTCCTATGTACCTTGAAGTGAATCATTCGAAAGCTCTAGAAGACCACAAGATGGAAGAAGCAAGGACCACCCAGTCCCCTGGAGGAAAGCCATCCCTACCATGCAAAACCACAGGCCTGAGGCTTATACATTATAGTAGCTAGTGTTATTTATTCTGCTGATATACCCTCCTTTCTACTTCTCCTAGAATGTATTGTTCTTTACCACATGATATAATTCTGTGAATAAATGTCTTTCTTCTATTCTGGTCCACAAGTTGCTTTCTTTTCAAGATTAGTATCAAATGAGCAATGAAAAGATGCTCACGCGTGGCAGTATGTGCTTTGCCAGCGTATCTCAATTAATTCTCACAATAACTCAATAAAGTAGATTTTGTTAGTATTCTGATATTTCAGATGTGGACTCAGGCTAAGAGAGGTTAAAGGACTTGCTCAAGATTACATAGCCCAGAAGAGGCAAAGCTGACATGTGTTTAGCTCAGTTCAGTCACTCAGTTGTGTCCAAATCTTTGTGACCCCATGGACTGCAGCACGCCAGGCCTCCCTGTCCATCACCAACTACTAGAGCTTACTCAAACTCATGTCCATTGAGTTGGTGATGCCATCCAATCATCTCATCCTCTGTCTTCCCCTTCTCCTCCTGCCTTCATTCTTTCCCAGCATCAGGGATTCTTCAAGTGAGTCAGTTCTTTGCATCAGCTGGCTGAAGTACTGGAGTTTCAGCTTCAGCATCAGTCCTTCCATTGAATATTCAGGACTGATTTCCTTTAGGATGGACTGGTTGGATCTCCTTGCAGTCCAAGGGACTCGCAAGAGTCTTCTCCAACACCACAGTTCAAAAGCATCAATTCTTCGGCATTCAGCATTCTTTATAGTCCAATTGTCACATCCATACATAACTACTGGAAAAACCATAGCCTTGACTAGACGGACCTTTGTTGGCAAACTAATGTCTCTGCTTTTTAATATGCTGTCTAGGTTGGTCATAACTTTTCTTTCAAGGAGCAAGAGTCTTTTAATTACATGGCTACAGTCACCATCTGCAGTGATTTTGGAGCCCCAAAAAATAAAGTCTCTCACTGTTTCCATTGTTTCCCCATATATTTACCGTGAAGTGATGGGACTGGATACCATGATCTGAGTTTTCTGAATGTTGAGTTTTAAGCCAACTTTTTCACTCTCCTCTTTTACTTTCATCAAGAGGCTCTTTAGTTCTTCTTTACTTTCTGACATAAGACTGGTGTCATCTGCATACTTGAGGTTATTGATATTTTTCCTGGCAATCTTGATTTCTGCTTGTGCTTTATCCAGTCCAGCATTTCTCATGATGTACTCTGCATGTAAGTTAAATAAGCAGGGTAACAATATACAGCCTTGACGTACTCCTTTCCCAATTTGGAACCAGTCTGTTGTTCCATGTCCAGTTCTAGCTGTTGCTACTTGACCTGCATACAGATTTCTAAGGAGGCAGGTCAGGTGGTCTGGTATTCCCATCTCTTCAAGAATTTTCCACAGTTTGTCATGATCCACACAGTCAAAGGCTTTGGCAAAGTCAATAAAGCAGGAGATGTTTTTCTGGAACTCTCTTGCTTTTTTGATGATTCGGCAATTTGATCTCTGGTTCCTCTGCCTTTTCTAAATCCCAGCACGTGTTCAGATCCCCAAATTCGAAATCTTGGCCACTATGATTCCCTTCCTCCCAGGGACCCCTGAATCCCACACTGTGCCCAATGAAGTATTGTGTATACAGCTGTTGCTTAATTAATGCCTGCAGCTACATGAGTTAAGAAACAAATGGAAATACAGTAAGAGGGGAAATATCATGAAAGGTCACAAATAATGAAAAATTCTGTTGTCCTGAAATATTTTGTTCCTCATACAAATGTCTCTTTTTACTTGTATGCCTCTGAACTTTAGGGTGTTAGTGGCTGGGATACATAAAGAGAGTCATTCAGTGGATAAAAAGCCTGCTTAAGAAAAGGCTAAGAAATTCTTCAGAATGTCTACATTTTCAGATAAAGAGCCACAAGAGCTTCAGGACATCAAACACATTGAGGACTTTTCTCAAAAGCCGACTCAGTAAGCAAAGCAGCTGAAATCCGCACGCACCTCTGAAGGAGAGGACAGTAACAACTGTAACAACGGGCCCCCACTTCACCAGAAACCCGAATCCATTCAGGGACCTCAGCAGCAGGACAAAGGCCGGACTGTTCTCTCCAGAACAACGGGATAGTGCAGTGAAGAGTGGGCGCCCTGTGTTCCGAGGGAAAAGGCTGTAAATGAGTCCCTGGCATCACCACAACAGGTCAGCCTCAACAAAGGCGGGACAGAGCTGTTGGCCAAAAAAACCCGTCACAGTAAGCTCCCTCCAGGAGAGAAAATTCAATCAGATTTAAACTAAAAACAGCTCAATCTCCAAAATATGTAGCCAGTATACCATGAGGAAAAGAAGATTCTGCCTTCCTAGGGAGGGGAGGTAAGTAAGAAATAGTCTCAAACTCTCTTCATGAAAGCAAAGCCCAGGCCTTCTGATTTGTTTGGAACTGGCATTAACTGCAAGTCGGCACCCTGTTTGCCACCTTGAGTTCACACTTTTGTCTTTTCCAATTCTCCCTAAGTAAAGCTTAAACTTTCCTTACTGTAAACTTTTTATTTTCTTCCTTGAAATGAAAAATGTTGAAAGTGGTGGGCTCTAGGAAGAGAAAGGGAGATTGGAGCAGAAAGACAGAGATATCTGTTTTCTATTCTTACCTTCTCATATTCATTACTCAACTATTATTTTATTAATTACTAATTTTATTAATGTGAAGCATTCATAACTTTTTGGGTCTTCATTTTTCTACTTGTTTCAAAAGAAGTCAAATATGCTTTTTGGGGGGTAAGTTTCATAACTACACATCTCTGTCCTAACACTTTTTTGTTTCCCTAAACAGAAGCCTTGCTTCTCAGAGAAAAGTCCACTGAGTGTGTTTCTTGCAGCAGAATATTACAGAATACCTTTACTGAACAACAACAAAGGGTTATTGGGGTTTTTCCTGTGATTTTAATATTGCTTAAGGTGGTACAACCATATATTACTCTTTTATACAGATCCATGGTTTCTAACAGGTTGATTTTTCCCCAGAGGAAATCTGGCAACCTAGCAACATTTTTGGATGTCATAACTAGGGAGGTGGGTCCTGCCAGCAGCTGGTGGATAGAGGCCAGGGAGGTTGCTAACATCCCAAAGTGGATAGGAAAGTCCCCTCTACATAGAATTATCTGGTTCAAAATGCCAATAGTGCCCAGGATGAGAAACCCTGATATAGATATGATAACTCCATTGTATAGTATGGAAATACACCCTAAAGTCATGCTCAAGAATAACTCATTAGAATAGGAGCCAGGAGAATGGTGTTCTCCTGTTTGGATGACATACCATGCATGAGGTTGAGACTGGCCAGATTTAGGGGTAGCTGTTTGTGTCTGATCAAGACACTTGATACACGGACACACAAGCACTTGATAAATGCTTCAAAACACAGTGGAATCTATCCTTTATTCTTTATTCATTTAACAGATATTTGTTGAATTTCTGCTATGCTATCAAGTATACACAGCTTATAAGGGGACTCACACTCCAACCAGGAGCACATCTGTTCTTAATAAAAAATAGAAGTACTCAGGCCATGTGGAAATATTACAATCAATATTTTGGCCAGGATATGTCTTAGGAGAACTTACATGAAATGAGAATGAAACTGACATACTTAAATATCTTATATATTAAACCTACATACAATTCACTTCCAGCATGACTGATTTTGTCCTAAAGTCATTATAAATAAACTCCTATCCCTTTAGAAAAGCCAGATCCTCAAAGGGAACCCATGGGGCTAAAAGAAACTGAACAAGCCAAGTAAGAATTTAAGCCGGGGACATGGATGGCAGGAGCTTCTGGTACTTTCGCTTTGTATTTCTGACTGGTCCCCACCCTACCAGTTGTCAAGGGACGGGAGGTGCTCCTGGACTTCCCTCCACAGTTAGAACAGCCGGAAGGACATGACTCTGTGGCCCCAGGGGCTGGACTTGGCTTCTCACTCTGAATGCAGTCATCAGGAAAGTTCCCAAACTACCCCTCCCTAAGCAATCATGAATCCACACTTAATTCTCACCCATCGAAGTAAAGCCTCATAAAAATATTCTCCCTTAAAGAAACCCCAGCAGGGTGAATTCTCTCAGAAGTTATAATAGTTGTAGCATTATTGATCCATGAACATTTGAATTCTTTGAATTAGTGCCTATGAACACGAAAGAAGACCCTGTACTTTTTCACAAGTCCCTGAAGAATCTCTCATTCCAAAAAAGGCAAGTTACACTTTTTTTTTTGTTAATTTTGCAAGAGCCCCATTTCCAAAGTAACCACTTAATACAGTTTTTTATTTATTTAATATTCAGAAAATTTTTATAATAAAAAAGAAATGCAGCTAAGAGTATTAGAAAAAGAATAGAAAAATCTATTTGCAAAAAATATACTGCAAATGCAATTTTATCCTATTTTTGGTTGCCTTCAAGGAAAACTTAACTTAGAAGAGCCACACTGATACCAGTTCAACTGGGCCAAAACAACAGCTGACTCAGAGTCTGCTGAACTCACCAAGCTGGGGTCAGAGCAGGTCCAGCCTGACCTCCCTGCTGGGCAGTAGTCTGAGCAGAAATCTGTCTGATTCAGACCAACCCACCTGTGACTGCTCCAGGGTGACTTTGCCTCCCACCTCCAATGAATCTTAGCTTAGAGCCCAACTCCAGTTCTGTATGTGACCAAAGCTCTGGTCAAGGCCCAAAGCCCACTGCCACTCTCAAAGTTCAGGATGTTCTGATCTGGCCTGGAAATAGCCCAGATGATTCGGGGCCAGAGCAGTGGATGATGGATTCATCCTAGATCAACCTCATAGCTACTTAACTTCAAGGGTTTAAACTGGGACCAGAAAAAGTATGGATAACATAGCAAACCATCTGCCTGGCTGCATTCAGCCCTGGGTCAGTCACAATGGGTGTTCAGAACCCCTAGTCCTGTGTCATCAATCAAAGAATGACAACTTCCACTAAGAACTAAAAACCTGGGGAGGCTGTCTGGCTTTAAATCATGCCTTGTGTCACTTTGGAACTATGTTATGAGTTAAACCTCAGCATGCTCCTTGACTTTAACTCATTCCAGTTTCTCAAATGAGAACAAAGAAAACATCGGAATGTATACGTCAGCAGTATGACAGGCTTCATACTGGGCTAAGCACTGTATTTTCACCCCTATCTCAAAATTTCCTTTCACATACAGATTTAGGGCAAACCGTTTGTTTCCTTGGGCCTTCCTGGTGGCTCAGACAGTAAAAGTGGCTGTCTACAGTGCAGGAGACCCGGGTTCAACCCGGGTTCAATCCCTGGGTCAGGAAGATCCCCTGGAGAAGGAAATGGCAACCCACTCCAGTACTCTTGCCTGGAAAATTCCATGGATGGAGGAGCCTGGTGTGCTATAGTCCATGGTGTCACAAAGAGTCAGACATGACTGAGCAACTTCACTTTCACTTTGCTTCCTTAAATGGTGGCACACATTTGTTTTTACTAGGTGCTCAGTGGTGTCCTAAGTGCTTTATAAGCATGAACATATTTATATGCATGTATTTTTATATGTACATATACGTTTATCATAAAACGTATATATTACGGGTTTGCATACATTCCAAAGGATGCACTTTCAGTTTTATTCATGACTGAATTTATTTTTTAAATAATTTTAATTGCTGAAGTAATATGTGCCCATATTAAAAAAGTAAGGTTTTATTAATAAAAAGTGAAAATCTTGTTATCCCCTCCAGATCCATCCTTTTGAGGCAACACCAATGGTTACAGAGTGGGAAAAGCCTTCTGAAGGAAGTATCGAGAAAAAATTTTAAAGGAAACTCAAGTCTCAAAGCAAAGAATTAGCATGAGGTAAAGAATAACATTTTTTTTTTAAGAAAAAAATAAACAAATGAAGTGGAAAACGAGATCAAGGAAAAGCCCCTAGCATGGGAAGAGGCTAAATAGTGTGGCTGAGTAGAATTTTTAAATTAATGCTGTTGAGGGAGGAATAGACCCTAAGTCAGCAGACCTGGGAGGTGGCTCGTGGGGAAAGTGAGCCTGCGGGCCTCCTGTAATCAACCTGGCAGTGTCAAACAGTATGGAGGGAGAGCCTAGTCGTTCCCATCGGCAGACATTTCCTTTCAAGGGTTTAGTCACACGTCTTTTTAGAAACAGTCCAGTTATCTCAAGCCCATGTACCCCAAGGAGCCCTGGAACTGCATTTGAACAGTCTACCAATGCAAAGAGGAAACCATGTCCCTTGCCCTAGAGAAAGGGATGGAGTGGACTGAGAGGCAAATGTGGCAACAGTTTGTCCATGGAGACCCAGCATCACCCAAGAACATCCGTTCCCCTGTGATGTGTGCAGGAGGCCTCTGGCCTAACCTTCAAGAAGGCTCTGCAGCTGAGGGGAGCTCATAGGTGCCCTGGAGAATGGGATCTAAGGTAGTCAGAGCCAAAGGATCCTCCATGGAACCAAAACACAGCAAAACACAGTGGAAATGATTTTGAGTTGATGGATTCACTGGAAAATAGAGAAGGGAGTAATTAGGACACAAAAACACAGTAAATCCTGCAGGGTCATGACTACAAACCTCAGAATAAAATGAAGTGTTCAGGCTCCAGGGACCACCCTTCCAGCTGCAAAAATGCTACAGACTGAGCATCTTTGTCTTTCAAGGAGACCAAACAAAGATCAAATAATGGAGGGGGTGGGCAGTGGGAACACAGGACCCTCTAGCTTATTGACCTTGACACTGCATGAGATCTGGAAGCTTTGTTGTATCACATAAAAATCAGTCTCTTGGGCATTTAAAAACACATGTGTTAATAGTTATTTCATATCTGCATAAAGAACTCAACCTATCCCCAAAGCTAATTAATAAGTCTTAATGAGGGCAGGTGTCTTGACTTCAAAGTGTTAGAAATACTCATGGGACATGGTGAAGATGGTATCTGTCTAAGGCAATAGTTCGGCACCCTGGTTGCACATTAGAATCACCTGGAAAGTTTTAAAACATTGATTCCTGGAATCTAGCCTCAGAAATTCTGATTAAATGGTTTTATGGTAAGGCCAAAATATTATTTTTAGAACTTCGTCAGGTGATTTTAATACAGGGAGCCATGAAACACAGATACTGGGATCCCAAGCTCTCCTAAACAATACTACCTTTCCTATGAGGTACACGGAGATGAAAACAAAAACAGGTAACTCTTTACCAGCAGCTTGGGCCCCGAATCTCCCTGCAGTACTTGTAGTGAGCTGGGCTGGAGCCAATGATGAGTGCTTTGGCATACACCTGAACAACCAAAAATCAAAGCCAAGTAAGAGCTAACTCTCTCTCCATCCCCATATCTGAACCCAAGTCTCAGTTGTTACCACTCCAACAAGAAGGACAGCCACAGTTACCAGCAGGAAGCAGAATAAACAATATATTTGCAACTCATATTTTCAACAAAGAGAGCATTCATAGCTCGAAATACAAATCAGTAAGAAAATAGCCACAACCCAATGGAAAAGCGAGCAAAGGCTATAAACAGCTACTTAAAGAGTAGCCTTGATAAACTAATAAATATATGAAAAGATCTTCAACTTTGACAGTGATCAGGGAATGCCAACGATAATCACAAATGAGATCGATACCATTTCACACTTAGCAAAATTACTAAAATCCAAATGTTTGGTAATACCAAAAGTTGGCAGGGATGCTGAGGAACGAGAACTCTGCTCTATTACTTGTTGGGGTATAAACCTGCACGATAACTCAGAAAAGCAGTTTTTAATATCTGCTAAATAGTAATGTAGAAGACGCACATACCCTTCAAGAAGTCAGTTTCCCTTTCAGGTATATGCAGCTCAGATACTGAAGGAAATACAACACAGGGGTGTCCACTGCAGCATTCGCTGTAATGTGAATAGGTTGGAAGGTTACCATCCTCCAAGAGTGGAAGAGAGAACTGTGGTTTCATCACCATACATGAAATAGTTTGGCCAGTTACAATGAATAAATAACACTTACCTATTTCAACACAGATTAATCTAAAAAGTAACACTGAATGAAAAGTACAAGTTACAAAAAATCGTTTTCAGTAGGATACCCTTTATGGAAAATATTAAAACACAAACAGTATATATACTGATAAACAAATATGTAGAAAGAATATAAAAATGTGAGCAGGAAAAACCGTGCATGAACAATAAGAAAGTTACTACCTTTGAGGAGTGGTAATTATCTTCTCACATGAGATTGGGAAGGCATTTCAACTGCAACTAGATGTTTTCCTTGCTTCCTTCCCCTCTTCCTTCCCTTCCTGGCTCCCTCCCTTCTTTCTACCTGCCTTCCTGCCTCCCTGCCTGCCTTTTCTTGTTTTTAAATTGGAAGCAAATGTGGCCAAATGTTCATTTAAAAACCTGAGTATAGGTAAATGAGTGCTGTTCTAGTTTTATCTGTATCTTATCATACATGGAAAATATTGAATAATTAATTTAAAATTTTTTTATTATTTTTCTTCTAATAATTAGCTTTTAAAAAACTTTCTAAGGAGCAAATAAAGAAGCCATAAGCATCTCCTTCAACAGGAGCTTCAGTGTATTTCCTCGCATCCTTTAATACTGAGATGGCGAAACAGCTGTGGTGAAGAAGCCTGCTGCCTGCTCCCAGGATCCATTGGTTGATGGGTGGAGACTTCAGGGCTCCCAGGTTGCCCATCCCACAGCCACCACACCAGGCTCTTGCTACATCATCGATGTCCATTCTCCACTTTGGAACGTAAGAGAGATTTAATCTGACCTCTGGAGAAACACAAACTCTGGAGTGAAGGACTCTCCTTACTTACATAACCGGTGTTTTATGTGGGAAAATTACTGGAGTTGTATTGAACCTACCTTTGATGTGTTTCACATGCTCTGGTCCCTACAAAGATCAGGTTATGGGTCACTGATGAGCAAGTCGAGGGGACCCTGGGAGCACCTGGGATGCCACTGATGCAGAGGAAACCAAGACCATAGAGGCAGGGGCTTCACAGAGCCTGCAGCTGAGCCACTGCTGCAGCCAGGGCCCCGGGTTCATGCCTCCCTGCCCAGTGTTCAGAGACCCTGGGCTGCCAAGGTGTCCTTTTCAGGGACAGACGAAACATCCTCAGAGGAGAAAGCTAGAAAAAGGTGAAATTTCTTGCCTATATCTTTTTCCCTCCATGGTGTTATTTTATTTCTACACTTAAAATTTACAGAAACTATGCCCTAAATAAACATTTTAGGTAACCAGTTTATTTGAAAACCCTCAAACTGAAGGATACGTAAGAAAAAGGCTTGATATCTCCTTTTATTACTGCTTTCAACGATGTCCTGTCCAATCATTCTCTCCATCCCTTAGTGTCATTGTAGGCAGATCTGATATCTCTCAGATCACTTTTAGATATTAAAACCTCTCCAAACTAATCTCATAAGGGATTCAAAGCTCTTCTCTCCTTCCCCAGGATAGGCTTGGAGTGTGTACTTCTGTGTGTGTGTCTGTGTGTGTTGGGTGTGGGGGATAAGACTTGGTTCTGACACCGCCAGCCTCTTGCTTCTCAGGCCCTAGCGTACTTGCTAGGGGCTTTTAGAGGGAAAGGAGAAGCTTAAGAAATGTGTTACTGTGACTAGCAGTCCTCTGTTGGAGCTGGGGACTGCTGGTATCACACTGCTTTGTTGTGATTCTCTCTGAAACTAGAGGCCTCTGGTGATTTAAGGGCCACCAAGAGTCCATATCGGAGAAGGCAATGGCAACCAGTACTCTTGCCTGGAAAATCCCATGGGCAGAGGAGCCTGGTAGACTGCAGTCCATGGGGTCATGAAGAGTCGGACACAACTGAGCGACTTCACTTTCACTTTTCACTTTCATGCATTGGAGAAGGAAATGGCAACCCACTCCAGTGTTCTTGCCTGGAGAATCCTAGGGATGGGGGAGTCTGGTGGGCTGCCGCCTATGGGGTTGCAGAGAGTCAGACAGGACTGAAGCAACTTAGCAGCAGCAAGAGTCCATATGGTGATTGCAGCCATGAAATTAAAAGACACTTACTCCTTGGAAGAAAAGTTATGTCCAACCTAGATAGCATATTAAAAAGCAGAGACATTACTTTGTCAACAAAGGTCCGTCTAGTCAAGGCTATGGTTTTTCCTGTGGTCATGTATGGATGTGAGAGTTGGACTATAAAGAAAGCTGGGTACAGAAGAATTGATGCTTTTGAAGTGTGGTGTTGGAGAAGACTCTTGAGAGTCCCTTGGACTGCAAGGACATCCAACCAGTCCATCCTAAAGGAAATCAGTTCTGAGTGTTCATTGGAAGGACTGATGTGGAAGCTGAAACTCCAATACTTTGGCCACCTGATGTGAAGAGCTGACTCATTAGAAAAGACCCTGATGCTGGGAAAGATTGAGGGCAGGAGGAGAAGGGGAAGACAGAGGATGAGATGGTTGGATGGCATCATTGACTCAACAGACATGAGTCTGGGTAAACTCCAGGAGTTGGTGATGGACAGGGAGGCCTGGCATGCCGCGGTTCACGGGGTCGAAAAGAGTGGGGCACGACTGAGCGACTGAACTGAACTGAAGAGTCCATATGGTGCCTATACACTACTATGTATAAGACAGATAACTAACGAGAACCTGCTGTATAGCACAGGGAACTCTCTTCAGTGCTCTGTAGTGACCTAAATGGGAGGGAAATCTAAAGAAGGTGGGATACATGTATATGTGTAGCTGATTCATTTTGCTGTACAGCAGAACTAACACAACACTGTTAAGCAACTATTGTTGCTGTTCAGTCGCCAGTTGCTCAGTCATTTCTAACTCTTTGCAACCAGTGGACTGCAGCACTCCAGGATTCCCTGTCATTCACCATTTCCCAGAGCTTGCTCAAACTCATGTCCATTGAGTCAGTGATGCCATTCAACCATCTTGTCCTCTGTCGTCCGCTTTTCCTGCCTTCAATCTTTCCCAGCATCAGGATCTTTTCTAATGAGTCAGCTTTCGCATCAGAGGGCCAAAGTATTGGAACGTCAGCTTCAGCATCAGTCCTTCCAATGAATATTCAGGACTGATTTCCTGTCCAATTGACTGGTTTGATCTCCCTGCAGTCCAAGTGACTCTCAAGAGTCTATATATACCCTCCCAATAAAATTTAAAACAAAAGAGTCCACATGGTGTCTAAGTCAATGAGAAAGGTGTTCCATTGGAACCTAAGGCATCCAGAGGAACTGTCCAGGATCTTCAGTCAAGCCCTTCAAAGCCGATGGTAGCACAGAGAGCAGATTGCTGGAGAACACCAGCTACACAGGCATGGATTTCCCAGGCCCCACCGCCACCCAAACCCACACTGGCATCAAGATGCCGTCACGGATTCTGTGGAGCTGCCAGAAAGAGACTGAGTCCCTCTCCAACTCAAACAAGGCCGTGCTTTTACCCAGAGAGGAAACTGCTCTAATCTATTAAACTACAGGCTGGGTATTGAATCCTCCTGAATAATGCATCAGCACTTGTATCAGCGTTCTTTCAGTGAGGAGCTAGAAAAAGAGGGAGAGAACAATGGGCCGCACCCATCCAGGTGGTAATATATAAAGGTGAGAGAGGAGGCATTCAAAGCACTCATTCAAATGGCCACTTCATTGTTTGCTTGTGAGGAGGAAGGAAAAGAGGAGTGGGGGTGGGGAGGAAGACATGCCTGTTCTTATATATATATATATATATATATTTTTTTTTTTTTTTTTTAAGAAAGGAGGTCACTAGGACGTTATCTCTGGAGAAAGCATTAATTCCTCATCTGACCACGTCTGCCCTCTACAACCTTTACCTGTCCCTCCACCTCCAACTTACTTTAATGAAGGCTTTAGGTAGAGATTTCTTCTGAGGCTGACCTGTGTTTTAGACTTCTCCACACCGAGGGGTCTGTGAGCATTCAATTCCTGAAAGGAAGCTGTCCTTAAACACAGGGCCCTCCACACCAAATGGCAGGTCTTTGGCTTTCTGGACCTTGTCAGGGACCTTCCATTTTTGATGGAACTCACCACATTTCAATCCCTTTCAATTTAGAGATCTTAAGCATTTAAGCATTCTTGCCTGGAAAACTTCATGGACAGAGGAGCCTGGCTGGTCCATGTGGTTGCAAAGAGTCAGACATGACTGAGCACACGCATCCACACACGTGCACACACACACACACACACACACACAAGCATTTAAGGCTCTGTTTCTTATGCGCTCTTATTTAAAATGCTGTTTTTAGTGTCAAAACTTTCAAACCTTAGAAGGGTCACTACATGTATCTCTGGGTAGAAATCAATTTGAACTATACAGATCCTGAAAAAATCAATGGAATACTCTGGTTAAACACTACAATCTGTATATTAATGTTATTTCAATATTTTTCATGTTGCTGGGATGTTCCATAATCAATACATATTCTGTGCTTGAAAGATGTTTCCATTTCACAGTGGTCAGAAATTACAGAAATGACATATAGTAAATATAAACTGCACTTATATCTTATAAATGCAGAGACCTAAATTCTACCAAACATTAAAAATAACATTCTGAGGGTAATGAAGGATATTCAGGGAAAGATTTTGTTTCTTTACATGGTCAACAAGAAAGTCTATCTTTTTACCAATTAAACATGCATTTTTTATTTTTCCCTCTTACCTTAAATTTTCAAGACATTAATTTCCCTTTCAAATGTCTAATCATTATATTTTATGTCATTCATGTTAGTTAAAATTCTACTATCCTTAAAATATTATTTAAAAACCCCAAATATAATGCTTTCTAGCTTTCTGATCAAATTGTGAGGAGCAACTTGGTATGCAATTCAGAGATGGAAGGATAAGTCACAGCTCAGATGAGAAGAGCACATGGATCTGAAATAATTATAATGTGGGCAGGTCAAGGGTAAACGCACTTGAGGGTGACTGAATGTGTGAAGTTAGCAGGATGCAGTGTCTAATGATAAAGTGACAGCTGCAAATACCATAAGCCTCTCTAGCTAAATATACATCTTCCAAATTTCCCTGGAACAGTTTAGTGTGTCTGTCATTAGCAGTTATCACAGTGATGGTTTTAAAGAACTGCCACATCCTTTTGTAGAAGTGAGTCGCTGGTTCATTCTACCAATCTAGACGTGAATGAAGGCTCTAGTTTCCCATTAGAGAAAATTATATGGGTTGAAAAAGGTATGTGTGAGAGAGAGACAGACAAGAAGTCCAGGAGCCCAGTCATAAACGCACCCTTGGGCACCCAGGCTGCTAATGGCAGATCATGTATCATGTGTTTTGCCTCACCTGACCCCTTAGGATGATTTAGCAGAGGCACTTTCTCTAGGGTCACTGAGAATTAACCCAGAAGTGCTGGCCAACAGGGAACTTTCCTTCAGCGGAAGTTTTAAAGCAAAGAAACTCCCTGGTTTTCTCTCCTGCACATCCCCTCTCTCCACCTCGAGGAAGTCAGTGAAGACCTAACTTCAGCCAGAGCTCTTATTGCTCTGGCTACTTGAGATGACTCAAGGAAACTTCTTTTCCCCCCAGGGCAGTTTGTGTGCCTTGACCACTCTTATTCTACTCCAGGTGTCTATTAATTTTCTCATCTTTTTGTATTTTGAATAGTTTATGCTGGGCTTTTAGTTTCATATGTTCCATCTCAGAGTCTTTTTATCATGTCAAGGGAAAATGCTCACATTTTCCCACCATCAATTGAGCTGGCTGCTTGACTATAAGGCACATTATAGAAACATGTGTAGAAACACAAGCAGGACACTAATGTTTTTATAGTCTACTCAGCTGCCTTTCTCTGTGGTGAATGTGTATTGTGTCCATGTAGCTAAGCTTGGACTACACGTCCCAGAAATTCTCTTCCTTACACAGTTGGCTTGGGTCAGAAGAGAAACTCTGTTTGGGATTCAGAAAGTGGGAATGAGGCAGCCATATTCTTTTATGCTCAACTGGGCTGATGTTGGTGTGGGGTGTGACTGCCCCTCACAGGTGTCATCGCAGATGCGCTGGTCCCACTGCTTGGGGTGGGGCAGTGGCCTGGCCCACAGCTCCTCTGGATCCCACTAAGTCTCCTGGGTCAACTTCTCTGACTCCAGGACCAAGTCCATGCTTCTCTGTGAGAGAGGGTACCAGCTTATCCTGCAGGCTCCCTGTATCCAGCGTTGGAGGCTTGGATGTAGTTGAGCTTCCATTCCAGTACTCAGAACATTTTAAATGTTTTTTTTCCCAGCAACTTTTCTTTAGGTTCTCCGACATGAACGATTCTGGGATGGGTAGTGGAGTACTGAGAGGCCCAAGTATAATCTTGACTGCTGGGAGTGTCCTGCCGCCAGTCTTTTATTGAGGCTGGGCAGTTCAGGGCACCACAAGGCCCTCTGATCTGCCCAATAAGCCTCCCCACATTACAGGATGGGTTAAGAAGAGGGCTTCTTAGGGAAAACAGTAATCTCCTTTGGTAGCCAAGCAGTGAGAATTCATTTGACTCTTCTACGTGGGTGGTTCTGTTGATTTTAAAGGATATGTTTTAAATTAAGAGAGTTGCCCCAAAGCCACAAAAATACATTTTGGTTATATGTGTGTTTATGCACAGAGTTGGTGGGATCTGGAAAACCCTTCAGGAAATTCTCAGCATTGTTCCCATGGCTGAACTTTCTTGAATGCCTTTTTTTTTTTTTTTTTAATAAACAAGAGTTTCTTCTGGATCCACTTAGGTGCATGGGTCATGACTCGTACTGGATCTTAAATAATCTCAAACCTAGATGAATAAGGGCAGTTCCCAAACACAGCTGCTTGACAAAGAAGATTGCCAATGTTCTTTTTATGAAGGGAAGGAAAGGATATTTTCAGAAATCTGTTTTCTTTCCTCCTGGAGTTTGTTTTTCACTCAATCCCAGAATGAAGACTTATTTTTTTGTTAACTCCAAATATCCATCCTTGAAATAATTTGCAGGTAGTTTTACTGCCTTAATCATCTTTACACCTTAGCTAAATGATGCTTGCTTCATTTTGTGTAAGTTCGAGAAAAAAGACTAAAATCATATTATGCTTAGTGAAATAAGTCAGGCAGAGAAAGACAAATACTGCATGGTATCATTTAACATGTAAAATCTAAAAAATAATACAAATGGATGTAGATGCAAAATAGAAACAAAGATTCAGAAAACACACCTGTTATTACCAAAGGGGAGAGGGAAGTGGGGAGGGAGAAATTAGGGGTATGGGATTAACAAATACAGTCCACTCTGGACAAAACAAATAAGCAACAAGGATATACTGTAGAGCACAAGGAACTACAGACAGTACCTTGTAACAACCTATAATGGAGTATATATATATATATGTATATATATATATATATATTGTAAAAAAATCACTGAATTTTTGCAAAATAAGCCTGAATTTTTGAAAAAGCTGAATCACCAGGCTGTATACCTGAAATTAATATAATACTGTAAATCAATAAAAAATGAATAAAATAAAATGGCTTATGAAAAAAGACTAAAATCAGTCCAGCTAGGCCTATACATGTTCAACTACATGATTCTGGCAGGAAAAAGTTAATAGACATGGAAGTCAAACATTACCCAAATAAATGGGACTACATCTTTTGATGCTAGCTCCATATTCAAATTTAACAGTGTGGGTCATTAGAAACTTGAGTGTCCCCAGGCTATACCAGGCTGAGGATACAGAGGATTTCATGCATTTAGGGTTATTCACACATAATATCTTTACCCAATTGAGTTCAATAAAAAAAAAAATTAAGAACTAGACACAGGTCTCAGAAAAAATAACAATCAAATTACTGGCTTCATCACTGATTAAGTCTAAGTTAGAGGATACAGCTGGGTTGTGCAACAGTAGGCTTATTCCATGCTGTCCCAGTCAAGGCACAGCTGGACAACCTCAGTCCTCAAGCACAGGGTCAAAGGCTGTCCACTAAGCTTCCTGCATAATCAGGAATACATGAGTCAGGAGATCCCAAGAGAATGCAGGAATGAGCTGAGCACGCCTAGTTCTTCCACCAAAAATCCCCCATCAGAGGAGTCTACTTCTCTCGCGGGGATAGTGGAGTAAGGGGTAGGGAGAGAGACCAAGATACTGTTCTAGGGAAGTTCCTCCACTGGGACACTGCCACCCTTCCTGAGCTCTGCTTCAGTCTTCTACCAGGTTCCACCAGAACTTCTGGAGCTGTCAAGGAACCCCATGATCTTCCTCAAAGCAGGAGAGAATTTATCTACTCTTTGTAAACTTTAGTGGCAGCATCTTGCTAACACAATTCCAATTCTGCTCAGGTAGGCAATATAACAAGCTAACTATAGTCTTCCCCAGCCCCTTTGCATCAAGGGATGGCTATGTGACACAATTTGGACCAATGACACATTAACAGAAGTCTCTTGAGCTTTCCTGTGAAATATTTCAAACTTAAAAGATATATATATATATATACAGAGAGAGAGAGAGAGAGAGAGAGAGAAAGCTATTAGCATGCTCTCCTCCCACTCCCTTCTTCCTCAGATTGGAAATGATAGATTTGTAGCCATCTTGCAATTACAAAGAGCCAAGGATGAAGATGAAAACTGGCACATTAAGGATGGTGTGACAGATACTAGGTGCCTGGTGGTACTGTGATCAGCTGTGCTAAACAAGTTTCAGCCTACTTTTGTGTTTCCTATTTTGTGGGAAAACAAAATCAAGACAGAAAGACATTTGTGTAAGACACTTTGAGATGATTTTTTGTTTTCTGTTACTTGCAGACAACTGTAATCTGAACTAACAGCAGCTGTTTCCCCAGGCAGCTTCAGGAGAGAATTTCATGAAAGCAGTAAAGGAGGAAGGAGGCACCTCACCCTCCCTTCCCTCTACCACTCAGCCAGCAGAGCACCCAAAGTAACACCGGAGACTACAGGGATGAAATCTGTGGCCATCTGACCCCCACCCCATCCTCACTCAATTACACTGTGGGGCAGAGCCCTTTTCTTTTTTTTTTTTTTTGGTACAGCTCTATTTTATTTAGAAGATAGCAGGAGAGAGAGAGAGTGAGAGAAAGAAAGACAGAGATAGAGCGCACGCACGCGGGAGAGAGAGAGTCCGTGAGAAAGCGCTTTGGCTCCTCCTTTTATATGTTTTTTCTTCACTCTTGTCACCCACATATTTAAACTCCACTTTCATTGCCTATACCAAGCCACCACCTCACTGACAGTAATCACAGAGTCCATTGTCCTGGCTTTCTTGTTTAACCTAAAGATCGGCTAACTTGCTAAGTCATCTACCATTTAGAAAAAAAGGGGTAATTTGAAATGGTGCTTCTAACAGAGAGTCCATTTAGAATAAGTTATTTGGTCACCAACGGCTCCAGCTTTGGACAACCAATTGCTTTCTCATAAAACCTCCAAACTTGTTACCTTCAAAACCAGATCTGTATTGAGTAGAGACAGAGGCTGAGTTAAAGAGTTTCCTGATATTATAGAGTAATAAAGAAATCATATTCTCACCCCTTAAGTGGTGTATCCTCAATTCCCAGGGAGTGCCATCTAACAACTCAGCAGTATTCTATGCTAGTCAAAGAGGTCGGAGGATTCAGGGAGGGAGAGAAACCACCACCACCTCATGCTCGAAGAGGCTGCTTCCTGACACATACAAACTTGAAAAAGATTATAAGCCAAAAAGGTGTCTGGATGCTTGTTTTATAATAAGTAGAACTATAAAACAATATATTTTTTTTCTATCAGGAAATATTAACAGATCCAGGGAGCTTTGCAACAAATAAATTCTTACCGGGTTATTAGTTTTTCACTTCCTTCTATAAGAGTACAACATTTTTCAAATTAATCTGTATATTTGTTGTGATGTTTCCTGTTCTTGTGTGGTTTCTATACAGTTAGCTCTGTGTGCCAATAGGTTTTAGTTTTGTCTGGCTGCATCAGTTAGAATGCACTGAGTTTCAAGTAACGGAAAACCTAATAGTGATTCAAACCACAAGGACATTTATTGTTATCAAGAAGTCTTAAGGCAGTCTGTCCTGGAGTTTATTCAGTGACTCGGTGATGCTGTAAGACAACATCATGTATCAAGGATCTTTCTATCATCTGGCACCACCCTCCTCAAACAGTTGGAGATGTTTCAAAATGGCTGCCACAGCTTCCAGAATCAGTCCGCATAAACAAAAAGACAAAGCAAAAAGGATTTTGTTTATGGGTCTCGCTTCTTTATCAAGGAGGAAACTTTTCACAAGAGCAGCCTAGCAGGATTCCTCTTGGATTTCATTGGCCAGGAATGGGTCACATGGCACACGCTGGCTGCAAAGGGGGCTGGAAAATCCAACATGGCATTTTCAACCTTGTGCATAGGAGACGGGCAAAGAGGAAGGGCATTGGAAACAGCTGCTGGGGAGGCCACAAACATGTGCCACAGAGTATAAGCCTTTAAAGATCACCAATTCATATTTTATTTGCTCTCTGTGTCCTTTCATAACAAAACAAAAAAATGAAAACTATAACGGTAGTAAATATATTCAAATAGTACTTTGAAAAAAATAGAAGAAAAATCACCCATAATTCTATCCTTGTTACAAAGATTTCCTTTTTGTGTATTATTTTATATTCACTGCCCATAGTCTACTTATAAACATTTTTACCTTTTTACATACTAATTTTGTACTTTTTCATTTACTATCACATCATAATTATTTTCCATTTTTCTATATATTTTTCATAATTATAATTTTTAATGTAAAAATAAATTTTTATAAGATCTAATATACATCACAATTTACTTAACCATGTCCCTATTATTGAACTCAGTTGACTTTTCATCTTGTGGCTAATATAGATTATAGTGCAATAGCATCTTTCTGTGCATACATTTCTGTGCAAGGAGGTTAAGTGTTGAAAAAAACTACAAAGTCATAGGGATTAAGGTATAGCATGGTGATTATAGTTTAAAATAGTAGTAAATTTGAAAGTTGCTAAGAGTGAATCTTAAACACTCCATCACATGAAGAAAAAATTTTAACTATCTATGGTAACAGATGTTAAGTAGACTTAATGTGGTGATCGTTCTGTAATAGACACAAATATAGAATTATTATGTTGTATATGAGAAATTAATGTTATATATCAACTGTGCCTCAAAAACTATGAATATTTTTATAACTTTTAAAATGTCATAATCTCAATCTGAATGACTGTTCAAATTTAAAATACTACTAATTATATATATACACATATGCAAATTTCATCACAGCCTAACATGGTGCTATCATTATTTAGATGCTTGTTTGTTTGATCACTGATTCACCAACTATAAAATGTTAACACTATATTTTATTTCCATTATTTTCATTTTTTCTGACAGGGAGACCAGAGAACTAAGCTAGCGAGATCTTATTTGACTACCTTTGGAGCAAGACAGTTTCTTACCCAGAGCTAAGTTAAACCAAAATGCTAAAAATCTTTTGAATCTTTCTGAAAAGTATATGAGAGAAATTTTGTCTGATTTTTATTTCCTGCCATGTTTTTTTCTAATTACACTATATATATAGAGAGAGAGAATTACTTTATATGTATTTAAGCAATTACAATATATTATTTCACTTTCAATGAGTTAAACTTTGACAGCACTGTCATAGATGTGTAAGCAAAGAAAAGAGTCCAAACAAGTCATCAGAACATGGAGAACCTAAGAATACACAGATGGGATATACAGCCAAGGCTTGGGGAGTCCACACAGACCAGTGTCCAGATCAGCAGTCAGGAAGCTAGAAACAAGGGCTTAGGGACAGCTGCTTCTGAGACAAGGCAGAAGACAAACCAGATCTTTAGACTATGGAAAGAAGAACAAATTGTACCTGCGATTACTGCCTACGCGTCTTCTTACTGTTACTGTTCTTGACTGAATTATCTATTCACATCCTAAAACCTGCCTTTGTGATTATATTCATTCATTTCACAAATGTTTGTCGAATACTCCTTATGCACCAAGCACTGTGGTAAGTGCTAGGATGCAGTATTAAAGACAACAGACATAAAGTCCCTAACCAGAGAGGAAGGTTGACTGTCACAAAGAAAGGAAAAGAAGGACAATGGTATAGAGCGTGTCTGGCAGAAGAGGCAAGTCTCTCTCTCATATAGCAGGTCCAAGAATGCTTCTCTGAAGAGGTGACATTTGAAAGGGACCTGGATGAAAGGAGAAAATAGGTATGCAAATACCTGAGCAAAAGTCTTCCAGACTGAGAGAGAGAGAGAGAGAGAGAGAGAGAGAGCGAGCGAGCGGAAAGCACTCCCAAGATCTGAGTGAACTGGATGTGTTCAAGTAAGTGAGGGAGAAAGTGGTAAGAGATGTGACTGGAGAGAAACCTAGAAGCCAGATCCCATAGCTTTCACAGGCCAAGGTAGGAATTTGGGATTGTGCTCCCAGTATGGGAAAAGTAGTCGGGTTTGCAAAGACTTACATTTTAAAGGAACCATGCATGGGTGCTGTTTGGAGACTAGACTGGGGGTGGGGGGTGCTGGAGGCAAAAACGAAAGCTGAGACTTATTGCAATAGCCTAGGTGAGAGGAGCTAGGGGTTTGGACTGAGGCGGAGGTGATGAGCTAGTGAACAGCTGTCAGATTCCTGATTTTTCAGGATAGAGCGGCCAGAATTTGCTGATGGACTAAATGTGGCAAGCAAGAGAAAAGGAGGAATCCAGTGTGACTCCTGGGTTCTTGGCCAGGTGAATCTATAGTCCTTTGTACTGCACTCTGGAACACTGAGGGAGGGGCAGGTATGGACGAGAAAATCAGAAGCTCAGTTCTCTTAAGTGTGAGATTAGGAGTTCCATTGAGGATGTTGAGCTGGCAGTCGAATATATTTCTTTGGTGTCCTGGGCAGAAACTGGGACTGGAGGTTTAATTTCAAAATCATCAGGTATAGGTAGCATTTAAAGCCAAGAGCCCAGATGGGATGACCTAGGGAGTGAGTACAGGTGGAGAAGAGAAGCGGCTCTCTGTCACATGGGGCCTGGCACAACCAGGAGGATCCAGCCAAGGTCACTAAGGAGTGGCCAGAGAGGTGGGAAGAGAACTGGTGGGTTCAGGGTCCTGGAAGCCAGAGGAAGACACTACTTCAAGGACTATTGCAATTAACCATGTCAAATGCTACCAAAAAGTCTAGTGAGGTGAAGACTAAATGTTGATCTGCAGCGAGTGATGTTCCAGTGCTAGGTAAACGCCCACATGCCCAAGGTGGATCAAAGCATGAAAAGCAACCCCAGGAACCACCTCTCCCCAGATGCTTCCAAAGTAACACTGGGAGGATTCGGATCTGTCTTTATGTAAGTAAGGACTAGTTGGCTGGTAGCTGGAAGTTCCCACAAGTTGCTGTAATTCCTTGTTGGAGATGAACGCTCTGGTATTCCTGAGGTTATTCTGAGAGGATTAAAGGGGCAGTAAATGCAAAGCATGAGGCACAAGGTCTGGCACATTGTAATCACCCAACACTATCAGTGTGAACTCTTACTGTAACCCTGGTGAGTCTCACCTAATGTTCGGCTCTCATTTCAGGCCACTGCTTAGCAGTCTTCCAAATATAAGCCCTAAGTTTTCTGGAGATGATTGAAAGTCATCACAATGCCTTATAGCTGAAAGGGCTACAGAGATTAATCACTCCATTCTCTTCACTTGACAGATGAGAAAACAGAGATCCACAAAGATTAGGTGACTTTCTCAAGGTCACCTACCAAATCTGTGGCAAGACTTAAACCAGAGCACAGGTCTCCGAATGCCAAATTCTTAAGAATTAGAGTAAAGCTTACAGTTAGAGAACTGAACATTCCATTCCAGGGGATCTCTCTCAGATAGCTAAAGCTTATTCTTTTTAACCAGGGAAATTTACTAACAATCATTATCACCATCATTTATCACTCTTGTTTAAAATCTTCTACTGCTTTTGATTAAAACAGTTCTGCAGAGTGGAGTTATTTTAGCCTAAAAGAGCTGAAATCCTTAGAGGAGCTTTTCTTGTTACCTCATTTCTTTACCAGCTGCTTTAAGCTTTGAGCGATCCCTTTGACTTATAAAGCAAGTGACAACTTCATTATGATAGTGTTAGAATATTGTCAAAGTGATCACTTGATATTTTCTGAAAAGACAAATCTAAGGAGTTAAGAACAGCAACAAGCACATGATTCCGCATCTCAGAGTATCCACGTTATGAGTACATTTATTTATATTATATATGTATATGTAGATTTGTAAGTGTATTATCATGGAAATTTCAGTGCACAACACAGATCTGAAACTCATGGAGAAATTAATCTTAAATGAGTCTGTGTTATCTTTCAGTTTTTCAGAGTACACATGAGGCTCATATATATTTAGTTATTGAAAGTGTCTCCATAGCATTTTTCTGTAGAGAGATTCTGAACATCACTTCATTAAACACCTAAAGACTCCTATGAGAGATGAGGAATCAGATATTACTATTCCTATTCTAGAAACGAGAAAGCTAACATCCTCACATGTTAATATGCCCAGAGGACCTATATGAACAAGAACAAAGTCCTGTTCTCCCTTTGCCCTCTCATCAGGCAATCTTTGAGTCTCTCATCCTGGAGTCTGAATTTAGCCCTCAGGATTTTCAGCTGTTCCAGGAATAGGCCTTGCCAGAAAATAAAGCCTACTGATTCCTGATGCTTACAAATCCACTCAACTTTTCCCATCTCTGGTGACCTCAGGCTCAGCTTCTGCCTGCCTTTGAGGTCAGGGGGTCTCTGTTGCTACAACAACCATGAATCCATTGCTGTTATAAGGAAACTGCCAGTCACTTACATTGGCCCAATCTTGTTAGAGCAGACGAGCTGTGTTATCTCTAGAGTGGAGTAGCAAATAACAGGCCAGCAAAGGATTCCTTCTCTGCCTCGTTAGATTTTGCTGCCTTTGAGTGATGGGAGATATGGCTGGATGTTGGGCATGTGAAAAGTCCTGGAGGAAGAAATGACACCTGGATAATTACAAGGTAGTTGAAAGGATTAATATTAAAAAAGGTAACATGTGTGAAGTGCTTGCTCAAGGGTCTTGCTCAAAGAATGTGTTCAACAGATATTAGCAGTTGTTAGTATCTGTAGGTTAGCAGGTAGAATTTGCAAAGAGCTGATTATCATGATCACGATTGCCATTTATTCAGTTGGACTTAAATTTCACAGCAAGATTACAAGGTGATTGCCATTTTCCCTATTCCACAGAGCAGAAAGTGGCAGACTTGGGATATGACAAAGATTTCTCTGATTTTACCAAGCTTGTTCATTCATTCATTTATTCATTCACTCACAAGTACTAACTAAGCTACTGTGTACTAGGCACTGAGTTAGGCAAAGAGGAGAATAAGACAGACCTGTTCCCTGTCCTCACAGGATACGGAGCATAGACAGGAATACAGTCGGGTAAAACCCAAGGTCATTATATCCCCATTCTTGCTCTGTCACCTTGGATGCAAGCCTCTTCCCTTCTCTTCATCTTCCTAAAAGAAATCCATTCTATCAGGCAAGGAAGAAAAGGATATTTGACTGGAGAACACATAGGGGAAGAAGTTTACATTGCATAACACAGAATTTCTCTCCATAAGTCCCCCACAAACTCTTTGTTTTTTCCCACCGGATCAACCCTAAACCTACTCACCCAACTCTACTTTACCCCCAGCCTCCCAGCCCAGGGACAGGCCCTGGCTCCTCCTTCCTTATGCAAACTAGTTAAGTCTTACATCTCCAGTACCAAAGGTCCTCTTATTAGCAAGATACCCTTCCTTATAAGATGAGCAGAGGATTCAGTTCAGTTCAGTTGCTCAGTTGTGTCCAACTCTTTGCAACCCCGTGGACTGCAGCATGCTAGGCTTCCCTGTCCATCACCAACTCCTGGAGCTTATTCAAATTCACATCCATTGAGTCGGTGATGCCATCCAACCATCTCATCCTCTGTCATCCCCTTCTTTTCCTGGCTTCAATCTTTCCCAGCATCAGGGTCTTTTCCAATGAGGCAGTTCTTCACATCAGGTGGCCAAAGTATTGGAGCTTCAGCTTCAGCATCAGTCCTTCCAATGAATATTCAGGACTGATTTCCTTTAGGATGGACTGGTTGAATTTCCTCACAATTCAAAGGACTCAAAAAAAAAAAAAAAATTCAAAGGACTCTCAAGAGTCTTCTCCAACACCACAGTTCAAAAGCATCAATTCTTCGGTGCTCAGTTTTCTTTATAGTCCAACTCTCACATCCACACGTTGACTACCAGAAAAACCATAGCTTTGACTATACAGACCTTTGTTGGCAAAATAATGTCTCTGCTTTTAAATACGCTGTCTAGGTTAGTCCTAGCTTTTCTTCCAAGAAGCAAGTATCTTTTAATTTCATGGCTGCAGTCACCATATGCAGGGATTTTTGAGACCCAAAAAATAAAGTCTCTCACTGTTTCCATTGTCTCCCCATCTATTTGCCATGAAGTGATGGGACTGGATGCCATGATCTGAGTTTTCTGAATGTTGAGTTTTAAGCCAGCTTTTTCATTCTCCTCTTTCACTTTCATCAAGAGGCTCTTTAGTTCTTCTTCACTTTCTGCCATAAGGCTGGTGTCATCTGCATATCTGAGGTTATTGATATTTCTCCCGGCAATCTTGATTCCAGCTTGTGCTTCATCCAGTCCAGCATTTCTCATGATGTACTCTGCATATAAGTTAAATAAGTAGGCTGACAACATACAGCCTTGACGTACTCCCTTCCCAACTTGGAACCAGTTTCTTGTTCCATGTCCAGTTCTAACTGTTGTTTCTTGACCTGCATACAGGTTTCTCAGGAGGCAGGTCAGGTGGTCTGGTATTCCCATCTCTTGAAGAATTTTCCACAGTTTGTCATGATCCACACAGTCAAAGGCTTTGGCGTAGTCAATAAAGCAGAAGTAGATGTTTTTCTGGACCTCTCTTGTTCTTCGATGACCCAACAGATGTTGGCAATTTGATCTCTGGTTCCTCTGCCTTTCCTAAATCCAGCATGAACATCTGGAAGTTCACGGTTCATGTACTGTTGAAGCCTGGCTTAGAGAATTTTGAGCATCACTTCACTAGCATGTGAGATGAGTGCAACTGTGCGGTAGTCTGAGCATTATTTGGCATTGCCTTTCTTTGGGATTGGACCTTTCCCAGTCCTGTGGCCACTGCTGAGTTTTCCAAATTTGCTGGCATATTGAATGCACCACATTCACAGTTTCATCTTTTAGGATTTGAAATAGTTCAACTGGAATTCCATCACCTCCACTAGCTTTGTTTGTAGTGATGCTTCCTAAGGCCCACTTGACTTCGCATTCCAGGATGTCTGGTTCTAGGTGAGTGATCACACCATCGTGGTTATCTGGGTCATGAAGAGCAGAGGATTATAAATACATTATTTTTTTTTGGTCCCACAGAGAACAGTAAACAAGCAGATCTACTGTAGTATGTAGAAGATCATAGAGTGTCTTGGAACTTGGACTTACTTAGAGAGGCAGGGCAGGTGTCCTGGGAAGTGACATCTAAAGTGTGGTGGACATTATGGTTGCCTTCTGAACATCTATTGTTTAACCCTTGGTAACTGCTCTAATTTGGCTGGAGTGGAGTAATATTTGTATCCACAAGCTTTGGGGGAAGAATTCCAAAGCCCCAACTCAAACCTCACTTCATCCCCATCCACCTGACCTCACCACAGTTATTGGTTCAGGGGTGAACAAAGACATAAGCTAAGCCAGTAAGACTGATAAAGATGTTGTGGAAAAGAGGAGGGGAGAAATGGGGAAAGGTCTAGAAAAGAAACGCTGTCTCCTCTTTAATGGATATAAATAAAGAAAGGCATGTGTTTAATCAATACTGTTGGCCGCTGATCACAAGGACCACCAGCCTCAGCAGGAAGGTTATGTGGCCCTGCAGACTGAAGAACGAAAAAGAAACTAAACCCTTTACTACCTGGTAGAGCTGCCGAACTAACCTCAGAGATGTGCATCTCTCTTATCTAGGGCAGTTTGGCTTGCGTTTTCTGATACCTACAATCACACCCAGCCTAACTGATAGAGGTGAGATTAGATCAACAAGTAGGTAGGCAAGTCTCAGATCTACAACATGAAGTTCATTTAAATAAAGATTTAGCAAATCTGTGAGGAAGAGACTTTTTTCCTTAAAACTTTATGAGGAATCACAAACAGAAAAAGATAGGCACATTCACATATAAATTTTAAACTTCTAGACAATAAAAAATATTAAAAACATAAAAAATACATAATATGAAAAATCTATAGCATAGGTAACAAGTGACTGGGTCATAAATAAGATATAAAGGGAGTTTATTTAAATGTATTAGCTATATATCTTTGCTCTGATAGATAAATGGGCAAAGAACATAAACCAGCAATTCCCCCCAAGGAGAAAAACAGTAAATAAACACAAGAGAAAATGTTCAGCCCTGGTAATAATCAAAGAAATGCAAATTAAAGCAACCTTGAAATATCATTTGACACCTACTAAATTATTATTTTTAAAAAAGATGGGCTGGCAAGGTGACAGTGATATTGGCACACTCATTCATTTCAGGTGGCAATACAA
Organism: Bos indicus; assembly: GCF_029378745.1. Classification (NCBI taxonomy): domain Eukaryota; kingdom Metazoa; phylum Chordata; class Mammalia; order Artiodactyla; family Bovidae; genus Bos; species Bos indicus. The sequence continues at coordinate 36,822,202 of NC_091770.1, forward strand.
ACTCGTACTGCCTTTGACAAAGCACTATGGCAACACGAGAAACATTCATGCCTTTTGACCCAGCTAATTCCAGTTTTTCTAATTAGTACTAAGGAGCATAATTTGACAGAAGCAAAGAAACACCCTCAGCACTGTTCTTCAGAGCCTTGGTGATTCAATTAAATTCAATTAGCATATATTTTATACCTTCCACCTGCCAAGCAGAGGCAACAGGGAATCAGAAATTAATAAGATACCGTATCTGACCTCAGGGGGCTCATAGTCTGGCAGAGGAGGCACGTAGGCAAATAGCTGCATTACAAAATGGTTCAGTAAGTCCAGCAAAAAACCCACAGGTGCTGTCAGGTAAGCTAGACTTTTATGATGGGGATGAGTGAGGTAGGTGAGCAGAGAGCAGGCAGGGTTAAGCAAAGGCTTACAAAGGGGACACGGTGAAACTCCAGTCAAAACGGCAAAGAGAGTTAACACAGGGACAATGAGAGGTCCAGTACTATGGGGACAGAGATTCCAGGAAGAAGTTGTGGAAAACCAAGATTTGTGCGCAGAGTGGAAGAAGAATTTTATTGCCCTTGTTTAACATCTGTAATCGCCAAAAAAAAAAAAAAAAAAAGGAACATTCTTAAATCAAGAACATTGGAAATATCTCTTAATGAATTATGATACACAATGGACCACTATCCCACATGAAAAATACATAAGACACTTCAAAACATTTACGATATGCAGGCAGGATACCTAGGGGAGAGCGGCTGGCCTCGACAGCCCTAAGCATTGCTCCAAAATTCCCCTTTCTCCCTTTTGTCCTCAATTTTTAAAATTGAAATATAACTCACATACTATAAAATTCATTCTAAGTATACAAGCCAGTGCTTTTAATATATTCATAAAGTTGTGCAAAATTCACCACTAATTCCAGAACATTTTCATCACCTGAAAAAAGAACCCATCAGCAGTCACTCCTCATTCCTTCCAGCCTCTGGCAACCACTGACCTACCTCCTGTGTCTATACACTTGCCTGTTCCTCCTCACTTTGCCCTTGGAGTAGCCTCCCAAACCCCTGCTGTTCTCCCCAGGCCTGGTGACCAGGGGCAACATCTATTTGATGTGCTGGCCCTCCCCGGAGTGCAGCTGACTGAACATAAGTAAACACCATCCATTAAAGCCTCAGACAGACTACAGGGGAATTCAACATGGATTCAAGGGAAACTAAAGACTCTGCCACCGGAAGAGTTAGCTTGCTCTGTGGGGCGCTCAAGGTCATAAGCCAACTTGAGCCCCTTCTCCCTCAGGTGTGCGTCAGCTTAGCTTCCCCTCCACCCCCAGCTTCCTTCTTTATATATCAAGAGCCAAGAGAGCAGGACCAGTGAAAACCAGCATGAGGAGAAAATGAGGGCAGGGCAGGAAGCACACCATCCTGAGCTAACACACACAAAGGAAACACACAGTACATTTTCATTTTTCTACTTTGGCACTTGCAGGAGGCCGCATGCTTCACGGGGCGGCTTGGCCTCTGGCTGCCTTCACCTAAGTGATTAACTCGTTTCCTCTCCAGCCTTATCTCCTGTAGGACACTGTTCTGTTCCTTTCTTGGTGACATTGAGTGTAAAAGCTCTAGTGCCCTGTGGAAATGACCACAGATGCATTTCTTTGCAATTTGGATTTGTCGTGTTCTCCTGACCAGTTAAGGAGGACACTGTATATTTGATGGTGAAGTTTGACTTCTTTGTCACTAGGTGTCTCAAACGTTAGAAGTGGTCCCAGGGGTTAGAAGGCCTTACTCTTCACAAACAAACAACAGAATAGTTTATCACCTCATTCCGCCCAGTTTCCTGGTAACTGTGAAACACGGTGTTACAAGTTCAGTCACAGAGGCAACCTGCTGATGTGGCAGGTGGAGCACTGACCCAGGAATCAGGATCTGGCTGTAGCCTCTGCTCTCAGTTCCCTCACTGATAAAGTGAGGGTTGGAATAGAAGGAGCCCACAGGACTTGCTACTAATTGAAATTCCACAGTTTCTCTAAATTAGTAAGGTTGAGAACCAGGCATTTCTGTTTAGGAGTCATCTGGTCTCAGGCTCCTTGTAAGAGAAAAAGGGGGAGGGGAAGGGGAGGAGGGGATACAAAAAACACGGGAAGGGAGGGGAACTTCAGGAGGTGATGGAAGGGAAGGGGGTGAGAGGGGATGGGGAAACACACAAAGAAAGGGAGGGGAGGCACAGGAAATGGGGGACAAGAGGAGAGAGAGAAGATGGACAGATGGACAGGAGGGGAGAGGAAAGGAATGGAGTGGACGGAACAGAACCATGGAGAGGACAGGAGCAGAGAAGAAGGGCAAATGAATGAGACTTCTTTGGAAAAAAGATGAGAAGAAGGGAACATTTCTGATATCCTACTAGATATTACTTCTCAAAACTGCCTCCAGGGTAGGTGCCGCTACTGCCCTCTCACCAATGAGGCCCTGAAATTTCAGACTCTTCAGTACCCTCTCCTGTATGTTGGCTGAGCAATTCCCCTCTCCTCCAAGAGATTTCAGTGCAGTTGGACAGGCTCTGCAACAAGCTGGGCTAAGTAATGTGTCCAAAGTCTTACACTGAGTTAATCACAATGCTGAAATTTAGACTCAGGTCTCTCCAGTCCTAAGACCTTGTTCTTTCCACTTCTGCTAGGAAGCAAAACAGAAAACAGAAAGAGAAGTGAGGACAGGTTTCAGAGTGGATTCCTCTTCAGGTACATAATAAGAAATGGACTAAGAAACCCTCTCAATAAAATCCATCCTCAAAAAAAAAAAAAAAAAGAGGAAGGAAAGAGTGGGCTGAGTTAAATCTATTCAATACAAGGGAACAGATTTAAGATAAAGTCTCAGAGGCATTCCTTGAACAATAGACTTTTTCCATAATTGACACATCTCCCTCTGCACTGGGCTGGCAATAAGTCTTACTGCCTTATTCTTTAACAATGATCTTGATGTAACAATAATGCTTTTCATTTTAAAGCACACTAACCATTTTTAAAGCATGTACACATTTATTATTCTTTTTGACACTTAACAATAACAATTACAATAGGCAGGTCAAACCAAAGTTTTGGAATAAGACCTCAGTTTGATTGACACCTTGGCCACTTATGAACTGTATGACCGTGGGCTGATTAGTTAACCATTCTTAGCCTCAATATTCTCTCCCATCAGATGGGATAATAAAAGTACCTACCTCACAGAGCTGTGGTGAGCATCCAAAGAGATAATACATGTCAAGTGTTGCCCAGCACATTGTCAGTGCTTAAGAAACACTAGCCAAGTATTATTTTTACATGTGCTTGTCAGAAAAATTATCTGGCATTCCAAAATAGAGGACTTCCCTAGTGGCTCAGACGGTAAAGTGTCTGTCTACAATGCAGGCGACCCAGGTTTGATCCCTGGGTCAGGAAGATCCCCTGGAGAAGGAAATAGCAATCTACTCCAGTACTATTGCCTGGAAAATCCTGTGGACAGAGGAGCGTGGTAGGCTACAGTCCATGGGTTCGAAAAGAGTCGGACACGACTGAGTGACTTCACTCGAAAATAGAGACTATTAGGCCTTCTTTCAGGGCAGTAATGGAATTGATTTTCCGCTGTGCAGAGGCTAACATGAAGGTGAAGATACAAATGTTGTGTTGTTGTTTAGTCACTAAGTCATGTCCAGCTCTTTGCAACCCCATGGACTAGAGCACACCAGGCTTCTCTGTCTATGCGATTCATACTGGAGTGAGTTGCCATTTCCTCCTCCGGAGGATCTTTCCAACCCAGGGATCGAATCTGCATCTGCTGCATTGTGGGCAGATTCTTCACCACTGAGCCCCCTAGGAAGCCCAAAGATGCAAATAATTTCTGTTTAATAGGGCAGATAAGCACAAAGATTACAGTTTATTGTCATGTTGGACATTAACCTGTTTTGTATCTAACTTGGCAATCTATTTTTAATTAAATTACATACACACACATAGCTCTAATGCTCTTTGAGCCAGTTTTAACATCTTAATGTTCCCTCAATAAATAAAATCTTTGACATGTATTCATATGACATTTGACTGAGAGATACGGTTTTACCCTTTTATATTGTAACATACTAACTAATTCAGACAGGCCTGCCTCATTTACTGAGGAACTCTGAAACTCAAAAGTGATTTCAACTTGCCCAGAGTTAGGAGCAGAATTTGGTTTTCTCAAATTCCAGTCCTGTAGTTTTTGTTCTATCTTTTGCCTTTGTGCAAATGATTTATGAAGATAGGACAATAACAATGAAGAATATAAGGCCTCCTCTCTCAGGCTTTAGGAGCTCCCAGGCTATCTTCACAGCCATCACTCAATCAAAGAGGAATGTGAGAAACACCATGTGAAGCTGCTTTCAAATGTTCCACTTTTCTAAATGATTTTCAAACTTGTAGAGGAAAAGAACACTCTTTAACAAGACAGCAATGGTCGAGCAAAGGGATAAGGTGGGAAATCTGGTATTTCACTAAACTGGTGAGTGGAAAATCAAAACTATTCTATGCAACATAAAGTTAATCTATATTGATTAGGTGGAGGGAGACTGAGTTGAATCTATCTTGGAATTTAAGCAGACTCAGTGTCTCTGAATATTTCATATTCTCTTTTCTCAGCATGAAAGGAAAGTAAGCTCTCAGAATTAGAGGGTAATTGAGAGCGATCCCTGTGCCACTGGACTGAACGTGCTGTAATGCCCTCAACCCGGAAAGTAACCAAACCTAGCATGTTGCTCAGAGACCAGAGGCCCAGGCCTTTCTGGAAGGCAGAAGCATAAGCAGGGGACAGCGTGGAGCCAGGGTTAATTTAGATGAAGCAGTGCCTGAATCAAGTGAGAGGAACTACCTGTACATGTACTACAACTGTGGGTTTATTAAAACTACATAAATGAAGAGGGGTTCTGGTATTTTAAAGATTTCACCGACACTGCATTTTGGTACAGATGGCCCCTCATTTGTGCAATTCTTTTGTCTTCAAATTTCCCTGGACTTCCTCCTATCTCTCTAGCTGTTCCTTCTCAGTCTCCTGATTGTTTGCCCCTAATTCCTCAGTGTCTATTCACACAAGAATCATTCATTCCTTGGCCCTATCTTTTCACCCCTACCTGATTTAAAAGTCATTCATAGACTAAGGCTTCCCAACAGCCTCAACCTCTTGCCTGAACTTAGAACTAATATATCCAGTTGCATATGTGAAATCTCCATCAGATGCCAATGATCAACTTAAAATGAGTATGTTCAGGACAGAGTTCTGATTTTCACACCACACCCCTGTCCCTAATGAACAAATTTCAGGTTAGGGCTTTTGCATAGGCTCTTCCCTGGGCCTGGAACAGACTTCTCACAATCATTCATGGAACACTCATTCAGATCTTGTCCAAACATCACTTCCTTCAGGGAGCTGCCTCTGAGCCTCCATCTGAAGCAGCTCTCCCTTCCCCAGCACAGATCATTCCAGCAGTCTTGGAGATGACCTGGAAACTGCTCCATAACCTCAGATTTATCACCATATGGACATCTGTTACTTAAGTGTTGACTTGTGACCCCTGCCCCGAAGTTCTGCCCCCACCTCAACAGAAAATGAGCCTCTGCGAGGTGGGACTCATATGTCCTAGTCACTGCTATTCTATCAACACCTAGGAACTCAATAAATTGTTACTGTATGCATACACACATGCAAAAAATGCACTTCTAGAGATCTGTTTTTCCAGAAAACTGGAGGGTAATTATCACAAAAAGCATGCATGATGACTGAGAAGGAAGAAGATACCAGTACAGTCATGACCTTGAATTTCTAAATTGATTCAGAGTTAGTAAATGCCATTGGGGTGATGAGGAGAGCAGAGGATGTGTGTGGGGGTAGGGGGAAGGGAGGAGGGGGGAGCAAACAGAACACAAGGAAGTGAATTGTTCAATTTCCAGACTCTGAGATTCCAATAATTCCTAAAGGCCCAGAAAACTAAGAGACTGACATAATCATTTTATTTATTTTGCCAAGTAAAATGATTAAGGGGAAACGTTATCATCTACTGTCACCATCACCGTCATAAAATAAAGGACATTTAATTTCCAAAGAGTAGAAAAGATGTAAATTTCACATTTTTTTCAAGTTGAATAAACTTGGTTTCATGTAAACTTTCTATATTGACTATTTCTCTCATTGCTCTATGGTCCTTTGGAAAGGTCACCACGGACACTGTGGGGAAACACTGATTTAAATGACTGGTTAAGATCAATAAGGAATCACTGGGAAGTTTCCCAAGTCTGTACTTGTCGACATGTCTCTGGCTAAGTAAAGCTCTCTGATAAATATTCTCTACTAGGGCATTGTAATGTGCATGTGTCCTCAGAAACTTGGCATTGAAATGTTACTTAGAATTTTTCTCATACCTTAACCAATGATAGGGGCAGGCATGCAAAAAAAAAAAAAAAGGAAAGTATCTGAAATAAATAAATGAATATATGAGTGTGCTTGCATGGGTGTGTGAGTGTGCATGTGTGTATAAAGAAGTTGGTGGTGGATCAATAGTGGTAATACGTAAAAAAGATCAGTAGTATCTACTTACATTAATAACCAAGACATCTCAGATCATAGTTCCATTACATAAAATACAAAATAGAATTTCTTTCATTTTACTGTAACTTGTTTTTAAAATAAATATTTTTTCAAAAGAGTAAGATTAAAAGGAGCACATAACAGAGACAAGCAAAAAAATATATATATCAAGGGTTCTTCACATTTACTGCTGAACCAATTCTCCAGGAATAAAAAACTCATATGAGAAGGAGAATATATTTTGAAAATGGAAATATGAATAATTTCCTCAGGTGATTTAGTTTATATGAAAAGAGAAAAAGCTGATCGCAGAGAATATGCAGGATACAAATGACAGTGAACAGAAACAAACTGGAAGGGGAGGAGGAGAGAAAGATCTGGGGCGAGGAGGCATCGGCCAAGCCGGTGCAGGAAAGAAGCAGGGGTGGCTGGGACCAGTGTCACAGCGCACGAGATGCCACTTTAAGAAATGAATTATTCAGGCTCAGGGGGAGCACTGGGTGACTGTAGCCAAACAAATAAGCAAATAACAATAAGGACTACGTGTTCTGGTTACTTCACTGACCTACGGCTCCTGGAGGGCAGTAAGCAGGGACTAGGTGTCTGGCTATCTAGATACATAACAACAATAACAGAAAATAATAAGAGGAATAACGGCTCCGATATGTAACTCCAGCTCTGCAGGAGCAGCCGCATAATCCACTCAAGTCAAGAAGTAACAAAACTCAATTAGCAGCTGTCTCGCCGCCCCCTCGGATGCGGGAAAGGAGGAGAATTTTCTCCCACACACTCTCTAAGCCGTAGGGGTGTCTTCTGAGCTGAACAGCAGTCAGGAAATGAGGCTATTCAGTAAGTTGATACTGTGAACCACACGTCCCCCGAAGAGCTTAAGCGGAAAATAATACCAGAAGATAGATTGGAACGCCCAAGAACAAACACCAAAGCAATTCTTTAGTTCTAGTATAAATTGTATTTTAAATAAACATTGTACTACTACATTTGTGACTTAGAAGCAAATTCAAAATCTTACCTTTTGACGCAACAAGGAGGCAAGCCTTTTACTGCTGTTTGGGACAAACAGTTGGTACCAAGTTTCTTGGAGCAGAGACCTTCCGCCCTGGGTGCTCCCCCCGGAAACAGCGTGAAAACAAAATGGCTCCTAGACCTTCTGGTTTCCCTTGGTTACCGCAGTCAGTGCGCTTCGTGGGCTTCAATACTGCGTACTGTCCGAGATATTGGGTTGGCCAAGAGGTTCATTTGGATCTTAAGGGGAAAAACCCGAATGACCCTTTTGGCCAACCCAATATATTCCCAAGCCGAAGACAACAGACCCAAAGACCCTGACTTATTTGAATTTTAGTAAAAAGGTTTCAGAGATTTCTATCATTTGTTCCAAAATTCATCTCAGCTGAACTCAGGTTAGTCTTTCACTCACCTGGAGAGTCTCTGTGACCAGCGAGGGAAGACAGGAGAGAGAAGGAGTCAGGAGACCTGGATTTGGTCTGCCTGGACCAGCAAGCAAGGCTAGTGGTGGTGGTCAGGCCTTGTCACTTACTTTCACTGTACTTTCCGTTCCTTGGCTGGGTAATTAGGGTATTGAGATCTTTCTCTCTCTCTCTTTTTTGTGTACACTGTGGCATGCGTGCCAGATCTTAGTTCCCAGATGAGGAATCAAACCCCTGCCTGAAGCATTGGGAGTCTTAACCCCTGCACCACCAGGGAAGTCCCTTGGTGATCTTTAAGATTCTTTCTAATACCAAAATGATATGATTTGATGTTTGTAACTGTGTGATTGGACACAAAGTTTGAATAGGTCTGTTGCCCAAGAATAAATTGGCAATATCATTCAGTTATTTGAAATGACCAGGATAACTAGATTAAAAAAAAAAAAAAAAAAAAGCTTGGTCGATTATTTCAGTAACACTGACATGACCATGGCTTCCCTGGTGGCTCAGAAGGTAAAGTGTCTGCCTGCAGTACAGACATGACCATGAAGCAGTCCTTTTGATTGCTTCTTTTTGTTGTGCTTAGTCGCTCAGTCATGTCCAACTCTTGATGACCCCATGGACTGCAGCCTGCCAGGCTCCTCTGTCCATGGGGATTCTCCATGCTAGAGTACTAGAGTGGGTTGCCATGCCCTCCTCCAGGGGATCTTCCCAACCCAGGGGTCGAACCCAGGTCTCCTGCATTGCAGGTGGATTTTTTACTGTCTGAGCAACCCAGGAAGCCCATTTGATTGCTTACTACTACTACTACTACTACTACTACTACTACTAAGTCACTTCAGTTGTGTCCGACTCTGTGTGACCCCACAGACAGCAGCCCACCAGGCTCCGCCGTCCCTGGGATTCTCCAGGCAAGAACACTGGAGTGGGTTGCCATTGCCTTCTCCAATGCATGAAAGTGAAAAGTGAAAGTGAAGTCACTCAGTCATGTCCAACTCTTCGAGACCCCATGGACTGCAGCCTACCAGGTTCCTCCGTCCATGGGATTTCCCAGGCAAGAGTACTGGAGTGGGTTGCCATTGCCTTCTCCGTTTGATTGCTTAAGATAGCTTAAAAAAAAAAAAAAAGAACAGCAATCCATTGATCTCCATCACATAAGCTGATCTTGTTTATGGATATCTTGAGACACGAGTCCCACAAGGTTATTTTGTAAACTCTCCCCTAGAGCACAGCGTTTTTGCTGCATCCTGGATGCTTCTTCTTGCTCTGTTTTCCAACGCCTCTTTGTCTGCCCACTCCCTACATATTACTTTCTTAGCACTCCTTCTCAGAACTTTTCCTCTCTTGTTGTATTTGCCTTCTTTGGATGATTTCACCCTCAACCCACAATAGTGTGTGGTAAACGTTAACAAGCAGCTCTTCCAGGAGGATAAAAAAAAGCCCAGATTTGTAGTGGTTGCTGATTTCTGTAGCGTACATGCTTTCTCTCTCCACCATTGATTCCGTTCAGTTCAGTTCAGTTCAGTCGCTCAGTCATGTCGGACTCTTTGTGACCCCATGAATCGCAGTATGCCAGGCCTCCCAAGCTACCAATCATTGTGGAGCTGGGAACTGATGCACAAAGTCAGCCCTTCCCATCTGTATGAGTCCGCTCCAACACACCACTGCACCACCAGTGCTAACTACCACCTACAGGCTCAAACCTCTCTCTTTTGTGTTGGTACCAAACTCAAATCTACTTGAATGTCATATCTTTTTAACATCATCAAAGGCAAAATGGACACACAATCTTCCTGTAAAACTTTTCCCATATTCCATGTTTCTTATGGTTTGTGCTCAGTCACTCAGTCATGTCCAACTCTTTGTGACCCCATGGACTGTAGCCCACCAGGCTCCTCTGTCCATGGAATTCTCCCAGCAAGAATACTGGAGTGGGTTGCCATGCCCTTCTCCAGGGCATCTTCCCAACCTAGGGATCAAACCCAGGTCTCCTGCACTGCAGGCAGATTCTTTACCATCTGAGCCATCAGGGAAGCTCTTCCTATGGTAACTGTGATTAAGAATGATTTCCCAAGCCTATGGGAAATATGCTAGCCTTAAGCTCTTGTGTGAATGCATCTTTTGAGCAATAATAGAATACAACCACAGGCTGGTGGGTAGATATGGAGTTTCCCTCAGGAGAGAATGGATGTTTTTTTCTCCATCATCCTGTGAACTGGCTTTTCTTAGGACAAGAAATAGGAACAGGGGAAATACTTTGAACTGGAAGAGGAAACAAAGCTATAGGACTTAAGATCAACTGAGTCTGAACCTCAGATACAGAGAAGTCTAGAGTCATTTCACTAGCACCAGCAGAGTAACTGATGCTGTGACATGGAGGCAGTGAATGTTAACATCAAGTCTCTTGGCTAGCAGTAACATGGAGGCTGGAAATGCGAAACAAACAAACAAACAAAGAAGAGGAGGAGGAATGGTGGGGAGGTGGGGGTTGGGGGGCAACTTGTGGAAAGTTGAGGCAGACTGCCAGACTGAGGCAGCAAATGTGGACATAGTTAGTCCCTGGAGGGCACATCCCATTTCCTTGGCTGGAATGGGGGTCCACAGGCAGCCATACTCATAAGTCATCTGATCCTGAAGTCCTGATCTCTGAAGGGCATGAACAGTAGCAGCAGCAATGAAGCAGTAAGATTAGAAGGTTAGAGGGGAAGAACCCAAGAGACTTGCTCTGTGACTCAACTGAGAGGCGCTTAAAGACACAGTCAGAAATAACAAACAAGGCCCTCTGACAGGAGCTGGTTTCTAGCAAGTGGTTTCAGGGCAGGCACTCTGGTATAGGGGTTTAGCTAGACTAAGGAAAAAATCGCTTTCCACAGGCTAGTGGGGCCAGCGTATTCCTTCAGGATTACGTTTATTTTTATCTAAATCAGACCATTTACCCCAATGCCTAAGCCTCAAAACTAGGTATCATTCTGCATCGTATCTAACCCACCACGGATAATCAGTCACACAGTGCTGGCAGTGCCATCACCATTTTCTTGAATCCATCCTTGTGCCCACAGTCATTCCTTCATTCAGGCCTTCAACCTTTCTCACACGGATTTCTCTGAAAGCCTCCCAACTAGCTTCCCCGATTTCTATCTTGCTTCTTCCAATCAGGCCATCTACCACATTGCTACAGAGAGATCTTCAAACAAAAACCAGTTCAAGTCACTCCTTTGCTAAAAATCCTTCAGCATAAAATCCAGACACCTTGGATTGGTGTGTGGGATCCTTGATAGTCTTTCTCAGCTCAGGTCATCCTCCCCTCTCCTCTCTTTCACACAGAGTCAGCTAGGTAGGAGAGAACTTTGGACCTTTGCCCTATCTTCTTTTTTTTTTTTATCGTAATAATATGGTTTTAAACTTTCATGCCTTTTATTGTTGGTGGGAGTACACACTGGTGTAGCCACTATGAAGAATAGTATACAGATTCTCAAAAATTTAAACATAGAACCACCATGTGCTAAGTCGCTTCAGTCGTGTCCAACTCTTCACAACACAGTGGACAGTAACCCACCAGGCTCCTCTGTCCATGGAGTTCTCTAGGCAAGGATACTGGAGTGGGTTGCCATGCCCTCCTCCAAGGGATCTTCCATATGACCCAGCTATCTCACTTCTGGATATTTATCCAAAGAATACAAAGCACTCATTTGAAAAGATATATGCACACCTATGTTCATTGCCACATTTACAATAGCTAAGATATAGAAGCAACCTGGGTGCCCATCAGTGGATGAATGGATAAAGAAGATATGGTGTGTGTATATATATATACATATATATGTATATGTATGCCATAAAAAGATGAAATCTTGCCATTTGCAACAACATGGATGCACCTTGAGAATATTATGCTAAGTGAAATAAGTCAGACAGAGAAAGACAAATTCTGTAGGATTTCGTTCACATGAAATATAAAAAACAAACAAAACAAAAACAAACCCATAGAAACAGTGAACAGAGTAGTGGTCATCAGAGGGAAAGGGGTGGTGAGCAGGAGGGTAAAATGGGTAAAGGCAATCAACTGTATAGTGACAGAAACTAAATATTCAGTGGTGAGCATGCTGTAGAGTATACAGTAGAAATACTGTGTTGTACACGTGAAACTTATAAACCAATGTTATCTCAGTTTTTAGAAATGAAAAACTGTGGGCAAAACTCTCATGCCTTTCTTCTACTATATTGGGTTGGCCAAAAAAATTGATCAGATTTTTCCATAAGATGTTATGGAAAACTTGATAGAATTTTTTGGCCAACTCAATACCACTCTCTTCTGGTTTTCCTCGTACGTCTCTGGTTGTTTCTTCTCACTTTCTTCCTCCTCTACTGCTGCTGCTGCTGCTAAGTCACTTCAGTCATGTCTGACTCTGTGTGACCCCATAGACGGCAGCCCACCAGGCTCCCCCACCCCTGGGATTCTCCAGGCAAGAACACTGGAGTGGGTGCCATTTCCTTCTCCAATGCATGAAAGTGAAAAGTGAAAGGGAAGTCGCTCAGTCCTCCTCTACAGATGCCTTAAATATTGATTTTCCCCAGGGTTCTTTCCTCAGTTCTCTTTTCTCTCATCCTGGAAAAAGAAACTCATTTCTGGGGCATCTGCTTTCATCGAATGCTGAATACTGTTGAATCTTTGCCTTCAGATGAAACTTGACCTCTCAACACCTCTACACTGTGTTTCTTAGGTATAGTAAACTCTAAACATCTATTTCTGCTTTATTGACTATGTGAAAGCCTTTGACTGTGTGGATCACAATACACTGTGGAAAATTCTGAAAGAGATGGGAATACCAGACCACCTGATCTGCCTCTTCAGAAATTTGTATGCAGGTCAGGAAGCAACAGTTAGAACTGGACATGGAACAACAGACTGGTTCCAAATAGGAAAAGGAGTACGTCAAGGCTGTATATTGTCACCCTGTTTATTTAACTTCTATGCAGAGTACATCATGAGAAATGCTGGGCTGGAAGAAGCACAAGCTGGAATCAAGATTGCCGGGAGAAATATCAGTAACCTCAGATATGCAGATGACACCACCCTTATGGCAGAAAGTGAAGAGGAACTCAAAAGCCTCTTGATGAAAGTGAAAGTGGAGAGTGAAAAAGTTGGCTTAAAGCTCAACATTCAGAAAACGAAGATCATGGCATCTGGTCCCATCACTTCATGGGAAATAAATGGAGGAACAGTGGAAACAGTGTCAGACTTTATTTTTGGGGGCTCCAAAATCACTGCAGATGGTGACTGCAGCCATGAAATTAAAAGACGCTTACTCCTTGGAAGGAAAGTTATGACCAACCTAGATAGCATATTCAAAAGCAGAGACATTACTTTGCCAACAAAGGTCCGTCTAGTCAAGGCTATGGTTTGTCCTGTGGTCATGTATGAATGTGAGAGTTGGACTGTGAAGAAGGCTGAGCGCCGAAGAATTGATGCTTTTGAACTGTGGTGTTGGAGAAGACTCTTGAGAGTCCCTTGGACTGCAAGGAGATCCAACCAGTCCATTCTGAAGGCGATCAGCCCTGGGATTTCTTTGGAAGGAATGATGCTAAAGCTGAAACTCTAGTACTTTGGCCACCTCATGTGAAGAGTTGACTCATTGGAATAGACTCTGATGCTGGGAGGGATTGGGGGCAAGAGGAGAAGGGGACGACAGAGGATGAGATGGCTGGATGGTATCACTGACTCGATGGATGTGAGTCTGAGTGAACTCTGGGAGTTGGTGATGGACAGGGAGGCCTGGCGTGCTGCGATTCATGAGGTCGCAAAGAGTCGGACACGACTGAGCGACTGATCTGATCTGATCTGATGTGTCTCAAACAGAGTTCTTTGACCTTCACGTGGGCTTGCCCTCCTATATCCTCTCTCCCAGTTTATATCTGTTTGGAAGTCGTATCAGTTATTTACTGTTGCCTGACAAATCACTCCCAAACAATGGCTTAATTCAATAGTCATCAGTAGTCATTTATTATTGTTCATAAGTCTATGGGTCAGCTGGGCATTTCTGCTGACTGGAACCAGACTCAGCTGATCCTGGCTGGGCTCTGTTGTGTCTGGAGGCTTGGGTGGGACAACTGGACTAACTTGGGCCCTCATGCTCTCTCACCCTCCACCAAGTTAGCCTCAGTTTATTCACGTGGCAGACGGGCAGAGTTCCAAGAGAGAAAGCAAAACTATTCAAGGCTTCTGGAAGCCTAAGACAGGAATGAACACACCATTACCTTCATTGTATTCTATTGACCGAAGTCACAAAGCCAGTCCAAGTGCAAGGGATGGAGCACATCAGCTCTTGATGGCAGAAACTGCAAAGTCAAATTATAAGTGATGTAGAAATGTAGAGTGATATAGAAGTGCAGTAGTTTTTCAATCTACCACAGAAGTAATCCTAGATACCTCCATAATGATAATGTGCTATGCTACTACTGCTGGTGGTGATGGTGGCGATGATGACGATGGCAGTAAAGTTTCCTGATGCCTAGTGCCTACCTTGCTCTGAGTTAATGTCAAGGAAAATACAAATCCTGCATTGTTAGAGGATATTTATTAAAATCATCTTTCATTTTATTCATAAGAAAATCTCAACTTTATGATACAATATAGAATATGTGTACATTTAGTCAACTTATTTCATAAGGATCAAATCAAAACAAAATACTTGTCATTTAGTAGTACCTTTGATTTACTAGTCCCCTTGTCCTGGACTGTTCTAACTATAGCTTTAAAGACTTTCTGAATATTTTCTCCCAAATTTTTTATCAACTAAATATGGGCAAAGAAAACTGAAAGATGTAATCTTATCATCTTCAATAAAGTACATGTTCATATTCTCTAAAATACTGCATTTAGAATATGATACAATATTTATACATATTCCACAGTTGCATGTATTCACAAAGAAAATGATAGAAAATAAGTGCTGAGACTTTTTAAACTGTTCTCAGTCTTGCAAATATAATAATAATAAACAAATACATTTTAATGATAAATAAATTGTATCCTCTGGTTTTAACTTTAAGTTTGTTGTTGTTATTCAGTCACTCATTCCTGTCTGACTCTTTGCAACCCCATGAACTGCAGCATGCCAGGCTTCCCTATCTATCACCAACTTCCAGAGCTTGCTCAAACTCATGTCCATTGACTCAGTGATGCCATCCAACCATCTCATCCTTTGTCATCCCCTTCTTCTCCCAACTTTGATCTTTCCAAGCATTAGGGTCTTTCCTAATGAGTCAGCTCTTTGCATCAGGTGGCCAAAGTATTGGAGCTTCAGCATCAATCCTTTCAATGAATATTCAGGACTGATTTCCTTTAGGATTGACTGGTTTGATCTTGCAGTCCAAGGGACTCTCAAGAGTCTTCTCCAACACCACAGTTCAAAAGCATCAATTCATTAGCATTCATCCTTCTTTATGGTCCAACTCTCATATCCGTACAGACTACTGGAAAGACCATAGTTTTGACTATATAGACCCTTGCTGGCAAAGTGATGTCTCTACGTTTTAATATGCTGTCTAGGTTGGTCATAGCTTTTCTTCCAAGGAGCGTCTTTTAATTTCATGGCTGCAGTCACTATCTGCAGTGATTTTGGAGCCCAAGAAAATAAAATCTGTTACTGTTTCCCCATCTATTTGCCATGAAGTGATGGGACCAGATGCCATGATCTTAGTTTTTTGAGTGTTGAGTTTTAATTAAGGCTAAATCAAATATATTTGGGGTTTTTGTGTGCATGCTAAGTTGCTTTAGTCATGTCTGACTTTTTGCAACCCTATGATCTGTAGCCCACAAGGCTCCTCTGTCCATGGGATTCTCCAGGCAAGAATACTGAAGTGGGTTGCCTTGCGCTCCTCCAGAGGATCTTCCTGACCCAGGGATCAAACCTGAGTCTCTTAGGTCTCCCGCATTGGCAGGTGGATTCTTTACCACTAACGCCACCTGGGAAACCCATTTGGGATTTATATGAACTTTTTTCCAAATAGGTATTTTTTATTAGCTCATTTAGTTCTCATAATAATTCTAAAAGGAAGTTATTGTTTTTATTAATTCCTTAATTTATAGTTGAGGTAATAGAAGTTTAGTATGATAAAATATGTAGCTCAAGGTCACACAGCTAGGAAATGATGTGTCTGGATTCATGTAGTCTGACTTCAGCTCCACTCTTAGACAAAACGCTATATTTTTATAGTGTTATTGTTTTTATAGACAATAGCTATATTGGCAACTCTCTTTCCTTATTCCCCATTGATCTGCCAATTTGATCTCTTTCTCATTTATTGACACAACCCCTCCTATCCAGTCCACTGGTTCTAAGTTTGTTCAGGCTTTCTTAAACTCTTGCCGAGATTATTCCTGTAGCATTCTGATTAGTTTCCATGTTTCTAGTACTGCAACTAAAGTACAAATCTGATAACTTCTGTCCCCTATTTAAAAACTTTGAGGAGTAACATATAAATTAAAACTCGAATGTGATGCCACTATTCTATTAGCCAACTTGGCTTTCCATAACAAGATACCACAGATTGGGTGGCTTAAACAACATATGCTTGTTTCCTCCCAGTTTTGAAGGTTGGAAGTTCAAGATCAAGGTTCCAGCAGTGTTTGTTTCTAATGAGGACTCTCCTCCTGGCTTGCAGTCAGCTGCCTTCTCACTGTGTCTTCACATGGCGTTTCGTGTGTGTGTGTGTGTGTGTCTGTGCCTGTGTGTGTGCAGAGAGAGAGAGGTGTCTGGAGTCTTTTTCTCTTCTTTTATGGACACCAGTACTATTACATATTAAGGCCCCTCTCTTATGACTCATAGTCATAATTACCTTTATAATGGTTCTAATTTCAAATACAGCCACAATGGGGGATTAGGGCTTCAATATATGAATTTGAGGGTGAGGCAAAATTCAGCCCATAACAATTACACACACATGCACACGCACACAATGGCTAAAATGAAAAGGACAATATCAATTGTTGGAAACTGGAACAGCTGGTACTGTCATACACGGCTGCTGGGGTTTTAAATTAGTCCAACCACTTTGTAAAGCCAGAAGAATCCAATTAAGCTGGATATCTACTCAGCTTGTGACCCAGAGATTCCACTCCTGGGTATTTTATCCAGTGGAAATGAGTACATATACTCACCAAAAGACATGGACAAGAATGTTCACAGCAGCACTGTTCATAATAGCCTAAAACTGGAAAGTACTCAAATGTTGAAACATAATAGAAATGATAAAATTATGGCAAATTTATAAAATGAGGTGTTGTTCAACCATGAGACTGAATGAACCACATCTCTATAGAATGGAACAGGTGGTTCTCAGAAACATCATGCTGGCTGGTAGGAAACACATCCGTATGTGCTTAGTCGCTCAGTCATGTCAATCTCTTTGTGACCCCAGGGACTGTAGCCCACTAGGGTCCTCTGTCCATGGGATTCTCCAGGCAAGAATACTGGAGTGGGTTGCTATTCTCTTCTCCAGGAGATCTTCCCAACCCATGGATCAAACCCAAGTTTTCTGCTTTGCAGGCAGATTCTTCACTATCTGAGCCACCAGGGAAGCCCAGAAGACAACATATTTTACAATTTCTTTTAAGTAATGTTCAAAGACAGGCAAAATAAATCTCCCATGTTAGAAGTCAGGCCAGTAGCCCCCCTTCAAGAGGGAAATAGTGACTCGAAGGGAACAAGAAGGGCTTCAGGGGTTCTGGTTACATTATGACCTAGTTTCTGACTACAAAACTGTGTTGAAGTCGTAAAAATTCATCCATCTGAGCATTTGTCATATGTGCATGTTCCTGCACATATTTTATACTTCGATAAAAATTTTTTGAAAAAAGAAATATTCTGAAGATTCCATTTCAACCCAGAATAAATTTACAATACTTTGTGTCTATGCTCAGTCATGCCCAATGCTTGCAACCCCATGGACTGTATGTAGCCCATCAGACTCCTCTGTCCATGGAATTTTCCAAGCAAGAATACTGGAGTGGGTTGCCATTTCCTACTCTAGGGGATCTTCCCAACCCAGGGATCAAACCCACGTCTCTTGTGTCCCCTGTGCCATCTGGGAAGCCTGGCCTAAAGTCCTTTGTGACCTGGTCCCAGGCCAACCTTGCCAGCCCTATCTATTCTACTCTGGGCCTAAATTCCAGCCTAAATAAGCCATCATCAATACACACAAGGCATGATGCTCTCCCTCTTTCACACTCTCCCCCTGCCTTCATACTCTCCTCACTTCGTTTATTGGTTAACTCCTTTCTCAACTTTCAAAGTCAGCTCAGACCTCATTCTCCACTCAGAGGCTTTTCCTCACTCCACTCAACCCACGCTGAGTTAGGAGCCCCTGCTCTGTCCTCGTTCAGCGTTCTATGTACGTACACCCTTACTACATGGCACCGTCATTTATTGTTTATGCATCTGTTTTCACTGCTGGACTGTGAGTGTGATGAGACCAAGGACTGTGTCCTTTACCTCTGCATTTGCAGCATCTAATAGTGTCCAGCACATAGCAAATACCCAGTGAACAGCAAATGACTTCATAAAAAGATTAATGAAATTCCCCTTGCATCTTCATTTGGGCACAGAATTTTTCTTCAGTCATTCTAACAAAAAAAAAAGAGAAAGAAAGAAAGAAAAACTAATTTGATATAGATTACACCTTGCCCAAAATTTCATTCACAATGACTTCTTTGTTCCCTTTGAACATTCATGTCAGGGAAACGAAACACACGTTTCTTAAAACATATAATAGTAATATTGCTCATTCCCTAAAGACTGTCCAACTGTACAAAATGATTGCATTCCTCTGGAATATGGGTGAAGTGTTAATGTTCTTGGTTGGCTTGAAACTCAAGAAATTCCTCTGACATCTAGATTGGCCATGTTGCTTGGTGGATCTGCCAAAAATTCCTCAGATAACGCAGTCTGGGATTTATGGACTGAGAGGTTTATAATATTTTAGAGTGTAGAACAGGCTATTGTTTTATGTATTAGACAAGTCAAGCAAATGCAGAGAAAGCTGTGATTGGGCTGGGGGCCCAAAAAGCGAACCTGGTTGACAACAGTCATTTTCTGTGCAAGTTTAAAACAGACTTAAACCAAGCAAAATGCCAAGCAGTGATTATATTGATCCATAACAGTGCGCCTTTTTACTTTCAAGCTTGGGTGACAGATTCGGCTTCATAAGTCTCCATAATCAAAAGCCAGAAAAGGCATTAGTGATGACAGGTGGGATGATGGAGAAATTGCCATGACGACGATTTGTGGTGAATAAAGGTACACAAAGTGCAACAACAAGCACAGGTGGGAACCCAACTGCTTGTCATCCAAAAATGTTACGGCAAAGGTAAAGAGGTAGGAGTCGAACTATTTTAATAAATGTACAATCTGGGTAGTGAACCTCGGCCTACCCTTAGGTCATTTACCCACCCGCTCTTTGCAAGGACTTCTCACCCTCTCCACCCCAAGGATCCCCCTAAAGGCTGATGTGTACTATCCCTTACTCTATACATCCTCTTGAGCCACCAGCTGATAGGACCAGACATGGTCACTTGGCTCAGGCTGGACCAATAAGATGCTCTGGATTTGGAACTGAGCTGCAGTTAAACCAGGGCTCCAAGCCAGAGGATGTGCAGAACCGTGCGCCCTGCTATTTGGAGTGTGAAGTAGTGGGGAAGCAGAAAAAGTGGTTTGCAGAGAGAAGGGAGAGATACAATAAACTATCATGGCGGGAGAGTGGTTGGCAAGAAGAGAGATCAGTTCCTGACACCTTTCCTATTTCTTTCTCCAAGCCTCTGGAAAGATCTGATATATCCCCTGCGCAAGTCCAGCCTGCTCTTTTCGACAAAATACCACGTTTTGTTCATGCTGCTGTGGGTGGATTTCTGAGGTTCCAGGACTAGGACGCAAGCGTTGGTATTTGGGTAGGTCTGTCTTCACTCCCCCAGTGCTTTCAGAAAAGGAGAGATGGTGTGAATGAGCCTAGATCCACAGCCACTGCTGGCTGGAGTTTTAGCTCTGAGTGCTGGGGCTTCCAAACTGCTGGTTTGTCGGGGTGTTACTGTGGTTCTTTAAAAAAAGGAGCAAGGCATTATGAATGTTGACATTTGAGCATCAACAATACAAGATTGAGCCTGTGGAAAATTTTAATTAAGATAACTGACACAGGAAATTGTATTTATGTATGGAGACTAAATTTAGAAGCCTGGACAGATTGACAGGATCCTTCCTAGATCCATGTAAACAGCCTATGCCAGGTGCCAGGAAGTAACTTCCTTAGAGGGACTGGCTAGGCCAGTAGGCCCATTGGCTGTCCTAAAATCTGAAGAAAGAGAAAGGACTTTCTCTAGCAAATTGTATTTTCAGAAGTCTTATCTTCCAGAGTAAGAGAGAATGGACAGTTTTTGAAAGAACCATTTTCTAGGCGGTGCCTATTCTTTCTAGGCTTGGTGTCCATAAACAAGGAAAGGGTGTGGTCAGGATTTGGATTTGCTCTGTGTGGTGTTTATGCAACCCGGCCAGCTGCCAGACAGGACCCAGTGGAAAAGGGGAAATGTGAGTGCGGGTGAGGGGAAATCTCTGTGCTTCCTACTCTTAGGGTTCCCTGCTTCTCACAGCATTCCTCTTCAGCTTCCAGTTCCAAATTGGTCTCAGAGGCAGAGGGGAGACATTAATGGTGGCTGAGTAGGGTAAAGACATTGGAACTGGGCAGACATGTTTGGAGCCCTTGTCAGCTTAAAAATAGTCTTAACCTAAAGATTGAGAGTTATGTTTTATTCTGTCGGAGTTTTTAGGACTTCAAGCCTGGGAGACAATATTGCCAGTAACCCTGAGAGAACGAGGAGGGTGTCAGGTTATATAGAAGTTTGCAACAAACGGCAAGAAATTTGAACATCGGAAGAATTTTTGTGAATTAAAGAAAATCAGATATCTCAAGTTAAGGAATTTAGCACTTAACTAAAATCATGTCATCTGGTCCCATCACTTCATAGCAAATAGATGGGAAAACAATGGAAACCATGACAGACTTTATTTTCTTGGGCTCTAAAATCACTGCAGATGGTGACTGCAGCCATGAAATTAAAAGACACTTGCTCCTTGGAAGAAAAGCTAGGACTAACCTGGACAACATATTAAAAAGCAGAGACATTACTTTGCCAACAAAGATCCATCTAGTTAAAGCTATGGTTTTTCCAGTAGTCAATGTTTGGATGTGAGACTTAGACTATAAAGAAAACTGAGCACTGAAGAATTGATGCTTTTGAACTGTGGTGTTGGAAAAGACTCTTGAGAGTGCCTTGGGCTACAAGGAGATACAACTAGTCCATCCTAAAGGAAATCAGTCCTGAATATTCATTGGAAGGACTGATGCTGAAGCTGAAGCTCCAATACTTTGGCCACCTGATGAGAAGAGCTGACTCGTTAGAAAAGACCCTGATGCTGGGAAAGATTGAAGGCAGGAGGAGAAGGGGACGAAGAAGATGAGATGGTTGGATGGCATCATGGACTCAATGGACATGGGTTTGAATAAACTCTGAAATTTGGTGATGGACAGAGAGGCCTGGCGTGCTGAAGTCTTTGGGGTCGCAAACAGTCAGACATGACTGAGCAACTGAACTAAACTGATGTGTGGGAAGATGCAAGAGTCTGGGCTCACTGAAAGCATTCCTTTCATATGCATCTCCACTATCTGGGGTCAGTATCCTGCAGTTTTTCCTCAGTGCTCACTATAGGGAGTGGCTGCAACCTGATGGCTGCTGGATAACAGGTATTATTCTCCTTCCCAGCTGCCCTTAGGGCTCAGAAATTCACATTTGGAGGGCCAAAATGGATGATGACTGTGACAGCCTTGTTTACTGATATGGCAGGAAATACTCCATTTCTCACTCTGGTACTATGACCAATGCTACTGTCAGATCCAGACAAGCAGGTCCTCTTCTCTGGGCCTTGAGCTTTAGAGGGCTCCACTGCAGCCCTTCTCAAGGTGTGCTTCATCTCATAGAGTGAAGGACAAAATGCAGGTCAAAAAATATGCCCCCCAGAGCCGATATCCCCTGCTGTAGACCTTAATAAACACCAGAATTCCCTGCCAGTAGCCATGAGCCTGCTTCTAGGACCTGTGCAGGCTCCTTCCAGGTGTGTCCTCCCTAAGGGGCATATCACCTAGATTTCAGGATGCCTTAGAGCCAGCTGTTTGTAGAGTATGGACAGGAGTAGGTCATGGATGCTGGAGAATCTGTATGTGAGTTTCAGCGGTGAGAAGAGAAGGGCACTAGGCCAAGGACTGAAATCTAACTCTCTGCACCACCTCTTCTGAATCAAACCAAGAAGTCTGAAAACTAAATCTGAATCTGATCTTTCCAGATTGTTTCAGAGACTTATTTTTCAAAGCAAGAGAAGAGAACACATTTTATTTTAGACAAATGAGTCCCCAATTGTACTTTTGCTACAATCCTCCAAATGTTAGGGGTGGGCTCTGCCACCACTTCAACACTGTATGATCTTTAATCAGTTACTTGCCTCTGAGCCTCCACTTCCTTCTCTGCAAAATAAAGGCAGTATTAGTAATAGTTACTCTGAGAATTTAAAATGTAGTTAGTTTAATTATTATTATATTCCCTTTGCAAGTTATTTACTCTCTCTCTGTGCCTCAGTTTTCTCATCTGCCAGGTGGGACGGTACTATTCC
Source organism: Bos indicus (assembly GCF_029378745.1). Lineage (NCBI taxonomy): Eukaryota > Metazoa > Chordata > Mammalia > Artiodactyla > Bovidae > Bos > Bos indicus. Next base: position 36,844,933 of record NC_091770.1, read on the forward strand.
TACCTGTCTTATAGGTGTTTATCAGTTGATGCATACCAAAGTCTTGGAACAGTGTCTGGTACATAGTAAATGCTATGTAAATGTTAGCTGTTACTGTTATTATTATCCACTGCCCATGACGGGATTAAAGGAAACAGCATATGCCGTTTGTAGGTCATAGTGAAACACGCCTCTGGCGCAGTTTTTAGTTACTTTGAGACTTGCCTCATACTCCAGACTCATCCTGTGATTTCAAAATCCCTACCAGACTTAGGAAGCATGAAGCCTGTTCTTGCCTCCAACTGGGACTGTTACTTTGGCCAAGTGTAATCTGATGAATACAAACTGAGTCCTGTCCTGGGATAACCCTTCTTTTTCTCTGTGAAGGGCTTTGAGATCCACTCAAAAAGGTGCAAAATAAATCTTAAGTCTCTGGGCAGAGACACGGTGGTGGCAGTGAGTGAAGAATGGGGTGGGACATTGACCCCTCTCCTGAAATCCACAGATTACCATTCCTCGCTATGGAAGAGTTTCTTCAGACCTTGTTTTGGCAGGCACTCAGGGCTAGGCTGTCTTTGGGAATTAACTTAAAATATTAGTTTTGTAAATATCTAGAGAGGGGTAATCTTCCTGAGGAGGAGACTTGATTGTATAGGAAGAAGCTATAAGCTAGAGTAAGCTACAAAAGTGTCTCCCACCTGCAAGTCCCATTTCTTACTCCTACACAACACTGCTGCTGTGAAGTAGCAGCTCTTTCTTTTGCTCAGGACCCAGGCAGCTCACTCTGCTTTAGCTTTGTGAAGGATCATCGACCCAAGAGGCAGCTCAGACACTGGTGCTCTGCATGGGAATGAAACTTACAAGGGGTACCGGGAGGAGCCCAAATGTTCATTGCAGGCAGGTTCTTCCTATATCCTTGAGCTCTGTGTACACTTATCTCAGCAACATGCTATTCTTTATTCATATTAAGAGATGAGTAACTCAGTACAGCGTACAGTATTATACCTATTTCAAGTATTTTCATTTTAGAAAGACTTAGGAATGCCCTAAGCCAAAGAAATAAGGAGATTTCAGACAGCAGTTAGCAGTTAGAGAGGGTTATTATCACATTAGTGGTCCTGGGGAACCACAGGCCTATTCCAAAGTCCTTCTCATCTCAGGATCCATTTATTCAGTCTTGATGCTTTTTTATTTTAACTTTCAGGTATTATATTAGGGATCACTCCACAATATCACTGACATCACTGTGGTTAGGGGGCAGTATTACAACTATTCCCCAGGGCCTATAAGCTGTGACCAGTGGCCATGGTTTCCAGCAAGATCTTTGCTTTGAACTTCGCTTCACATTAGGTCAACAACTTTGAGCTCTATGGACAGTCATGGAATGGTGCCTAGACCACCTTTGATTGTGCTGGATGGTTCTGACCACATACATGCACTGCTACATCATAGGAATGGGATTATTTGAATAGCTTGGAAAATGTTAGAGAGAGGTAAAGCATTGCCAATGGAAGTACCTGATTTCATTGGCTTGAGCAGTGTATTTAAGATCCAATTTGAAGCTGCATGTAAATATGTAAGTTGATTTGCATGCTATGCTGAATGAGTCCAGCAATAAATTATAAGCATCTTTGTGACATTTCTTAAAGGAAGTAGTTGCTATGTATGACTAGTAACCACTTTTTCAAGAGTTAAACATCTGAGCTATTTAAATTGCTCCACAAAGTATGAAAAGCATATTAAGTCATCATGGCACAATCACTCAAATCACAAGGATGAGGAGTGCAGTCGATTTGGGGTTTTTTGTGTTTTTTTCTCCTTCTTTTAACTGGTGAGGTGATAGGAGAACATTGAATCTGATTGTCAAAATTCAGTCTCAAAATCTCTGACAATTAAAAGTTTTTAAGAGATAAAGATCCCCCAAAGAGTACTAGCTAGGACGGATGTCCTTGTGCCACAATCACAACAACATGTATTTGATTGTTGACTGCTGTATACCACAGAGTGTGTGTAAGGCCAGGGTGTGGGGAGACCATTGTACGAGTGTGTCGTGGGTGTGTCTGTGAAGCAGCAGGATTATTTTTCTCAACATTCTCTTTATGAAGCCTAATTTGTTGAACAGCTGTTGAGAAGTCCAACCATCGCTTCTCGGCCTTTTGGCTAAGATCAAGTGTGAGAAGTCCGACCAAAGGATATGATCATTAGCATGTTTCATCCATAAGACCTAATTAGAGTAAATTTAACAATAGTACTATAAGCTATATATTATGCCAGCTCTTTTCTGTAAAAAAAAAAAACAAAAACACAGAGATATTGCTAGTTTGTTTCCCATGAAGGAAAAGTTTTGATTCCATCCTGAATGTACCTTTGTTTATTTGTAAAGCAATTTCCTTTTTTTTCTTATCAAAATATTTCAGCTGTAGCTTAAACTGAGAAGGTATTGGAGGCTCTATCCCAACAGAGTCAGATGAATGTGTTTAATTACAGCCCTGAAGCTATGTTAGCAAGTAGAGCACTTAAAAAAAAATTAAAGGGAAAATATTTTTATTTCAGTGTCTCCCGTGGGGAAAAAGACAGATGGGAAGAATAGCAGTGTTGAGACAAAATTAATATATCCATATTATATAACAACCGAAAAGGCTGCTGTGTAACATTTCCATATTTCCTTCTACAAATAATGTGCATTTTTTTCTTTGAATATGTGTTTAGGCTTGAGTGGACAGCAGTCAAGCCTTAAAGGCATAGGCTAGATAATTGACTTCTGTCCCTTTAAAGAGATTTTACTGTCTCGGCCCAGTGCCATTATGTGTTGATTTCATGGTTTATCACTCAGAAAGTATGTTTGTTTCCTTATTTCCTATTCCTTGGCTGTATGTATTTATTTCTCTGTTTCCTATTTTGTGGCTGTATTGGGGGTGGGGGTGGTTTTCTTACTTTTGCCCTCATGAACCTCCTCAGTTCAGTTCAGTTGTTCAGTCGTGTCCGACTCTTTGCCACCCCATGAACTGCCTACATGTGTGAAATCAAATTCTGAAGTAACATATTCTAACTCCCTCTAGATGACATACGAAAATATTTTACTGTTGGAGACTGAATGTATTTCTGATTGCTGACAAATCCAGCTCTGAGATATCCAAAGTTGGAGATTTTCCCCTTTCTGTTTCTTTCTATAGAGGAGTCAATAGTATTGAACAAGAAAGAATTGCATTACTTTTAGGGCAGAAAAGGGCAGGCAGCACTTAGGAGAGGTAAGAGTGAATCACGTGTCCTAAATGGAGCTGGTGGCCATGTGCCTAGTGCATCCAGTTAACTAACCTTTAATTTGTGTACTGGGCACAGAGCCAGCACCTCCAGTGGACCGGGAGAGATGATTAGGGAGAACATTGTGAAAACTGCTGACCATAATTCACTATCCCAAATATAGGCATCTCTGAAGCTAACAATCTTATTCACAGGAAATGCAATGACATGATCCAAATTGTGAGAAAAGGATTCCAACTTGATTGGGATAGGAAAGACAAAACGAAAACAACAAAATTTTGGTCCACATGTCCTTTCTGTTTGGAAAGATTTCTAAAGATTAATCTTAGGCCTACAGTGCACCTAACAGCAAGATCTGCAGGCTGCTATAATGCCACCCCAGAACCAAACCCAGCAGAAAATTAAATGGACAGAGTCTACCTTCTGAAGATGTTGTCTTTTTCTTTTTTTTTTCTTTTCTAGAGGGTGCTCATCTTATCAGAGCTTTCTGAGACCTTCCATAGTGATGGTTTCCAAACTATGCCCAGCCATTGCAGGGGGGGTGGGGGGAAGGGGGAAAGAGGGGATTTGTCCATCTGTGGACATTGGATTCAATTCCTTGCATCCTATTTCCAGCTTCAGAGCAATTTCTGCTTCTACCTTATAACCCACCACAGCACGATTTTAAAGAATCTAAAGTCGTTTATTTTTTTGACAGAAACTGACCACAGAGAAAACATTACCCACTTTCAATTATACATATAATATATGTATGTGTATAAATACATAGTGAAAAGTGAAAATATTAGTCACTCAGTCATGTCCAATTCTTTGTGACCCCACAGACTTAGGTCATCAGGCTCCTCTGTCCATGGGATTCTTCAGGCAAGAATACTGGAGTGAGTTACCATTCCCTTCTTCAGATGAATACATAACATTTATTTTATTCACACTAGAGATTTAAATCAAATGGCTGTTCAGGCTCTTTTCCCTATGTGGAGAGTTCACAGAGAAGGATCTAAACATGGTGTCTTCCTAAGTTAGGCATATTCTTTGGAGCATATTTCATAGGATGTTACTGAAGTATTCTAATTATCTGGACAAAATAATTATTTATACATACAGAAAACAAATGGTTAATTTCCTTGGTATAAAAATGAGTCTTAGACATCAATAAGTAAAAAAAACAGTTCGGTAGGGAAATAGGCAAAGGATATATACAGATCGTTCAGGGAAAGGAACAAAAACAGGAAATAAGCATGTAAAAATATTTACTCAACTTCGCTCATAGTTTAAAAATTCAAATGGTGATGAGATAGCAATTTTTACTTCCCATTAGCAAAGATTAAAAAGAGTAGTAATACCAGGATAAGATGTAAGGAAACCATCACTCTCATGCATTGTTGGTGAAAGTATTGATTGGGGTAATGTTTGTGTGGTGGCAAGTTTGCAATATCAAAGTTGACCCAGAAATTTTACTCCTAGGAAGGTAACCAGAAACACTCACATAAGTACACAAATATACATGAATGATGATTGCAGCATAGTTCCTTATAGCCAGAAGCTGGAAACAAACCCTAAAAAAAAAAAAAAAATGAGGTATACGTAGAACACAGAAAGTATTCTAAGATATGGCAACCAGTAAAAGGAGAAAGTTACAAAAATGACATAGAAATGGTTCCATTTTTGTTATATCCAAAGGAAAGAAATCTAATGGCATATATACTAAAATATAAATACTGGTTATTTCTAGGAGTGGCATTTTGTAGCACCTTCCATTTCTCCTTATGTATTTCTATAATATTTGATCTCATCTAAAAGGTAAAATAAAAAAGTTTTTAAAATAACAGTATGAACATCACTGAAGTCATTTTTCTGCCAAATATTAAATCTGAATCTCAACTTGAGGAGACAATCCCGTAAATTCAGATTATGTAATATTCTACAAGACATCCAGGCCAGACTCCTCAAATTTATCAGTGTTTTGAAAAATAGGAAGAAACTGTTTCTAGATTAAGAATAAAGAGAACTAATAACCAAGGGCAGTTTGTGATCTTTGATTGGATCCTGCATGCATAAAATATATTATAAAAGACCTTTTAGGACACAATTGCTGTGGTGAATCCAAGTGAAAGAATAGGATTTCTAGAATTATATTTTGGGAAATATTAGTATAGGAGATGCCCCTTTAACTGAAATGTATTGGTGGCCTGTAAATGCCAGATGGTCCCATGGATATATTATCTTGCAAGAGAGGAAGATACTTCTTATTGGAGCTAAAACTTTAATTATTACTATTACTTCCAAGGGATACCAATAGATTCAATTCCAGAATATATTAACTGGTTTACAGATTTCCAATTAGTGCCTACATGCCAGCTAGGATTTGTTCAGTGGTAAAGAATCTGTCTGCTAATGCAGGAGCTGCAGGAGACGCAGGTTTGATCCCTGAGTCTGGAAGACCTCCTGTAGGAGGAAATGGCAACCCACTCCAGTTTTCTTGCTGGGATAATCCCATGGACAGAGGAGCCTGGCAGGTTACAGTCCATGGGGTTGGAAAGTTGAACACTACTGAGATCGAACACTTGGGGAATTTCAGAGCTAGAAGGTGTCTTTCAGATGACATAGCCAACTTTCATGGTTTTTAAGGATGGAAAAAAGGGACCCATTTGGGCTATGAGGTACCCATACTCAGAAGGAAAACTGGTTTTGGAAATCTTGCCGTAATTGAGTACACTTAAATAAAACCCTGTAGAATTATTGAACTCTTGCTGAAACATCAACAAGGGACTAGGATCATAATGGTCCATCCTGTGATGGGCCCTTTCTGCATAGAAAGAGGCTTAACACTCAGAAAGAAACTGCGTGATAATCCCCAAAGCGCATAGAGCCTCCACCTCCCAGCACTTGTGATAATGTCGGCAGACTGCCGAGTCCAAGACGAACCAAGACATGCCCTTTGCTTGACTTTTTTATTACATAAGAAAGCACGTGGAGTTCCACCCAACACTTTTTTTTCTCCATTAAAAAAAAAAAATACAAAAGCAAAAAGAAGTGCTTGCTTACAGAAGGTGGATAACAAAATAATCCTAAGTCCTTTACTATCCTCCTGATAAATGTTTCCCTCACGACATTCCCAGAGGACTTCATTCCATCTGGCGGAATGATAGGAGAGAGATTAAATCACTTTTTCTCTTTAAAATGTTTGTACCTCCTTCTTGACTAGACCAAGACTCCAGGTTTACATCCCCTATTTTATATTTCCTTCTGAGAAATAATCTCCTGACCTACACGGTGAATTAAAGAAAATCAAAAAGCTCCTCTCCATAAAATTATTTCCCTGACTGGCTTATCCTCTCCAGGAGTCCCACAATGGTGGTGGTGGAACTGTGACTTCTTGTAGGGGGGCAGGTACTGGCGTGAGTCAGGCAAAAGTCTCTAGATGACACAGAGAGCACACAGGTGGACCAAGCTAACAATTGTAGAGGGAAGTCCAAGTCAAATAACTGGAAGAACATATACAAAGTCAAGTCAGGAGTCAACTGAGCTTGGGTTTGCTGCCTCAAGGGTTTGGAACTGAATGGAAGTGGGCTTGTAGGACAGACAGTTCAGAGCCAGGCAAGGTTTTTTGAAAAACAGTCCCAGGTTTGATCTGGCATACATGGCTCACCAGCTGTGACTGTCAGGGCCTGGTGTCTTGAAACAGGATCAGGTGGACTTGGAAGAATCACTGGTCAGTGAACAATAGTTAAAAGCACCAGGGCCTGCATTAGGGTCTGGAACAAAAACTGGATCCCCACAGAAAAGGGGATCAGCATGATGTAAACTCAAGGATAAACCCATTGCTGCTCCAATAATCAAATCAAAGGAGGAGTAGGAATGGAAGCAGAAAGCCCCAATGGGAAGCAGCCAAGGTTGTCAGTATTGGAGATGTCCACATGGCGCTGGGGTGGGATGGGTTAGAGTGATGCCAGAATCAAAGGGTGGATGGTACGGCCACTCTCCATTCTGTTCCTACTGCTCTAAATGCGATGCGTCTTATGCCATCAAAAGTTCTACCAGAATATTTGTTTCCTCTGTTTCCTGGCAATTAACTGAGAGTGTGAAGGAGAAAGGACATGTTTGCTTATGGGGAAGATTGTATGTTAGTGTTGACAAGAAATTTGTCTCAAAAAGAATTCCAGAATTTTGATCCTGCAGGCATTCCTATTGGAATCTGCTGGGACAGCAGGAAATGGGGAATGCAGCCAGAAGGATTGCCCCGTGATCAGCCTCACTGAGTTTTCCAACTAACTGGTTGGGGATCCGTGAGTCAAGCCAAGGTGTTCTTTTTAGAAAAACTCTGTGAGAATGCACTTGCTTTGGGAAGGATAGGGAACATCAGCACACACTCAAGAGCTTTAACAGCTCAGCCAAGAGACAGTCATGCATAAGCCTGGAGAGAATGGAATGGAGGAAGCTTGGTTTCCAAGAAAGGCAAAGTTTCCAGCATGGCAGCCTGAGAACAGAAGGCACCAACAGGGCAGGAGGCAGAGGGAGGCTGCACCCTAGGCATGCTCCAGAGCTTGCTTGGAGGAGGCGGAGAGTGGAGCCAGCAGACCGGATGCCAAAGTACCCACCTTTACCTCCACTTCTACCACAGTAGGTCAACCTGAGTGTGTTTTGCACAATGAGTTTCTGTGATTTTCTTTCATTTGGCTTTAGATCACCTGAAAAGCACCCCTTGACACCAACAGCACTAAGTGTCGTCTATGTTCTCAGCTCGGTGCCAGATGCTATCTTAGTTATTCATGTGGAAACCTCTCCTCCAAGAGTTTATATTCTCTCTGGAAATTTCCATTTTCTCTAATGGCAAAAAGGAGAGAACGCTCTAGGGTAGCACGTAAGTGCTAGGTGTGAGGGTCTAGAAGTGAATCACAGGTGCAAGAGAAAAGAAAGAGATCTCTGGGCTATGGAGGTGAGGGGCCATGTCAAAAAGGTACCCCCTCAAAAGTGGCATCTGACCCTTAAAGGAGACGAGGAGGAAAAGTGGGGAGGGTATTCTAAGCTGTGAGAACAGCATGAGCAAAGGTGTAGGGATAGGAACGCTCAGGGCCAGCTTGGAAAATAGTAGATGAAGAAAACATATGGATGACTGACTGTTTTCCATTTTCTAAATTACTTATTCAGACTGTATCCTGAGCAAGAACAATTTCCTGTGGTTTATAAATAGGTCTCAGTTATTTTAGTAGAATGTAATGCTGATGATCATTCATGGAATGTTCCACAGAGACTTCAGTTTTCCAAGAGTCAAGAGAAAAAGTATAAATGGATAAGACATAGGGCAGTATATGAAATATTATTCATTACCATAGGGTCATCAAACCTAGCACAAAGTTCATGCAGAAACCAAGTACTGGTCTCTGTCTCATTCTCTCTCCTGGATTTGTTCCTGATTTACTATGCAAAGTGGCGAAGGCTTCAGATGACATGTACCTCTGGATACAAAAGAAGAAGAGAAATCGGGAGATTGAAAAAAAAAAAAAACAGGCACAAGAGATAAAGTCATTTGTTTGAGCTCACAGGAGGGTGGTGTCAAGGTTACAATTCAGGATGACATGTCAACTTTCCTTTCATCTAATATCTTGAAAACAGCCTGCTGCTGCTGCTAAGTCGCTTCAGTCGTGTCCGACTCTGTGCGACCCCATAGACGGCAGCCCACCAAGCTCCCCCATCCCTGAGATACTCCAGGCAAGAACACTAGACTGTATTGCCATTTCCTTCTCCAATGCATGAAAGTAAAAAGTGAAAGTGAAGTCGCTCAGTCATGTCTGACTCTTAGCGACCCCATGGACTGCAGCCCACCAGGCTCCTCCATCCATGGGATTTTCCGGGCAAGAGTACTGCCTACCCACCTCCATAACAAGAAATCAATAGAATTGTACAGAGTTCCAATTCCTGTGATTCCTAAAATGAGGATTTTTTTTTTTTTTACTAGGCTGGTATGTTTCTTGGGTTGTGGATCCCAATAGCCTATACTTGAGAAACATTCCAATGTATATGTTTCCACACAGTCAAAGGCTTTGGTATAGTCAATAAAGCAGAAATAGATGCTTTTCTGGAACTCTCTTGCTTTTTCCATGATCCAGTGGATGTTGGCAATTTGATCTCTGGTTCCTCTGCCTTTTCTAAAACCAGCTTGAACATCAGGAAGTTCACAGTTCACATATTGCTGAAGCCTGGCTTGGAGAATTTCGAGGATTACTTTACTAGCGTGTAAGATGAGTGCAATTGTGTGGTAGTTTGAGCATTCTTTGGCATTGCCTTTCTTTGGGATTGGAATGAAAACTGACCTTTTCCAGTCCTGTGGCCACTGCTGAGTTTTCCAAATTTGCTGGCATATTGAGTGTAGCACTTTCACAGCATCATCTTTCAGGATTTGGAATAGCTCAACTGGAATTCCATCACCTCCACTAGCTTTGTTCGTAGTGATGCTTTCTAAGGTCCACTCGACTTCACATTCCAGGATGTCTGGCTCTAGGTCAGTGATCACACCATCGTGATTATCTGGGTCCTGAAGATCTTTTTTGTACAGTTCATCTGTGTATTCTTGCCATCTCTTCTTACTATCTTCTGCTTCTGTTAGGTCCATACCATTTCTGTCCTTTATCGAGCCCATCTTTGCATGAAATGTTCCTTTGGTATCTCTGATTTTCTTGAAGAGATCCCTAGTCTTTCCCATTCTGTTGTTTTCCTCTAATTCTTTGCATTGATTGCTGAAGAAGGCTTTCTTATCTCTTCTTGCTATTCTTTGGAACTCTGCATTCAGATGTTTATATCTTTCCTTTTCTCCTTTGCTTTTCACTTCTCCTCTTTTCACAGCTATTTGTAAGGCCTCCCATACAGCCATTTTGCTTTTTTGCATTTCTTTTCCATGGGGATGGTCTTGATCCCTGTCTCCTGTACAATGTCACGAACAAAGACTTTGACTGTGTGGATCACAATAAACTGTGGAAAATTCTGAAAGAGATGGGAATACCAGACCACCTGATCTGCCTCTTCAGAAATTTGTATGCAGGTCAGGAAGCAACAGTTAGAACTGGACATGGAACAACAGACTGGTTCCAAATAGGAAAAGGAGTACGTCAAGGCTGTATATTGTCACCCTATTTATTTAACTTATATGCAGAGTACATCATGAGAAACGCTGGGCTGGAAGAAACACAAGCTGGAATCAAGATTGCCAGGAGAAATATCAATAACCTCAGATATGCAGATGACACCACCCTTATGGCAGAAAGTGAAGAGGAACTACAAAGCCTCTTGATGAAAGTGAAAGTGGAGAGTGAAAAAGTTGGCTTAAAGCTCAACATTCAGAAAATGAAGATCATGTCATCCAGTCCCATCACTTCATGGGAAGTAGATGGGGAAACAGTGGAAACAGTGTCAGACTTTATTTTTCTGGGCTCCAAAATCACTGCAGATGGTGACTGCAGCCATGAAATTAAAAGACGCTTACTCCTTGGAAGGAAAGTTATGACCCACCTAGATAGCATATTCAAAAGCAGAGACATTATTTTGCCAACAAAGGTTCGTCTGGTCAGGGCTATCGTTTTTCCTGTGGTCATGTATGGATGTGAGAGTTGGACTGTGAAGAAGGCTGAGCGCCGAAGAATTGATGCTTTTGAACTGTGGTGTTGGAGAAGACTCTTGAGAGTCCCTTGGACTGCAAGGAGATCCAACCAGTCCATTCTGAAGGAGATCAGCCCTGGGATTTCTTTGGAAGGAATGATGCTAAAGCTGAAACCCCAGTACTTTGGCCACCTCATGCAAAGAGTTGACTCATTGGAAAAGACTCTGATGCTGGAAGGGATTGGGGGCAAGAGGAGAACGGGACGACAGAGGATGGGATGGCTGGATGGCATCACTGACTCGATGGATGTGAGTCTGAGTGAACTCCGGGAGTTGGTGATAGACAGGGAGGCCTGGCATGCTGTGATTCATGGGGTTGCAAAGAGTCGGACACGACTGAGCGACTGATCTGATCTGATATGGTTTCCAAGAGAAAAAAGATATTTATAGTGGTAATTAATTAGGTTAGGGATGGATCTGTATTCTGTTGCAATTAGCATTATCCTCAGTTCCTGTTCCATTTTCCAATCTGCTTCACTAGCATTTGCTTCAGAGAAGGCAATGGCACCCCACTCCAGTACTCTTGCCTGGAAAATCCCACGGGCGGAGGAGCCTGGTCGGCTGCAGTCCATGGGGTCGCGAAGAGTCGGACACGACTGAGCAACTTGACTTTCACTTTTCACTTTCATGCACTGGAGAAGGAAATGGCAGCCCACTCCAGTGTTCTTGCCTGGAGAATCCCAGGGACGGGGGAGCCTGATTGGCTGCCGTCTATGGGGTCGCACAGAGTCGGACACGACTGAAGCAACTTAGCAGCAGCAGTAGCAGCAGCATTTGCTTTACTATATACTATTCACTTTGGCCTAAGAAAGATTATGAATGAACACATTTTTTTAATTTGAATTTTCCTTTGGGCTCCTTTTCTCATATAAGCTAAGGATAAAAAATGAACTGATGATAAACCTCAACATCCCACCTTCTAGTAATAATGCAGTTGATAAAAAAGGGAGCCTAGACTTCACAGCTTTGAGTGGTGAAAATTAAGTTTTAGTGGCAGTAGCAGCAGCAGCAGTAAACTACTTATTACAAAAAATTTCTTATAAGACAAAAAGAACACTCAGTTCTGTCGTGGGGCTTACTAGGTGGCTCAGTGATAAAGAATCTGCCTGCCAAGCAGGAGACATAAGAGACATGGGTTCAATCCCTCAGTCGGGAAGATCCCCTGGAGGAGGAAATGGCAACCTGCTCCAATATCCTTGCCTGGAAAATCCCATGGACAGAGGAGCCTGGCGGTCTACAGTCCACGGGGTTGTGAAGAGTTGAACACGACTGAGCGACTAAGCACGCACACATGCACAGTTCTTATACCTAAACTGATCACTCTCAAACATCCCCTAGACTACAAAATAACACTACAAGTGATTCTATAAGTTTTTGCAAAAATTTGAAACCCACACCCCAGCCGTCAAAATAAGAACAAATGTTATTAAGTAGCCTTTTTATTCTTAAAATTAGGTCAGCTTATTGGTAACAAGGGCTTCCCAGGCTGTGCTAGTAGTAGAAGAACTTGCCTGCCAATTCACGAGATATAAGAGACGTGGGTTCAGTCCCTCAGTTGGGAAGATCCTCTTGGAGGAGGAAATGGCAACTCACTCCAGTATTTTTGCCTGGAGAATCCCATGGACTGAGGAGCCTGGCAGACTATGGTCCATAGGGTCACAAAGAGTCAGACACGACTGAAGCGATTTAGCATTCATGCACATTGGGTAATAAAACCACCATCAATAGCATTTTGGTCATTCCAACAATCCTTCCCCAAATTCTTAAAATACTACCAAAATTGAAAAGGAAACTCCACCCAACTTACCAAATGTATTAACAGTTGCCTACAAAAATGTCCTTTGATAGGTAGAATGTGTAGCCAGTCAAAGAGTATTATTTTCACAGTGTTTAAGATTGACAGAATCCTTTCTTAATGCCTAAAATTTTGCTTAGTTCAGTCATGCCATGTGTAAGTTTTATACTTTATGAGGATTTTCAGAAGGGAGAGGGTGAAGGTATTCTTTTTTGGACATGTTATCATATCACTATAGTGATAAGAGAGCAACCGTGGATTACATATTAAACCACCAGCTAATTGGAAATTAAGTTCACAGGGATAACCCAATCCAGCATGATCTACATATATTTTTTGGTTTCTGACATCCAAACACATTTACTTAGAGTATGAAAAAACTAGACTAGGAATTGGGAGATTTCTACCATAGAAAGCATATCAAGTTTTTCCATTTTGATCCCTAAAGCAAACAATTAAACAAAGACAAAAACAAAAACCCAAACATACTGGGTTTCTGAGATGTGGAAGTTTAGATAAGGTCTTTTCTGTGCAGTTCTCAGGAAGTAAGATTCAAGTGCCCTTTGTATTTCAGTGTTGTGTATCTACGAAGAGAGGCCACAGACCCAGGTGATCAGGAAACACACCTTTCCTTCCTTTCTTCGGGATGCTCTATGTAGGCTTTCCCAAACTAGTCAGTGACCTCCCAGGGCCATTTCCACTGAATGTGATCTGAACAAAGGGCTTGGGAGTGGTGGGAGAGGAGGACATCATGATAAAATTAGCTTCAGAAATGTGAGACATATACCTTATGAAGTATGGTAGTGTATTGACATCTGAGAAAATCTGCAGTTGTATTAAGGTCTGTTTTGGATCATCTGAGCGTTTCCCAAGCCAGGCTCACCCCAGAAGCCCATTCCTCTCTAGGCCCTGGACTAGCATTCTGTGGGCTATGTTTAGATGAGCAAGAGCACTGGCTTTTGCTGGTACATGGGGTCTTCAAAGGCTTTCTCTGCCCCTTGACAACTTTGAGAATTTGAATAATTCACACTCTCAGGGGCTTCCCAGGTGGCACTAGTGGTAAAGAACCCACCTTCAAGGCAGGAGACACAAGAGACGCGGGTTTGAACCCTGGGTCGGGAAGATCTCCTGGAGGAGGGCATGGCAACCCAGTCCAGTATTCTTGCCCAGCGAATTCCATGGACAGAGGAGCCTGGTGGGCTACAGTCCATGGGTAACACATGAGGGTCAGAGTCGGACATGACTGAAGCGACTTAGCATGAATGGACCCTCTTAGGGTCCTAGTTTTCCCATTTAAATTATGTAGAGAATAAATCTAGCTCTGCCCACCTGGCCTCGGCTCCACCACAGTGCCAAGGAGTGAACCTGGGACCAACATGCTGGTGGACACCCAGTGGAGCCGGCACCAGCTGCCTTCAGACACCCTGATGTCCAAGTAGTACAGGATTCCAAGTCTGTGGAAGACATAAATAACCTCCTGCCTGCCCTTCTGCCCTGCTCTCTGGCCTTGCTGGTCTCTCAGGATCTGAGATGCTGACCTTCACTGCTCAGTTAAAGGCTCAAGAACCCATCCAGCTGAGTAAACCTGGGATGTTGTTACACCTGAGGGAAGTGAGGAGTGGGTGGTCAAGGCGCCGGAGCAAGAGCCTTCTGTGACTCAGGCAGAGGAGTGAACCTGTAACCAAATGGGAAGATGAGTGAACTTGGGGACAAACTGGGCTGACATATATAGAGAAACCCCTGCTGAAGAAGAGGTGACAGATTGACTGTACTACAGTTAACAAACCAATGAACTTTGTCCGCCTGACTCACATTGGGTCTTTGGTGGTGGGGCCAGAGATCGACTTGCCATGACAGGGACAGCTCAGGAGCAGACGAGATCCAGGTGAAGACGAGATCCAGGCTAAGCTGAGACAGGCTGGGGAGCAATTCTAGATGCTCTAGACACCATGGTTCTGCTTTGTGTCTAGCCTTCACTCTGTCCAGCCAGAGTTGCTGCCCCCACCGGTTTCCCTCTTGCCTTGTCTGTCTAATAGAACCTCAAAAGGCTTGGGGCTGGGATCCCTGTACTCCCTCTGGCTAAATCCCATCCTGGAAATGGGGTCAAGGTCACACGACCGACCAAGTGACTGCTGGTTGGCCAGAGGAGCTCTACTGTAGCCCTGGACACTCTCAGATCTGAGGTAGATTTCTGGGAACCTGGAATGAGTTCCCTTCTCCTGATTGACAGACTAGGTGCCATATGTTGTTACACTCTTAATCTGGAACTCCTTAAACGGGGTGGGTAGTGAGACAAATCCAGTGTCCTTGCCTGGAGAATCCCAGGGATGGGGGAGTCTGGTGGGCTGCCATCTCTAGGGTCGCACAGAGTCGGACACGACTGAAGCGACTTAGCAGCAGCAGCAGTGAGACGACCAGAGCTGAAGCCAGCTTTGCTGAGAAGCCCCCTACCTCCCTGCCCTTTTCTTTCTTCCTGGAATGAACCCAAGCAGAGGTCAAGCATGGCCTGGGAGGGTAACCACTGGCTAGTCTACTCTTTTCTCTTTAGATCTCAGACTTTAAACTCACAGTCCCTCTAATCTCTCTGCCAGTACTAGGGTCTTTCTCCAGGTAAGCCTTTAATCCTGTGTTTCTGTAGCATTGCTGGCTCCCTAAGATCTTTCTTTTTAAATTAATTTAAAATTTAATTTAAAAAAGAAAATAAATCGATCTGTCATATTTTGAAGATATAGTGTATATTTAATAAACATTTACCTCCTTTTCTTTGTAATTCATGATAGAATAAATCTGTGTTTCAACAAGTGTTCCAATATCCTTTCTAAAACAACCACTTTTTTGTTCAGTCTCATTTCCCAGTAACAGGAAGAAATATTATCACTCTTTTAAAGCCAGACTGTCTAGAATGTAAACTTACTAGCTGCATGAATTGTGATTTAAGGCCAGTTACCTACCCTGTCTTTGCTTGAGTGTTCCCACCTGGAAAATGGAGCTAATAATGGTAACTGCTTCAAAGCATTGTGAAGATTAAAGCACACTGATAAAGCACTCAGAATAATACTTTGTGTAAGGCGCTCATTACTTTGCCGACAAAAGTCTGTCTAGTCAAAGCTGTGGTTTTCCAGTAGTCCTGTATGGATTTGAGAGTTGGACCATAAAGAAAGCTGAACACCAAAGAATTGATGCTTCTGAACTGTGGTGTTGGAGAAGACTCTTGAGAGTCCCTTGGACTGCAAGGAGGTCAAACAGCCAATCCTAAAGGAAATCAGTCCTGAATATTCATTGGAAGGAGTGATGCTAAAGGTGAAGCTCCAATACTTTGGCCACTTGATGTGAAGAACTGAGTCATTGGAAAAGACCCTGATGCTGGGAAAGATTGAAGACAGGAGGGGAAGGGGACAACAGAGGATGAGATGGTTGTATGGCATCACTGACTCGATGGACATGAGTTTGAGCAAGCTCCAGGAGTTGGTGATAAACAGAGACACCTGGTGTGCTGCAGTCCATGGGGTCGCAAAGATTTGGACACAGCTGAGTGACTGATCTGAACTGAAGTGCTCAATAATCTCATTCAAGCTACAGTAGTTTTATCTTCTAATTATATTTCATATTCCAGACATATGTGGCTCTTGGATACCCAAACTTACCCCTGATGCTTTCCCACATCCAAGTCTTTGCTCTTGCTGATCTCTTCACCTGGAATGTCCTTCTTAACCTTGTTCTATCTGTTGAAATCCTACCCATTCTTCCAGACCCAACCATGAACACTACCTTCCTGATGAAGCCTTGCCAGATTTCCCTTAACCTGGTTATCTTCCTCTTCAAAGGACTCTCCTCAGGGCTTCATAGCTCTCTAGTGGCTTTTGTCATGTTCACTTTGGATCCAGGGAATTTTATGCTCCTAGAGGAGCAACACACACACACACACACACACAGAGCACTGAACAGTATGATCTATCAGGGGCAACTTCAGGATGGGAATCAGGAAATCTGGAATCTGGTCCCAGAACAACCACTCTGTAATCTTGGGCAAGTCTTATTTATACACGCCTAAAGAGACCCTGGTCTCTGGCTGGTAAAGAATCCGTCTGCAATGCAGGAGACCCCAGTTTGATTCCTAGGTAAGGAAGATCCCCTGGAGAAGGGATAGTCTACCCACTCCAGTATTCTTGGGCTTCCCTGGTGGCTCAGATGGTAAAGAATCCGCCTGCAATGTGGGAAACCCAGGTTCGATCCCTGAGTTGGGAAGATCCCCTGGAGGAGGGCATGGCAACCCACCCTAGTATTCTTGCTTGGAGAATCCCCACAGACAGAGGAGCCTGGCGAAATACAGTCCATGGAGTCACAAAGAGTCAGACATGGCTCAGTGACTGAACATAGCACAAAGAGATGCTGGGCAGGTATCTCTTTTAGAGAGAGAGGTTCCCTGTTAGAATACATAGAAATTTATTTATTTATTTATTTGGCTGCAGTGAGTCTGAGTTGCAGGATCTGTAGCTAAGGCATGCAGGATCTAGTTCCCTGACTGGGGATTGAACCCATGCTTCCTGCATTGGAAGCATGGAGTCTTAGCCACTGGAGCACCAAGGAAATCCCTAGAGTACACAGACATTTTAAAAGTGGTTGCCTATAAATTGCTTCGGGTAGTATACTCATTTTCACTATATTGATTCTTCCAATCCATGAACATGGTATATTTCTCCATCTATTAGTGTCCTCTTTGATTTCTTTCACCAGTGTTTTACAGTTTTCTATACATAGGTCTTTAGTTTCTTTAGGTAGATATATTCCTAAGTACTTTATTCTTTTCGTTGCAATGGTGAATGGAATTGTTTCCTTAATTTCTCTTTCTATTTTCTCATTATTAGTGTATAGGAATGCAAGGGATTTCTGTGTGTTGATTTTATATCCTGCAACTTTACTATAATCATTGACTAGTTCTAGTAATTTTCTGGTGGAATCTTTAGGATTTTCTATGTAGAGGATCATGTCATCTGCAAATAGTGAGAGTTTTACTTCTTCTTTTCCACTTTGGATTCCTTTTATTTCTTTTTCTGCTCTGATTGCTGTGGCCAAAACTTCCAAAACTATCTTGAATAGTAGTGGTTAGAGTGGGCACCCTTGTCTTGTTCCTGACTTTAGAGGAAATGCTTTCAATTTTTCACCATTGAGGATAATGTTTGCTGTGGGTTTGTCATATATAGCTTTTTGATTCAATGCAATCCCTATCAAACTACCAACGGTATTCTTCACAGAGCTAGAACAAATAATTTCACAATTTGTATGGAAATACAAAAAACCTTGAATAGCCAAAGCTATCTTGAGAAAGAAGAATGGAACTGGAGGAATCAACCTGCCTGACTTCAGGCTCTATTACAAAGCCACAGTTATCAAGACAGTATGGTACTGGCACAAAGACAGAAATATTTATCAATGGAACAAAATAGAAAGCCCAGAGATAAATCCACGCACATATGGACACCTTATCTTTGACAAAGGAGGCAAGAATATACAATGGATTAAAGACAATCTCTTTAACAAGTGGTGCTGGGAAAACTGGTCAACCACTTGTAAAAGAATGAAACTGGAACACTTTCTAACACCATACACAAAAATAAACTCAAAATGGATTAAAGATCTAAATGTAAGACCAGAAACTATAAAACTCCTAGAGGAGAACATAGGCAAAACACTCTCCGACATACATCACAGCAGTATTCTCTATGACCCACCTCCCAGAATATTGGAAATAAAAGCAAAAATAAACAAATGGGACCTAATTAAACTTAAAAGCTTCTGCACAACAAAGGAAACTATTAGCAAGGTGAAAAGGCAGCCTTCAGAATGGGAGAAAATAATAGCAAATGAAGCAACTGACAAACAACTAATCTCAAAAATGTACAAGCAACTCCTACAGCTCAATTCCAGAAAAATAAATGACCCAATCAAAAAATGGGCCAAAGAACTAAATAGACATTTCTCCAAAGAAGACATACAGATGGCTAACAAACACGTGAAAAGATGCTCAACATCACTCATTATCAAAGAAATGCAAATCAAAACCACTATGAGGTACCATTTCACTCCAGTCAGAATGGCCGCGATCCGTAAGTCTACAAGCAATAAATGCTGGAGAGGGTGTGGAGAAGAGGGAACGCTCTTACACTATTGGTGGGAATGCAAACTAGTACAGCCACTATGGAGAACAGTGTGGAGATTCCTTAAAAAACTGGAAATAGAACTGCCTTATGATCCAGCAATCCCACTGCTGGGCATACACACTGAGGAAACCAGAATTGAAAGAGACATGTGTACCCCAATGTTCATCGCAGCACTGTTTATAATAGCCAGCACATGGAAGCAACCTAGATGCCCATCAGAAGATGAATGGACAAGAAAGCTGTGGTACATATACACAATGGAGTATTACTCAGCCATTAAAAAGAATACATTTGATTCAGTTCTAATGAGGTGAATGAAACTGGAGCCTATTATACAGAGTGAAGTAAGCCAGAAAGAAAAACACCAATACAGTATACTAATGCATATATATGGAATTTAGAAAGATGGTTCTGAAAGAGATGGGAATACCAGACCACCTGATCTGCCTCTTGAGAAATCTGTATGCAGGTCAGGAAGCAACAGTTAGAACTGGACATGGAACAACAGACTGGTTCCAAATAGGAAAAGGAGTACGTCAAGGCTGTATATTGTCACCCTGTTTATTTAACTTATATGCAGAGTACATCATGAGAAATGCTGGACTGGAAGAAACACAAGCTGGAATCAAGATTGCCGGGAGAAATATCAATAACCTCAGATATGCAGATGACACCACCCTTATGGCAGAAAGTGAAGAGGAACTACAAAGCCTCTTGATGAAAGTGAAAGTGGAGAGTGAAAAAGTTGGCTTAAAGCTCAACATTCAGAAAACGAAGATCATGGCATCCAGTCCCATCACTTCATGGGAAATAGATGGGGAAACGGTGGAAACAGTGTCAGGCTTTATTTTGGGGGGCTCCAAAATCACTGCAAATGGTGACTGCAGCCATGAAATTAATAGACGCTTACTCCTTGGAAGGAAAGTTATGTCCAACCTAGATAGCATATTCAAAAGCAGAGACATTACTTTGCCAACAAAGGTCCGTCTAGTCAAGGCTATGATTTTTCCTGTGATCATGTATGGATGTGAGAGTTGGACTGTGAAGAAGGCTGAGTGCTGAAGAATTGATGCTTTTGAACTGTGGTGTTGGAGAAGACTCTTGAGAGTCCCTTGGACTGCAAGGAGACCCAACCAGTCCATTCTGAAGGCGATCAGCCCTGGGATTTCTTTGGAAGGAATGATGCTAAAGCTGAAACTCCAGTACTTTGGCCACCTCATGCAAAGAGTTGACTCATTGGAAAAGACTCTGATGCTGGGAAGGATTGGGGGCAGGAGGAGAAAGGGATGACAGAGGATGAGATGGCTGGATGGCATCACTGACCGAATGGACGTGAGTCTGAGTGAAGTCCAGGAGTTGGTGATGGATAGGGAGGCCTGGCATGCTGCGATTCATGGGGTCGCAAAGAGTCGGGCATGACTGAGCGACTGAACTGAACTGAACTGAACAATAACCCTGTATACGAGACAGCAAAAGAGACACTGATGTATAGAACAGTCTTGTGGACTCTGTGGGAGAGGGAGAGGGTGGGATGATTTGGGAGAATGGCATTGAAACATTAATAATATCATATATGAAATGAGTCGCCAGTCCAGGTTTGATGCAGGATACTGGATGCTTGGGGATGGTGCACTAGGACGACTCAGATGGATGGTACGGGGAGGGAGGAGCGAGGAGGGTTCAGGATGGGGAACACGTGTATACCAGTGGTGGATTCATGTTGATATATGGCAAAACCAATACAATATTGTAAAGTTAAAAAAAAATCTGAAAGATTTACAAATATTCCTGGATAACTCAGGATAATATGATTAATGATTATGTCTGAAAAAAAAATAAAAAATAAAAGTGGTTACCCATGGGAAATGGAGGTGGGGCTGTGAGGTGAGTGGGGACAGAGTGAGAGAGAGAATTTCAATACCATTTTATACCTTTCAATACCATTTTGTTTATTTTAAAATGTGACTGTATTGCTTTGGCAAAGAAAAAGCTAGAGTTAAAAGAGAAGACTCTGACTGTGACTGTATTTTAAACAAAACCAGATATTTATCTTGTTGATTTTCAGTTTTCAGTGAGGCTAGGAAGGAACTAAGGAATGATTTACCAATTTATTGCCGCAGCTTTGTACTGGGGTATAAATCCCTATGGCAAGCTTGTCATTGGAAAGAAGAAACTTTGGCAGTTGATATGTTCCTGGAGTTTTTTTCTCCAGTGAGCCACATGATGTGTCCAGTTTCTGACACAGATGCTCGGAAACCAGAGGCCTTCAGCTGTCTGGGGTGTGGCCAGTCATTGTGCGAAAGGCCCCTGACTCCAGCATCAGCACCCCTACCCTTTCTGGAAGATGTGGGAGAATTCAGTTAAGGAGGGGGACAGGGTCAGTCTAAGCAAATTCTCAGGTCCACTTGGAGGGCAAATTAAAGGAATTTATGACTGGAGTCGGCTCTTCTCTCATGGACAGGAGACAGTTGCACCTACCTGCTGATAACCAAAACATAATTTAGAGAAAGCTTTTGGATAACCTCCCCATATAATCTACCCCTCTGCATAAATCTTCCCACCAACTGGGTAAATCTTCAGTTCTCAAATTCAGTTAGCCCACCACCATAAGAAACTTAGACCTCAAAATATTTTTGTTCCTACCAGAGTCCCGCAGCAATCAGAAATCCAGTATATGATTTTTCTCAGCTTGCTTTGGTCTCAGGTCCTCTTTGGAGAGACTCCTGAGTGTCAATTACTTGCAGCTGAGAAGGGCCCATACTGACCCAGCAGGTACCGTATCAAACCCCAGCATCCCGCCTGGCTGCTCCTGGGAAGACTTCAGAAGAGCTTTTCAAAGCAGACCTCATAAAAACAAACACTCCCACCTCTACTCCATCCTCCTGTCCCCTTCAGAAAACAAACAACAATACAGCTCTGTTCACTAAACACAGGGGGGTTTTCTGTTTCAAGTATTTTTTTCTTATTCCACATTGGCAGCACTTATTAAGGAAAGGATGACTTTCAAGTTGGGTGAACTTTGAAACATAAGCACAAGAATCCAGGTGCTTAACATTTTTTCAAACTTAGACACATCCTTACAGCCCTTGCCTGAAAAATATCTTTTTAACGTTTTATTAGAACTATGTCAGTTTTTTTTTTTTAAGATGACTTTGACCACGTATCTCGAATCACTGTTTGCTTTTAAAGCCTGTAGTAAAATGACTAAGATCCTATTTCTCTTTTCAAACTTTTGGAAACAGCTTTGGTGTCAGATGGACCTGGGTTTGAATTCTGTTTTCATCACCTGTTAGTTTTAAGACCTCAGGCAACTAACCCAACCTCTTTGTGCTTCAGTTTCTTCATCAATAAGATGGAGACAATTAGTACATACCATATAGATTAGTTGTGAGGGTTAAATAAGTACATGTAAAGTACTTAACAGAGTGCCTATAAATTGTTGTTGTTCAGTTACTAAGTCAACTATGATTCTTCTGTGACCCAGTGGACTGTAGCCTGCTAGGCTCCTCTGTTCATGGGATTTCTCAGGGAAGAGTACTGGAGTGGGTTGCTATTTCCTTCTCCAGGGGACCTTCCTGGCCCAAGGATCAAATCCACATCTCCTGCAAGTCTCCTGCATTGCAGATGGATACTTTACTGCTGAGCCACCAGGGAAACCCATGCCTATAAATACATTGTAAAAATAATAATGTTAAAGCGATAACAAAAAATTATTATGCCTTTTATCGCATTTGAGGAAAATGCATATTAACTGAAATTTAGCAAATATTTCTTTTTGTGATTTTTTAAGGGCCTCAGTTTCAGTCTTAAATGAAGGTTTATTATTAAAATTGAACTCTTATTTCCAATATGTGTGTAAAATAAAGAACCCAGAACCAGTCTGCATACCATGAAGAATAGGCAAGGTCAGAATTTCATTGCCTCTAAGGCAAATGTTCAGATATTGTTTTTGTCATGTTCTGAGAATCAGATGTAACATTTGTGCTGTAACCTCACATCCCCACTCACCCAGTATCTGAGGGCACAGGATGGGAAATAAGGATGCCCCGATGTCAGAAGTGTGATTAGGGGGACAAGATCCAATCACACAATCCAGACCAAAGAGTTTCCCCTCAGACCAGCTACATGTTAGACTTCTCTGACCTCTGGAAGGAAGTGGTTTTTCTCTCTGTTTCTCATTCCTCACCCATCAGTTCAGTTCAGTCGCTCAGTCGTGTCTGACTTTTTGCGACCCCATGAACTGTAGCACGCCAAGCTCCTCTGTCCATGGGGATTCTCCAGGCAAGAATACTGGAATGGTTTGCCATGCCCTCCTCCAGGGGATCTTTCCAGTCAATCTTTTCAATCAACCAGGGATTGAACCCAGGTTTCCCACATTGTAGGCGGATTCTTTAGGGAAGAACACTTAACACTGTTCAGGGAACAGGGAAGCCCAAGAACACTGGAGTGGGTAGCCTATCTCTTTTTCAAAGGAACTTCCCAACCCAGGAATCCTCATCCATCAGCCTATGAATTTTTGCCATTTCTTGAATGAATTCTAGGCACGAATCTAGTCCACTTCTGGAATCCTTTACATAGGCTGGTAAAATATGTCAAATTGGGGTGGGTGGGCAGTTTATCTTGAGGCAATGGCATGATGTCATTGCCAAGGTCATCTTTGGACTTTCCAAAAGAATGACACCAGTCATGAAGATAGCCATGCCTACCTTCTGCTTTCAAGAAGAATCATGGCTTGCTGCCCACAGATACCAAGGCCGTTATGATGGAGGCATTATGGGAAGCCTGGGAGTTGGAAACAACCTCACTTTGGAGTCTTTGTTTTGTGGCATATTCCAAATTCTAGTTGCTTTTCTTCAGTTTCCTAAATAGTCAGGATGCCAGTGATTGAGGTCCCTATTGAAAATGTCTGGAACAGAGTTACTCAATAGAATTATAATGTGAGCCATATACATAATTTTAAAATTTTGCAATAGTTATATTTGAAAAAAAATAAGAAAAGGTGAATTTAAAAAACTTTAACCCATTATACCTGAGATGCTTCCCAGGTAGTTCAGCTGGTAAAGAATCTGCCTGCAATTCAGGAGATCCCAGTTCAATTTCTGGGTCCAGAAGTTCCCCTGGATGACGGATAGACTACCCACTCCAGTGTTCTTGGGCTTCCCTGGTGGCTCAGATGGTAAAGAATCTGCTTGTAATGTGGGAGACCTGGGTTCGATCTCTGGGTTGGGAAGATCTCCTGGAGGAGGACATGGCAACCCATTCTAGTATTCTTGCCTGGAGAATCTCCATGGACAGAGGAGCCTGGTGGGCTATGGTCCATGGGGTCGCAAAAAGTCAGACACAACTGAGCGACTAAGCACAGCACATATCCAAGATAGTATCATTACAACATACAACTGATATTTTCAAAACAGAGATATTTCCACTTTTTAAAAACTAAGTCTCTGATTTTAGTATGTATACAAATTTCATAAAATGTAAGTGCTCACTAGCCATGTGTGCTGCTGCTGCTAAGTCGCTTCAGTCGTGTCCGACTCTGTGCAACCCCATAGATGGCAACCCACTAGGCTTCCCCATCCCTGGGATTCTCCAGGCAAGAACACTGGAGTGGGTTGCCATTGCCTTCTCCAATGCATGAAAGTGAAAAGTGAAAGTGAAGTCACTCAGTCGTGTTGGACTCTTAGCGACCCCATGGACTTCAGCCTACCAGGCTCCTCTGTCCATGGGATTTTCCAGGCAGGAGTACTGGAGTGGGATGCCATTGCCTTCTCCGAGCCATGTGTGGTTGGTGGTTATTGTACTGGACGGTGCAGGTTGAGAAGAAGAAGAAAAGTGCAGGTTGTTACCTGGAGCCTTTGCACTCTGCGCTCTTCCCCTCCTCATTCTCAGCTGCTACTGACCAAAAGGAGATTCCAAGAAACTCTTTTCTAAAATTTCTAGTTTTATTCAAACAATAAGGACTCAGAATCGCTTTTATATTCATGTGGTGGGATAATTACAATCAAGCTGCCTGAAAATATGCAAGTGGAATAACTAGTTTATATCTGAGAGGTTAACTGTGATAAACCCTTTCTCAAGAGGAGCATGCAGGAAAGTGTTAAAGAATATGCAGAAGCCCATTCACCTGATGTGACAAGTGGTTGGTTGGTTGTTAAAAATGATGCTAAATGGGGAATAAATTTTTTTTTCAATTTTTATTTACATTTAAAAACTGAATGAAATTCAAATAATATAAAGGTATCCATTTTAAAAAGCAGAGGCATTACTTTGCCAATAAAGATCTGTCTAGTCAAGGCTATGGTTTTTGCAGTGGTCATGTATGGATGTAAGAGTTGGACTGTGAAGAAAGCTGGGCGCCAAAGAATTGATGCTTTTGAACTGTGGTGTTGGAGAAGACTCTTGAGAGTCCCTTGGACTGCAAGGAGATCAAACCAGTCCATCCTAAAGGGTGTTCCATCCCTGGGTGTTCATTGGAAGGACTGATGCTGAAGCTGAAACTCCAGTACTTTGGCCACCTCATGCGAAGAGTTGACTCATTGGAAAAGACTCTGATGCTGGGAGGGATTGGGGGCAGGAGGAGAAGGGGACGACAGAGGATGAGATGGCTGGATGGCATAACCGACTTGATGGACATGAGTTTGGGTAAACTCCAGGAGTTGGTGATGGACAGGGAGGCCTGGCGTGCTGCGATTCACGGGGTCGCAAAGAGTTGGACATGACTGAGCAACTGAACTGAACTGAACTGGTCCATTTTAAAGCAACTGTTTCAGCGATATTTAGTATATTTGCTGTTATGCAATTATTGCCTCTATCTAGTTCTAAAACATTTTCATGACTCCAAAATAGAACTCCATACCCATTAAACAGTTATATCCCATTCTAATCCCCATGCCTCCACCAGGCCCTGGTAACCACAACCTGTTTTCTCCTGTATGGATTTACCCATTCTGAATATGTTATATAAATGGAATCATAAAACATATGACTTTGGGGCCTGGCTTTTTTCATTTTATGCTAAGGGTTCATATGCTAAGTGTACAATGTACCAAAACACTGTAGCATGTACCAGTGTTTCATTCTTTTCATGGCTGAGTAGTATTCCACTGTGTGTATCCAACACAGTATCCATCCACTGATGAACTTTTGCATCGTCTCCACCTTTTGGCTATTGTGAATAGCGCTACTATGAATATTTGTATCCAGGTGTTTGAGTACCTGTTTTCAATTCTTCCGGGAATATAGCTAGGAGTGGAATTATCATATGGTAATTTAGTTTAACTTTTCGAAGGACTGCCAAACTGTTTCCCACAGCAGCTATACCACTTTACATTCCCACCAACAATGCATGGGATTCCAATTCCTCCACATTCTCACCAGTAATGATTATTTTCTGTTCCCTCCCCCTAATTTTGTTGAGATATAATTGACATATAGCACTGTATAGGTTTAAGGTATACAACGTAGTGACTTGACTTACATGTGTCCTGAAATGATTATGTAAATATCAAGTTTAGTTAATATCCATCATCTCTTAAATATACAAAATTAAAAAATTTTTTTTGTCTCATGATGAGAACTGTTAGGATTTACTGTCTCAAAAACTTTCACACACATCCTGGAGCAGTTGTCATCATGTTGTACATTATTTATTTTATAGCTGGAAATTTGTACCTTTTGATCATCTTCGTCTACCTTCCCCACATCCAACATCTCTCGTGACCACGAATTTCATCTCTTTCATTTTACTTTTTTTTGTTGTTGTTTTAATTAAAGCTACCCTCGATCCTAGTGGTTTCATTTCCCTATGACTAATAATATTGAACATATTTTCACAGGCTTGTTGATCATTCATGTATCTTCTTTGGAGAAAATTCTACTCAACTCTTTTGCCTATTTCTTAATTGGGTCGTTTGTCATTTTGTTGTTGAGTTGTGAAAGGTTTTTATATATTCTGAATACTACATCCTTATCCGATGTATGATTTGCAAATATTTTCTCCTATTCTGTAGATTATTTTCAATTTCTTTATACGTCCTTTGGTGCACAAAAGTTTCCATTTTGCCTATTTTTGGTAAAATCAATTTTGTCTATTTTTGTTATTGTTCATATTTTTGGTGTCATAGGTGTAGCAGCGGTAACGAATTCAGATGCCAGTGCAGGAGACGTGGGTTTGATTCCCCAGGTAGGGAAAATCCCCTGGAGGAGGGCATAGCAACCCACTCCAATATTCTTACCTGGGAAATTCCATGGACAGGGGAGCCTAGAGGGCTGCAGTCCATGGGGTCGCAAAGCATCAGACATGACTGAGTGACTGAACTGAATGGAACTGACCACACATAATCTGATGGTAATATTTTTAGCCTTTCATCAGACATTTCAAAAATACACCACTTCGTTTCCACTGAAAGAACTCTTTCATACGCATATTTAATTGGTTTATATAATGCTTAATTATAATAAATGTAATTATTAGGTATAGTAAGTATAACTGGCGTAAACAAGTTTGAGGAGAGACATAACTGCCTTGGTAAATACACAACACAACTGGTGGGAACTGAAATACACAGATATATAAGAGTAAAGCCTTCCAGCAGGGTGTGTTTATTGTACCATAGACATCAGTGTGCATACAACACAGCAAGTAAACAGTGTAATCTAACATGTGGGTTAAGTGAAGAATCGTTGAGAACATCTAATCTACTATTCCAGAGTAGAAATCTAAATTCAGAATTACTTTAAGAATTAAAAAAAATGTAGTAATATATACATAGTATTTACCATCTTAACCATTTTTATTTATTTTTTGATATGTCTTCATCGTTTGCTGACTAACAGTCAATGGACAAAAGAGTCTATAAAGTACTAAAAATAATTTTAAACATTTTAAAAAATACTGCTTTTTGTTTTTTAATTGGAGAAAAAATTGCTTTACAATGTTGTGTCAGTTTCTGCCAAACAACTTGAATCAACCATACCATAATAATACAAATATCCTCTCCCTTGTGAGCCTCCCTCCCCTCCCCCCACCCTACCCCTCTAGGTCATCACAGAGCGCCAGGCTGGGGTGCCTGTGTTATATAGCAACTTCCCACCAGCTGTCTCTTTTACATATGATAGTTTATATATGTCAACGCCACTTGCTCCATTTGTCCCACCCTCTCCTTCCCCTACCGTGTCTACAAGTCCATTTTCTATGTCTGCGTCATTCCTTCCCTGCATCGGCACTATTTTTCTAGATTCCATATATATGCCTTCAGTTCAGTTCAGTCGTTCAGTTGTGTCCGACTCTTTGCGACCCCATGAATCGCAGCATGCCAGGCCTCCCTGTCCCTCACCAACTCCCAGAGTTCACTCAAACTCACGTCCATTGAGTCGGTGATGCCATCCAGCCGTCTCATCCTCTGTTGTCCCCTTTTCCTCCTGCTCCCAATCCCTCCAGCATCACAGTCTTTTCCAATGAATCAACTCTTTCATTGGTCAAAGTACTGGAGTTTCAGCTTTAGCATCCTTCCCTCCAAAGAACACCCAGGACTGATCTCCTTTAGAATGGACTGGTTGGATCTCCTTGCAGTCCAAGGGACTCTCAAGAGTCTTCTCCAACACCACAGTTCAAAAGCATCAATTCTTCGGCGCTCAGCCTTCTTCACAGTCCAACTCTCACATCCATACATGACCACTGGAAAAACCATAGCCTTGACTAGACAGATCTTTGTTGGCAAAGTAATGCCTCTGCTTTTGAATATGTTATCTAGGTTGGTCATAACTTTCCTTCCAAGGAGTAAGCGTCTTTTAATTTCATGGCTGCAGTCACCATCTGCAGTGATTTTGGAGCCCCAAAACATAAAGTCTGACTCTGTTTCCACTGTTTCCCTATCTATTTCGCATTAGTATACAATATTTATTTTTCTCTTTCTGACTTACTTCACTATGTATAACAGGCTGTAGGTTCATCCACCTCACTAGCACTGAGTCAAATTCATTCCTTTTCATGGTGAGTAATATTTTATTGTTTATATGTATCACATCTTTATCCATTTGTTAGCACTTTAACCATTTTCAAATGTACAGTTCAATGTCATCAGTTCAGTCACATTGTTGTGCCCCCATCACCACCATCCATCTCTAGAACTTTTTTCATCTGGAAAAGAGAACTACTTTTTAATAATTAATATGCAATGCTCAAGCACACGGCTCTGATGTACTAGTTTCTAAGTAGATATCACTGTCCTTAGCACTTGTGTAAACTTAGAAACTCAAATTATGTCTCAGTTTTCTCATTTATAAAATGGGGTTAATATCTACCTCACAGAACTGACAAAAGGACAAGAAAGTATGTTATTTGCTGCTGCTGCTAAGTCCCTTCAGTCGTGTCTGACTCTGTGCAACCCCATAGACGGCAGCCCACCAGGCTCCCCGGTCCCTGGGATTCTCCAGGCAAGAACACTGGAGTGGGTTGCCATTTCCTTCTCCAATGCATGAAAGTGAAAAGTGAAAGTGAAGTTGCTCAGTCGTGTCTGACTCTTAGTGACCCCATGGACTGCAGTCTACCAGGCTCCCCTGTCCATGGAATTTTCCAGGCAAAAGTACTGGAGTGGGGTGTCATTGCCTTCTCTGTGTTATTTGCTAAAACACTGTACAAACTGGAAAGTACTTTATAGTTGCTACTTACTGGGCTTTCCAGGTGGTGCTAGTGATAAAGACTCCACTTGCCAGTGCAGGAAACAAGAGAGACGGGTTTCATCCCTGGGTCAGGAAGATCCCCTGGAAGAGGGCATGGCAACCTACTCCAGTATTCTTGCCTGGAGAATCCCATGGACAGAGGAGCCTGGTGGGCTGCAGTCCATAGGGTTGCAAAGAGTAGGACACCACTGAGGTGACTTAGCACGCACACACATGATCCTTACCATTGTTAACAGAAAATTTTGAAGATCCTATATAGAAAGCTGAGACTATTTATTCTGATCATTTTATAAATATTGTTTCTAAACATTTATATTACCATATAGTCAGATTAATAATCATACATATATTGTACTTGTTTATTGATCATACCCTCTTCTACAATGGAAGCTCCCTGAAGGCAGTGATTTTTTTTTACTGTTTTGCCCACTGCTTTATTTCACAGCCCAGAACAGATTAAGGCATACATATTTCTTGAATAATTGAAAGAATGAATTATTTTACTGAGCAATAAATGTGCTATTGGTGCTCAGAAACTATTCATTAATGGTAATGATACTTGAAACATGTAAGTCTGGAGGTTTCCCCAGTGCAAAATAAATATGTGTAAATCACCAGATGGAACATTTCTAATATGAGGAGACTTCTCAGACTAGTTCAGCGTGACAAGGAAGTCAAGTTTAAGAATATTAGAAATGAAAAAAATTTATTCAAGTTTTCAAAATGTGTCCTTTTAAAATTTTAGCATGTTAATTAGTACAATAAAAGATGGGCTTTCTTTTTCTAAATTTTTATTGTGGTAAAATATATACAACTTAAAGTTTATAATCTTAATAATTTTTTTGTTATTTTAAAATATTGTCTGTATCCTCTGTGTTGTACAATATGTCGTTGTAGCTTATTTTATACATAATAGTTTGTAGGTATACAGGTATTAGTTGGGCTAATATAATCAAGTAAATAAAGTACCATTTCCTCTTTTCTAAATAAAACAAGTGGTGGCAGACATCACTATTGTTCATCAATCTTTGATTTTAGTTGTAGTCACCTGACAAAGCAAGTCATGTAAAATGCAAGTGGAGAAAACTTTGTGCCATTTCTGGGCAGAAGTATTTCTGATATGAAGGTACCATAGCATCTAAGTATTCCAGAATGCTGAGCTGACATTTGGAAGACAGCTTCCTCAGAGAGTTTCTTGGAACCACAGTTGACTGTGTACAAGCAACAAAGTTTTTGCTGATTCGTAACTAGCATATTATACTGAGATTTGGGGACTGGGTGTTACAGCATCATAACCTAGTCTATACTAATAAGTAGGTTGACAAGATTTCCCCTTACATTTCTAATGGAAAGTTAAAGTAACTATATATATCTGTAAAAAAATTTTGAAATAAAGTGCTATATCCACTTTATTGGAGACAAATAATGCCTGGCGACAAAGCCATATATACTCACAAGGTTTTGAAAATGGAGAGTAGGAAGTTACAGAGAGGACACTGATGAGTTTTAGGTTCCTTTAAATCAACCTTAAGTCTAATATGAGGAAAGACTTCAAAGCTGCATCTGAGATACTTAAGAATAATCCTTTTGAGTTACCTTTATTATTGCCTAAATGTTTTTTCTTTTTCTCGGTTCTGTCCTTCTACAGAGATATGTGCCTTCTTCAGTGATCTCTCCAGATTGACTTTTTTGGGGATGGGGGACATGTTAATTTTTCCTGGTCAGTGATACCCTGGGCTCTCCTGGGTGATGTTTTTTTCCCACCAAAGGTTGCTATCAGGTATTTACAGTGAAACTCTGAATCCTTGTCTTTCACATTTTTTGAATACTTGCTGCCACTTTACTGGAGTACCTTGCTAAAGATATGTCTGGCTTCCCTTTCTGAAGGAAAAAATTTTAAAGTAAGGGGGAGTAGACTGGGGTACAGCAGGTGACTCATCCATCAAATGAAGATTTATTCGAATACTGTTACCTGTGATAAAGGAAACAGTTAAGAGTCACAATTTCAGAATAACACTGAAAGAATTTAAACAGGCATTTCTCAGTACTGCCATTGTTTTCTTTGGTATTTCATTAACATGGTGGGGGGGGGGGGGGCGGCTAGGGGCTCTGGCACAAAATAAGTGAAAGGGAAACAACTTTTATTTCTAGTCGGATTTCGCCTTACCTAATAAGGGCAGCCACAGACATGTTGATTCTGTTCAATTCAACAAGTATTTTTTGAGTACCTTTTAAATGCCTACTATGTATAAACAATGGACAAAGAAACCTGCCCTTTGAGAGTTCACCTGGCTGTGGTGATCAGCCTTGTGAGAAAAATGTTAAATTATTTGCCTTCCTCAATTTTTTTCATACAGTTCAAATATAAACTTTGGTCAAACATTCAAACATATGGTGAAGGCCTGAAAGGAAGGATCATCTTCACTTTGCTGAGATGATTTTGTTTAGTTTTATTTTTAAATATTCATTAAAACTACATACAAAAATATAGTAAATCTACCAGGTCCACTGATTTGAGATATAAGCATGATCGCAAATCAGTGGACCTGGTTGATTTATAGATCTCTCATGGTCTATTATTATTGTTATTATTTAAAAAAAATTTTTTTTTTTTTAATTTAGGGTTTGAGGGTCATATCTTCAGGAGAAAAGCCTTAAGGCTTTAAAAACAAACAATGGAGAAAGGCCTCTTCCCTCGGAAGGCTTACACTGCCGCCTTGGGCACTTACAGAGCAGGCAGAAAGTCAGTTTCTCCAGACTGTTTTCTGAAGAGCGTTTCTATTTGTGGTCCTGGTGATGACACCATCTTTTCTCCTCAATAGTGGCGGTTCCAGAATTTCTACATAGCCCGAGGGATTGACAGGGTGAGCAAACTGGTTGAGAACCTGCTCGCACACTCGCCGAATCTCGAGGAAACGTCCAGTGTCCGTCTCACGGTATGTGGGTAAGAGGAGAACTCAGCCCTCCCGCCATCGCCGGGTCGCCAGTGCACCGGGGACGCCCCCACTCCGCGGGAGCGGCTCGGGAAGGGCACCCAACCAGGCTAAAGTGAGCGTTGGGGCGTCAGGCGAGGGAGGCAAGAGTTGCACGAACCACTTGTGGGGTCTATTACAGCTACCGCGAGGGAAAGGGTGAAAAATCACTCATGAAGGACGAAGATGTTGACTTCGCCGAGCAACAACCGCTCTCCTTCCATCACCCAGGTTCGTCACCATCGCTCTTCATCAGGCCGGGCAGAACCTATAAGGCATCACCAGCTAGATCTAAAACTAAACCAACCAAACGACTTTCCAAAGCCTCCCTCCACACGCTCTCTCCATCGCGTTTCAAACGCTAACGTCGCGGGCGAAAAGAGGCTGCACAAGTCACGTAGAAAATTAGGCTGCCCCTTTCCATGGCGATAATCGAATTAGCCTCAAATGAAACGTGAAATTGGACTTCGCCGGCTGTGGGGACAAAGCCACCACCGTCCCTTGGCTCGGAGAGCGCGGCGTCTGTGCCCACCCTGCCCAGGCCAGCCCCGGCCAGTACCGGCGGCAGGGGACAAGGTTGGCGCTTGGCCAGGGCAGAGCCTCCGCGGGGAGAGCGTGGACGCGCCCAAGGTTCGGGTCGCGCGCGGAACAGGCGCCGGGTGGGCGACTGCGGGGCTCTGGACGAGCGCAGAGGTCCGGCGCTAGCGAGCAAACGAGGAGGGAGGAGCGCAGGGGCGGGGTGGAGGGTGTGCGGGAGAGAACGTGTGAGCGCGCGTGTGTGCGCGCGCCCGGCGCCCGCCCGTCCGCGTCCGCGCGCTCCTCTCCCCGCCCCTCGCCCCCTCCCTGCAGCTCCCTCCCCTCCTCCCCCCGCCCCGCGCTCCAGCCCAGCCCCCGGAATCAGTGCAGCTGTTGCCGTGCAGGCTGCGGATTCCTCCAGTCCCTCCCTCGGCCGCCTCTCCGCCCGGAGCGAGCGCGCAGCCCCGCGCAGCAGCGCCCACTGGTCCCGTCCTGTGAGCCCCGGCCCCAGCCGCGGACAGCCCCGCGGAGTCGCTTCCCGGCCCACCCGCCCGGCCGCCGAGGAGCGGGAGGAGGACGGGACCCCGGCGCCCCCACCCCCCCTATCCGCGGGAGGTAGGTAGGGGGCCGGAGGCTGGAAGATGCCAACTCACTGGGGCTGCCTCCCGGGCTGGCTCCGGGGCGGCGGGAGGAGGGGCGCGGGCCCAGGCCGGGAGGACGCCGTTGCCCCGCCGCTGCCCTACGCCCGGGGAGCGGCGTGGGGGCAGGGAAACTGCAGAACCCGGGCGGGGGCGGCGCGGGGAGCCGGGTCCCCAGTGCTTCCGAGTACTCTGGCGGTGCGGGGCGGGGGTCGGCGGGCTTCTCAGTGAGGTGGCTGCACATCCGCGGTGCGCACCGCGGCCGCCTAGCCTCATCCCCGGGGCCGAATCCTCGTTCCTCCCTCCGCCGCCTCTTCCCTCCAGCTGGGGGCCGCTGCGCGGGGGTGGTTGCGGAGTGGGCAGACGCAAGGGTATATTTTCAGGTGCCCTCCCTCTAGCCCCGGCTGGTGGCGAGCGGGGGCGGCGTTGACAGGGCCGGGCTCTGAGCGTAACGGTACGGGGGATGCGGCCAGGCGTGGTCCCGGCTGCGCCGCGCTGCAGCTGAACCGGAGGCGGCGGCCCGGCGCCCCCACTCCCGCCCATCTTCACTCCCGCCCCCCGCCCTCCCTGCGGTCCCTGCTCTCCCAGGGCTGGGCGGGAGCCGCCTCGGGGCGCGGAGCTGCCGCTGCGCCCGCCCTTCAGCTCCTGCCACCCTCTCTTCAACAGGTTTGTGCCAACGCGGGGACCCTCCGGGCCTGACTTTGGGGAGGTGAGCTGAAAGCCCCTCTGGTCATCAGCCCTCACACCACGCCCGCGGCCCTCTTTTGCGGGGAGCCTTCCCTTTGTTTTTGTGATAGGAAAGATGCCAAGTGCCTGCCATCAGATAGGGGTGGGGGGGAGGAGGAGTGTTGTGGGGCTCGGTACACAAGCTGTGCCCGTTATTTTTCCAGTCAAAAGCTGGGCGAGATAGTGAGTGAGGAGAGGGCGAGTGTGGGGGGTGCTTCGGCGGAGAAGGAAAATGGATTCAGTAGGGTTTATTTGGACGGGGATGTGATTTTTTGGCAAGATGGATGGCTCCCGTTGCCTTCGCCGTGATGCAGCACAATGCAGCAGTATCGCAGCCTCCCCTGCTTCTCGCTGGCGGGGCTTGGCACGGCCACTGGGCGCCTGCGGCCCCCGCCCGGCCCCACCCAGGCCCAGGGCTGCCCTTGGCTGAGACCCGGAGCCGCTTCTACCTTGTCATGCTGCTTCAGCTGGATGGAGCGTAAGGAGGACCAGGTCACCTAGCTGTGAGGGGGGGAGGCTTCTCTTGGGGTGACCCCCGGCTGCCTCGCCTGTTGGCCGTTCTGGGATGAAGGGGTGTCCTGCAGTGCTAATGCGGGGCAGAGGGAGTCGGCCTGCGGCTGCGGACCGGAATGTAATCTCTAACCGAGGGACCTCAGCCTCGGTAGGGAGGGGCTGCGGAGAGGACCCGGCCCCAGCGGTGTGCGGAGGCCATGGTGCACTCTATATTGGGAGTCTCAGCGTCTTTTGGTGGATCACCTGTAATCCGTAAACCACAACCCAATTCTCCATCAATTTCATCATATGTGGAAAGTTGATATTTATTAATTGAAGCGTTACAGCTACGGGATTACAGTACCTCTTTGATCAACACTGAGTATGAATTTTTCCTATAGGAAACCATTTTTTGAAATGAAACAATTGATATATTTTAGTTCATATGTCCCTGAGATATTTTTAAAAGATATTAACATGCAGTAGATTGTTTTAAAAGGAATTTACATACGTTTTTGACAGATGGTAAATGATTTCTTTAACCTGTATTTGCTTTGTTTTAGTCGTTTGCTTTTTCTGTATTCAAATACAATGACATATTTGGATTCTTTATTAAGGATTATTTAGTAAATGAGTATTATGATTGATGGTACATTGGTATTCAGGTTGGTTTTAATAGACGGGTTGTCTTCCGTCATGAATAGTGGGATTGTGGTAGTAACTGACTGCGTTTGTTTGTTTATATGTATGTATATTTTTATGCACATTTTTTTTTGCAGATGGGGACCGGGTGGAGAAGGGCAGACCACTAAGGCCTGTGTGGCTCTATCTGGTTAGAAGGAGACGTTCCAGCGTCCTTGTCTATTTAGTCTGGGGTAGTACACAAGGAATTTCCCTTCTAAATGCCACTTCTACAGTTCAGTGTGGGATGGCCAACGGGATACATTTCAGATTGTGCACCCCTCCCCCCTCCCCTTTCTAGAATGTAGAGGTGAAAAGGGAATTTCAGTATGCTAACTGGAAGGGAAGATCAGTGTTTCAAAGCAAGGGTGTGTCTGCTTTTATTTTTTAGATCTCTAATTAGTCTAGGTTAATGGCATTTGATTTTCTGTAGACCAGCCACAGAAGTAGAATCTACTGCAGACTGTGTGGTTTACGTGCCTCATTTTGAGTTTCAGTAATAGAGGGCCATGAAAATATAGAATTTTTTAGATTTGGGCTTCGTTGTTGTGCTGGTTGTATAAAATCATGTTGCATTGAAATGTTTGGGAGTATTGTTTCCATGGATTATCCAAACATTTTGGATTTACTATGTTGTAAGAATATATCCTGTGTTGATGTCACCAGAGGTTTAGCTGTTCTGACTTAACCAGGTGCAGAATTCTGTTAGGTCAAGCTCTTTGTAGCTCTGTTGGCTCTGGTCTGACCAGAACCTTCATCAGAGAGAATGAGAAGCATCAGGCCAGTGAAGAAAATGCTGTCACTTGGTGGTCTCCTGCTGTGCAGGCTTTCAGTAAAGAGCAGCCCTTGGATGAGAGTAGTAACAACTGTCTGTGATGTTGTTGGAGCAAGGGACAAGACCTTGCTCCCCTTGTGACAGACACATCCTTAGCAGAGACTTGACAGTGGCAGAGTTTCCCTGGAAGAGTATTGAAGTGGTTATTTTGTCTTGCTGTATGGATTTTAAGTACTACTAAACAAACATAGACATGACAGGTGGAAATTATTTGATATTTTTATTGAGATAGTAAACTTTTCATTTTAAAAGCATACTCTTAGCATTTTAAAGCCCAACATATATATTTTTTACATGCAGTGATGTGATGCTCCATAATTGTGTTGTTCTCGCCACCACTATCTGCATCATAATCAAGGCTTAATTAATGCTCTGTGAATATCGTTTATGCTTGTCCTGGTTTCTTCTATTGAGACTGTTGGGAATGTAAACCATTATTCCATAAGAAAAGAGCTAATACCTAGGCTGAAAGAGCTACTTCTTTAGATCTCTGGAGGTGAGTAAAACCTCTCATGGAGTTCTCTTGTAAATTTTCAGTCTTTGCTATTTTCCCAAAGCACCTTTTCTTTGCAAAAGACCTAGTTAAGTATTCTTGATTTTTGGATAGAGATGTCCTGTATCCAAGTTTTTGTAATGTAGGAATAACGTCATCAGTCTCTACTTTGGGGGCAGAATGAAACTATCTCTACTCTTATATTTACATTTTTAAACATCACCAGAGAAGGCATTTTCATGATGTCTCACTGTCATCCTGAGGTTCAGCACAGGATCATTTACAAAATGGGAGCTTGTTGCATATGCAAATTCTTAGAGGCCCAGTCCTCCCAAATAGCATTTGCATTTTACCGTGACCCCTAAGTGATTTGTATGCACATTAAATAAAAAAACTGCTCTACACCTTCAGCTAAGGGACCTCCATATCAAAAGGTTCCTTCTAGTATCTTACTTCTCTTTTGCTGAAGTATCAGCACATTTCCCCCCTTGCATCATTAAGAAATTGATACACATACTATATATAATACAGAAATACTTTTTAAAGTTCTTCTGTAACTTTTAGGTGGAAGAGTTCTATTTATTAATATTATGTTTATTTAGACTAGTCAATTTCTTTAGGTTCTTTTCTAAAACACCTCTAAAGTTGAAAAAAACAATCTTCTCCTCCTTCTCCAGAAGATGGTGTTAGCTTTGAGACAGCAAAACTGGAGTCCAGGAGGCTAAACCCCTGAGCTCTACCTCTGGCATCTTGTTTTTTCTTATCAGCTGTTTTTCCTGGTATATTCAATATCCTGACCTTCTGGCTCATTTTTCCCCCCTTACAGTTGTTTTTTATTAAGTGATTTGTATATACAGAATAATGCTCATCAAAGATGCTACTGAATCATAAACCAGTGAACACACAGGCAGTCAGCACCTAGTTCAAGAAGAAGAAACTGTCATACATTCAGAGTCACCCATGTGCCCCCCTATCATCCCATCTGAAACAACCACAGCCCTGAATTTTGTGTTTATCATTCCTTTGATCTTCTTTATGGGCTATCCTTTTTAAAATTCTTACTTATTTTTGTATGTTTCTGAACTTTATATTATATAAATGAAATTATATTTTATGTATTCTTCTGTGACTTGTCCTTTTATATTAACATTCCTGAGACTCATTCATTTCGTTGCTGTAGTTCATTCATTTTCATTGCTGTGTAGTATTCCATCATGACTTATTTATTCTTTCTACTGTAGATGGAGATTTGGATTGATTCTAGTTTTTTTCTTTTTTCTTTTATAAAAGGACAGCTATGAATGGGTCCTCTGCATGTCTCTTATTAAGTATGTAGGCGTACATGCATATGCACACAAACATGTTATTTTTCTCTCCTTCTCAGGAATGAAATTTGCCAGATCATAGGGTATGTGCATCACCAACCTTACTAGATAATGCCAGAGTGATTGTACTGATTATATTCCTACTAGAAGTATATAGCTGTTATAGTTGTTTTACAACCTTGCCAGACTTCAAAATGTTGTCCAGTAATACTTGTGAAATGTTATCTCATTAAGCTCTTTATTTGAAATTTCCCTGATTATTGGAAGTTAAGTATGTATTATTGACCTTTTGGGTTCTTTCTTTTGTGAAGTCCTGATTTAGTCATTTGTCTGTATTTCTTTTAGCTATTTTCTTATTGATTGATTTAATATAGATTGTCTTATAATCCGTTGTGGATTTCATGCGTTGCAAAAACTACTTCCCAGTTTATGTTTTGTTTTAAACTGTGGTTTCTTTTGATGAGCAATCACTCATAATTTCAGGAGAATCATAATCAGGTTTTGTCCTTTAAGGTTTGTGGGGATGATTATGTTATTACAGAATAACTTCCCTTAGTTTGGGAAGAACTTAGATTTTAGAGTCAAATCAATCTGGGCTCAAATCCTAAATGCTGTTATATACCAGCCATGTGCTCACATCTAGGTCCTTGGGTTAGTTCATTATTCTTGAAACCACAGTTTCCTCATAAGTAAAAAGGGAATAATACTTCCTCATACAGTTGGGAGACAGCAGCGTACAGTCCTGGGCACCTAGTACGTGTTTAGCTGATAACAGTTCCATTCCTTTCTCTTTGGACTACAAGCTGTACAAGCCACTAACCCCCTCTTGGAGTGTTTTCTCAAAACTACCTTAACATTTTTATGTCAAAAGAGCTTTATTCTTTTATTTTTTAAAATATTCTGTTACCAGTGGAATTTTTATATTGATTAACACAGGCTGTGCAAGACCACTTAGTGAAAACCCTTTGTCAGTTCAGTTCAGTTTCCTGTTCTTAAAAGGAGTGCTTCTTCTTCTACCAAGAAGCATTTATATGAATGTAATGCCTTTGCTCCTACTCTAAAGTTACTTTCCAGTATGATTTTTAATGCAGTAAATAATTACTGAGTACTATCTCTTGCCAAGACTTGTGATTGAGTTAGGATGATGGGCTGACCTACAGTTGAGTAGGAATCAGTTCTGATCCAAGGACTGTATACTCCTACTGTATAGAATATGCCCTGTTGCTGTGATGGAGGACCCTGCCCATCTTGAGCCAGGCTGAGGAGGTCACAGGGCAGCCAGGAGGAGGGCTGGACGCCTTGTGACAGTCGCCGGCCTCAAGACAACCTGGCTCTTACAGAAGAGCAGGTTTGGACACTGGTGTTCAGTTAAGTTCAGTCGCTCAGTCGTGTCCGACTCTTTGCAACCCCATGAATCGCAGCATGCCAGGCCTCCCTGTCCATCACCAACTCCCGGAGTTCACCCAGACTCACATCCATCGAGTCAGTGATGCCATCCAGCCATCTCATCCTCTGTCGTCCCCTTCTCCTCCTGCCCACAATCCCTCCCAGCATCAGAGTCTTTTCCAATGAGTCAGCTCTTCGCATGAGGTGGCCAAAGTACTGGAGTTTCAGCTTTAGCATCATTCCTTCCAAAGAAATCCCAGGGCTGATCTCCTTCAAAATGGACTGGTTGGATCTCCTTGCAGTCCAAGGGACTCTCAAGAGTCTTCTCCAATACCACAGTTCAAAAGCATCAGTTCTTCGGCGTTCAGCCTTCTTCACAGCCCAACTCTGACATCCATACATGACCACAGGAAAAACCATAGCCTTGACTAGACGAACCTTTGTTGGCAAAGTAATGTCTCTGCTTTTGAATATGCTGTCTAGGTTGGTCATAATTTTCCTTCCAAAGAGTAAGCGTCTTTTAATTTCATGGCTGCAGTCACCATCTGTAGTGATTTTGGAACCCCAAAAAATAAAGTCTGACACTGTTTCCACTGTTTCCCCATCTATTTCCCATGAAGTGGTGGGACCGGATGCCATGATCTTCGTTTTCTGAATGTTGAGCTTTAAGCCAACTCTCTCACTCTCCACTTTCACTTTCATCAAGAGGCTTTGTAGTTCCTCTTCACTTTCTGCCATAAGGGTGGTGTCATCTGCATATCTGAGGTTATTGATATTTCTCCCAGCAATCTTGATTCCAGCTTGTGCTTCTTCCAGTCCAGCGTTTCTCATGATGTACTCTGCATAGAAGTTAAATAAGCAGGGTGACAATATACAGCCTTGACATACTCCTTTTCCTATTTGGAACCAGTCTGTTGTTCCATGTCCAGTTCTAACTGTTGCTTCCTGACCTGCATACAGATTTCTGAAGAGGCAGATCAGGTGGTCTGGTATTCCCATCCCTTTCAGAATTTTCCACAGTTTATTGTGATCCACATAGTCAAAGGCTTTGGCATAGTCGATAAAGCAGAAATAGATGTTTTTCTGGAACTCTCTTGCTTTTTCCATGATCCAGAGGATGTTGGCAATTTGATCTCTGGTTCCTCTGCCTTTTCTAAAACCAGCTTGAACATCAGGAAGTTCATAGTTCACATATTGCTGAAGCCTGGCTTGGAGAATTTCGAGGATTACTTTACTAGTGTGTGAGATGAGTGCAATTGTGCGGTAGTTTGAGCATTCTTTGGCATTGCCTTTCAGGGTACAGGAAGTTCCCACGATGGAGTTTTCGAACATGTACTTTCCTTTTGCATGCAATAAAGTCTTCAACTTAAAAAAAAAAAAGAATATGCTCTGTATGTGTAGAAGATAAAAGATCTTTTACTGACCAGGTATATGACTTCAGCAAGCCATTAATCCTTCTGGTCTCAGATCTAAATTTATAAAATGAAAAACTTAGGTGAAATCATGAAGAAATGAAGTGTTAGTTGCTCAGTTGTGTCCTATTCTTTGTGACCCCATGGACTGTAGCCCGCCAGGCTCCTCTGTCCATGGGACTCTAAAGGCAAGATATTGGAGTGGGTTGCCATTCCTTTCTCCAGGGGATCTTCCATAGTGAAGGTTAAAATCTGCCACAAGGGCACCACTCTCTGTGTCCCTAGCAGGCATAGAAAATCAGTCAGGGCACTCTTTCCATAGAGCTGATCTAGAGCTCCAGAAACTCTCCACACAGTGTTTGAATCCGGAACTACCAGCTGATCGTATCTGTTACTTAGTTTTTAAGATCCTGTACATCTAAAATTCTGTGATGATAGTTGAATAACACAACACTTCAGCCATGTTCAAAACACATGGAACAGAAGCTAGAAGCAGGGAGACAGGAACGAGGTGATGGTGTGAGTCCAGAGGTTAAGGGAGCAAGTGATGGTTGGAGGCTGAGAGAATGAGGAGGGGAGGGCTGGGAGAAAGGTTGTGAAGACTGGATCCTTTGCTGACTCTTTGTAGGATGACTGGATGGGAGTGGACCTGAGTGGATGAGAGCTAAAATAAAGAGTTCATATTTGAATAATGACAAAGAACATGGTCATCATCACGATGAGAGACATAGACAAACGAAGGGGAAGAGTGGATATCTCATTGGGAAGAAAATCAGTTTTCTTTAACTGTGCTGAATTTGAGGCTCTGGAAGAACTCTTAGTGGAGGTAATGTTCGAGAAACTGAAGGAGACAGGTCAGGGCTAGGGTGACTGGGGAGAGGCTGTTGGATGCAGGGGTCCCAAGCCTTAGGCCCTGGAATTCCTCCACCAGATCACTCCATCCACTGACCCTGGGCAAACTGCCTTGACCTGTCTTCAAGCCCCAGTATCTTCATTTGCAAAATGGTAGCATTAAGTTTCTGTCACAAAGGACTAAGAAAGTTGAGTGGAATAATCCAGTGCCCATCACAATACATTTTAATTGTCATAAAATGTGGAAGTTTTGCTTAGTTTGTGTCACCTTTATGCTTCCTTGCAAATAAGTAGTTTGATTTATTCAGAAAAGATACATTCCCATAAGCAATACCATCTTGCACTTAAATAATGCTAAATTTAGTCTATATTAAACTTGTCCCTATGTCTAAATTATAGGAAAGGAAAACCTAATTAATACTTACTTTTAATAAACAAGAAAACGCTAAAACCCTAGTGCTTAGGGAAAGGATAGGAACATAGTTTATAAAAGAAGGTAACAACGAAGCCAATAACCATATTCAGTTGTTCAAACTCAGCAGTAATATGAAATATTAACTAGAACAGTTAATTTTTCACTTAAACTGGTAGATAGGTAATGCTCTCTGGGATGCTGTGAGATTGGACCTCTGCATCACCTGTTGGAAGAATATTTGGATTAATACAGTTGTTGCTGCTGCTAAGTCACTTTAGTCATGTCCAGCTCTGTGTGACCCCAGAGACGGCAGCCCATCAGGCTCCCCTGTCCCTGGGATTCTCCAGGCAAGAACTCTAGAGTGGGTTGTCATTTCCTTCTCCAATGCATGAAACTGAAAAGTGAAAGTGAAGTCGCTCAGTTGTGTCCGACTCTTAGCGACCTCATGGACTGCAGCCCACCAGGCTCCTCTGTCCATGGGATTTTCCAGGCAAGAGTACTGGAGTGGGGTGCCATTGCCTTCTCTGATACAATTGTTAGTACAGTAATAATAATATACATGTATTTGTATGTATATATATATATAACCAAAAACATAAAAGTTTATACCATTTGGACTGAAATTCCCCTTGTAGTTCTGTAATCTAAAGAAAATTAAAAATAAGGACAGGTTTTTAAACAAGAATTTTCTTAGCAATATTAATAGTGAAAAAGCAAATGTGGCATAGTCAAATATATTATGGAGCAGTACATAGGATGGAATTCAATGTACTGAATGGTTTGTTAGAGTCTTACTGAAAAGGGCAAATGCTAATAATATAATATTCAGTGGAAATATCTCTATGCAAAGCTGTATAATATGGTGTAACTCCTATTTTGTTATATTAAATAAAAGCCTGGAAGGAAATATGTGAAAATGTTAATAGTTTGCTTTGGATGGTAGGTTGATGGATGATTTCCTTTCTTGTATGAAAGGAAATTCCTATGACTTAATGTTTCTCATTTGGAGTTTTAAAATATTTTACAAATAAGAGTGCAATAAACAATAGACTACCATGAGGATCATTTTTTTCTTAGCCAAAAAAATCAATCAACCCTTTAATTTTTAAAAAAAGAAAAGGAAAAAGTAAGCCTGGCCAGTTGTAGATTATTGTTAGGGAATAGTTTAAGATTCCAAAGGATTGTCATATCTGTCTTCTGCTCTTATGTGGAGCAGTGGGAGAACATCAGCATGTGTAAGTCACTTCTGAATGAGGTTGAGAGGGCTAGAACATTCACATATGCTGGAATACTAGCTTGACTTCACAGTCTGCATCAGTTTAAAGAGTGGGGAAGACCAGGTTTCTCTTATTATGTCCAAACTGCACAGTTGCTCGAAGAGAGCAGTGGAATTCTGTGACATATTTGTTCTCACTTGCAGAAGCCCAAACACTACTGCTGGAACTTGTTTTGTAACCATTAGACCATCAGGTTTCATTGGAATTGGTCAGAAATGCAGAAAAAATCCAAGTGAAAATGTTAAGATAAATATGACTTCCAATTTAGATTTTCTTCCAATTAATGGTTTCTTGGCATTTTGAGAATATTCAGTCTAAGAGTAGGAGGAATGAATTTTAATACTGTCCTTTTTTATGAAAAGAGATTCTTATATAATGTTATATATGATATTTCTGTATGCATATAATGATATCTTTTTGTCCGTGTGTCACATAAATGAGAAAGAGATGTGTGTGATTGAAAATCCTCAGCCATGAAGGGAGACAAGGGACTATTCTAAGACTTTTTAAGTGGGGAATTTTATCGGGATAGTGGTTTGAAGGTGAATCCCAGAA
The DNA here is from genome assembly GCF_029378745.1 of Bos indicus. Lineage (NCBI taxonomy): Eukaryota > Metazoa > Chordata > Mammalia > Artiodactyla > Bovidae > Bos > Bos indicus. The sequence goes on from NC_091770.1 coordinate 36,889,031, forward strand.
ATGAGTCACTTTGTCCTTAGCTGGTGAGGGAAATGTTAGAGAGGAAATAATATTATTAATGTTTTCTGGTTTATGGTCCAAGCCCTCAAATGTACTCAGTTCAGTTCAGACGCTCAGTCGTGTCCAACTGTTTGCGACCCCATAAACCACAGCATGCCAGGCCTCCCTGTCCATCACCAACTCCTGGAGTTCACCCAAACTCATGTCCATCGAGTCGGTGATGCCATCCAACCATCTCATCCTCTGTCGTCCCCTTCTCCTCCTGCCCTCAATCTTTCCCAGCATCAGGGTCCTTTCAGATGAGTCAGCTCTTCGCATCAGGTGGCCAAAGTATTAGAGTTTCAGCTTCAACATCGGTCCTTCCAATGAACACCCAGGACTGGTCTCCTTTAGGATGGACTGGTTGGATCTCCTTGCAGTCCAAGGGACTCGCAAGAGTCTGCTCCAACACCACACTTCAAAAGCGTCAATTCTTTGGTGCTCAGCTTTCTTCACAGTCCAACTCTCACATCCATACATGACCACTGGAAAAACCATAGCCCTGACTAGATGGACCTTTGTTGGCAAAGTAATGTCTCTGCTTTTTAATATGCTATGTTGGTCATATTATTTTAATATTTTATATTTTAATTATATTTTAATAGTCTAGGTTGATTATAACTTTCCTTCCAAGGAGTAAGCGTCTTTTAATTTCATGGCTGCAATCACCATCTGCAGTGATTTTGGAGCCCAGAAAAATAAAGTCAGCCACTGTTTCCACTGTTTCCCCATCTATTTGCCATGACGTGATGGGACCGGATGCCATGATCTTAGTTTTCTGAATATTGACTTTTAAGCCAACTTTTTCACTCTTTAACTTTCATCAAGAGGCTCTTTAGTTCTTCACTTTCTGCCATAAGGGTAGTGCCATCTGCATATCTGAGGTTATTGGTATTTCTCCCGGCAATCTTGATTCCAGCTTGTGCTTCCTCCAGCCCAGCTTTTCTCATGATGTACTCTGCATATAAGTTAAATAAGCAGGGGGACAATTTACAGCCTTGACATACTCCTTTTCCTATTTGGAACCAGTCTGTTGTTCCATGTCCAGTTCTAACTGTTGCTTCCTGACCTGCATACAAATTTCTCAAGAGGCAGATCAGGTAATCTGGTATTCCCATCTTTTTCAGAATTTTCCACAGTTTATTGTGATCCACACAGTCAAAGGCTTTTTACTTTGTAAATTGTAGCTTAGAAAAATGAACTTAGTTTACATTCAGGAATTTTGTGTTTTTTCCACCTTGAACTTTAAATGATTGATTGAGAAGGGTTTCAGGTGAAGTGTGCTTTGAGATATGAAAGTAAGATGTTATAATTTCAAGATTGCTATAACATTGGCCCATGTACATAGGCATCATAGTTCCATTCTTTGTGAACTCTTAACAGTACAAGTAAACACCCAAATGGTTTTAGAACCATTTGGCATCTCTGCTTTAGAATCTGGAGTGCCTTGCTGGTTCTGATCTTTTAATACATTAACTTGAAGCCATTAGCTAGTCAATAAAATTTGTATCAGAATATAACTACAAATTTTTTTTACCCAACAGATAAACTAGGAAATTTAGAATGGTATATAATTAGAATTCATTCTTTTGAAGTGTGTATGCTCAATGTTTAATTTGTATAATAAAATATGTCTCTGCTTAGTAAGTTCATTAGTCTAACATTGATTATCTCTGGGTATGGGATTGTGGAGGAATTCTAATTTCATCTCTGCATATTTTGGAAAATACTTAGCAATAAACTTTTGGCCTTTATCAAGAACATCCTGACACTTCCTGTAACAAACCTCATTTTAGCTGGATAAAGACTAATGAATGAAATAATTAATTGGCTAAATATATGCCCTATTTGTTTCTACTGGGGCTTTCAGAAATGCAGCATTCATAGTACTGAAGGTGTAAAGAATGCTGAAGTTTTGAAAAGATTTTTCCATTCCTCATTTAAATATGCAATTTGTTAGAGCCTTGCCATTTCCGTAGAGTGTGGGAAAAGATGTAGAAACTGGGCCACAGGGGAGCGTGATAGGAGCATCCTCTGGCTGAAGGCCAAGCCTTTGGTTCTGGATGAAATTTTTTTTTGTTTGTTTTCCTACCCTCTTGGGTGGCTGTTTCAGGATAATTTTTGTCCAGGTATGTTTGCTTCAAAGCCAAATCTAAATATTCATGGACTACACATTTTTCTGGAATGTTCTTCACCAGCTATACAGAGACTTCGGGGTGGAACAATACATATTTTTATTCTGCTCTAGGGCTTTTTTCCCCTTTTATTTAAAGGGGAAGGAAAACCTAGATTCTTCCTTAAGACAATTTTTATTTATTTTTCTCTGTGATGTTTAAACATTTTCCTTTGTATTTTTTAACCTGTAGCATGGCAGTGCTCTGATAGTACAGTTGTCTTAAAAGTTAAAATATTCATTTTTTCCACCTTTTTAGAATCCTTGAATTTTTGACAGTGTCTACTAATTTATGCAGTATGCATAGTTTTTTCTGAACAATTTATGAAGAATATATACTTTCAAAAAAATGTAAATTAGCGTAAAGTCACCACAAAATAAAAATTTTAAAAATGTCAGGAACTTCCCTGGTGGTCCAGTGGTTAAGAATCTGCCTTGCAGTGTGGGGGACACGGGTTCAGTCTATGATGGGGGAACTAATATCTCAGATGCCACGAAGCAGCTCAGCCCTGGTGCCACAACTTCTGAGCCCTGGTGCCACAACTAGAGAATCCCTGCATAGTAACAAAATGTGGTAACAGTCTTTGTGTTGCAGTGAAGATCCATGTGCCACAGCGAAGACCTTTGCTGTTGTTCAGTCACTCAGTCATGTAGGACTCTGCAACCCCATGGACTGCAGCAGGCTAGACTTCCCTGTCCTTCATCATCTCCTGGAACTTTCTCAAACTCATGTTCGTTGAGTCAGTGATGCCATGCAACCATCTCATCCTCTGTTGTCCCCTTCTCCTGCCCTTAGTCTTTCCCAGCATCAGGGTCTTTTCAAATGAGTTGGCTCTTCTCATCAGATGGCCACAGTATTGGAATTTCAGCTTCAGCATCAGTCCTTCCAATGAATATTCAGGACTGATTTCCTTTAGGATTGACTGATTCGATCTCCTTGCAGTCCAAGGGACTCTCAAGAGTCTTCTCTAACACCACAGTTCAAAAGCATCAATCCTTTGGTGCTCAGCCTTCTTTATGGTCCAACTCTCACATCCGTACATGACTACTGGAAAAATCATAGCTTTGACTAGACGGAAATTTGTTGGCATAGTGATGTCTCTGCTTCTTAATATGCTGTCTAGGTTGGTCATAGCTTTTATTCCAAGGAGCAAGCGTCTTTTAATTTCATGGCTGCAGTCATCATCTATAGCAGTTTTAGAGCCCAAGAAATAAAGCCTGTCACTTTTTCCATTGTTTCCCATCTAAGATTCCCTGGAGAGGGAAATGGCAACCCACTCCAGTACTCTTGCCTAGAAAATCCCATGGACTGAGGAGCCTGGTGCAGGCTACTGCCCATGGGGTCGCAAAGAGCCGGACATGACTGAGCGACTTCATTTTAATGGGACTGGATGCCATGAACTAATGGGACTAGATGCCATGATCTTCATTTTTTGAATGTTGAGTTTTAAGCCAGCTTTTTCACTCTGCTTTTTCACTTTTATCAAAAGGCTATTTAGTTCCTCTTCACTTCTGCCATAAGGGTAGTGACATCTGCATATGTGAGGTTATTGGTATTTCTCACGGAAATCTCCCCACTCCAGTACTCTTGCCTGGAAAATCCCATGGATGGAGGAGCCTGGTAGGCTGCAGTCCATGGGGTCACTAAGAGTCGGACACGACTGAGTGACTTTGCTTTCACTTTTCACTTTCATGCACTGGAGAAGGAAATGGCAACCCACTCCAGTGTTCTTGCCTGGAGAATCCCAGGGACGGGGGAGCCTGGTGGCTGCCGTCTATGGGGTCACACAGAGTCGGACACGACTGAAGTGACTTAGCATAGCATAGCAGAGCATGGAAATCTTGATTCCAGCTTGTGCTTCATCCAGCCTGACATTTCTCATGATGTACTCTGCATATAAGTTAAATAAGCAGGGTGACAATATACAGCCTTGCTGTACTTCTTTCCCGATTTGGAACCAGTCCATTGTTCCATGTCCGGTTCTAACTGTTGCTTCTTGACCTGCATACAGGTTTCTCCGGAGCAGGTCAGGTGGTCTGGTATTCCCATCTCTTTCAGAATTTTCCACAGTTTGTTGTGATCCACACAGTCAAAGGCTTTAGTCAGTGAAGCAGAAGTAGATGTTTTTCTGGAACTCTCTTGCTAAGACCTAATGCAGCCCAATAAATATTTTTTTAAATTTCAAAATAATATTTATTAGCAAAATAATAAATATTGTAGAGCATATGGAAAATAAACATAAACACAAAGAAGAAAATTAAAGTTACTGACTCCATTTGGTGACCCCAGAAACATGCAGTTGTCATTTTGATGTTTGTCTTTTAAACCCCTTTTCCCTCTGTACATATTTGTTCATCTCATAAATGAAGATCAATTCTCAGACCTTAAGCTCAGTATGTGAATTTTTCACAGTCTAAATCATCCCTTGGTGTTTATCACCTTTCCAGTTTGTACACAAAGCATGACAGGACATAATATCTTATTGTTACTGTTCACATTTAAAACTGTGGCTTATGGATACTGTCGGTTTCCCCGAGTTGTTTTAGTGGTGAAGGTGTTAAGGAAAATGGCAAAGATTTAGAGAACCCCACATGTGCTTATTATAGATACTTTCTTTAAAAATTGTTTTACAGTGGAAAAGTACCAGAAATCAAGTTCTCATTAGATAATGTGTGCTTTCTGTTTTGTTTTGAGAGGAATTCCCATCAGAGTTGCATGAATTCCCTTGAGCGAGATCCCTCTATGCTTCAGACAACAACTGATTTTATTTCTGTCTTCAGATTTCAGGGTCTGAAACAGCTACCCTAGAAAGTGTGGTGGATAGGATGGAGGTGGTTATCATAATCTTGGTTTTAAATGTAATAAATTTTACGGGGCTGGGTTTGGTGGTAGCTGTTGAAGGCACACAGTAGGGCTCCGCTTTCCTAGGGTCTTTCTGTTAGCTGAACTCTTGAGAATTCTATCTTTGGATCCAGAATCTATTTATAGGAGAAAAGGCAGTATTGCATACTTGATTATGCAGACCTGTTCCTTGAGTCGTGGGGCAGCCGATGGATGGATGTGATGCGGATGACTCGCTGGTGCTTCTCTTGTGCCTTAATTCTAGTAGGTGGCCTCTTGAACTCCTGAAGAAGGTGGTAAAATGATTTCTTCATGTGCTGAGGGAATGAGGGTGTGGGAAGAGGGGAGAAATGCCCTTTCATTGGAAGAGAAAGAAAGCCTTTGCCATCAATTTCTGTGAGGTTCTTTGTGGTTCACACTTGGGTTGGTTGGCCCCAAGGAAAAGTGGCAAATGACCTTCTTCCCGTGTTTATACACTAAGGCCAGTGGTAGCTCCTTGTGCAATTTAGAGGGGAGATCTGAGCTGGGCCCAATGATGGATGGGGGTGAGTAGATGGATGGAGCAAGTTTGGGTGATGGAACTCAGATACATTGTGTGAACTTAACTCTCTCCAAATGAGGAATTCTTCAGAAACTCCCAAACTGATGGGAACCATTTTCTTTGAGGGTGGCCAAATGCTTGATGGTTAATGTGCCTGGGCTGACCGAAGCATGGAGCTGGGAGGGATCTCAGCTGACCTACAGGCAGCTACAGACATTGAGTCTTGACACGAGGGGAGGCATTGAGCGGAGACAGCACCCAGAGCCTGGCCCTGGTACCCCAGGGTGGGGAGAGCAGGAGGCTGGAATGTAGCGTTGTCTGGCCCTCTGACTGGGTGAGCATGCCTGACACTGTTTTAGAAGGTATTGGTCAGCGATATCAGTCGGGTGACTTCTCTGAGAGGGGTCTGGTCCTTCTCACAGTGAGGTTGACAACTCTGCTGCCAGCTGTCCTTAAATACCCATCTTATCTCCTGGGGCGGAGTCCAGGAAGCACCCTGAACCTGGAGCAGAGACATTTGTGTGCCATTTGAGCAGAGGAGAAACCAGGGCACACTTTGTGTTTTATTCTCTGTTTTATTTAAGGTGGGTTTTGTGTGTGTGTGTGTGTTTGCTGGTTTTACATTGGCATCCGCTGCTAAAAGAGTTCCTGAGTTTCCCTGATAATCAGGGTGATTTCTCATTTTGAAAGGATTGTTTTGCTTTGGAAGTATATGTTCCTCGCAGTAAGAACATCAGCTTTCATCCTAGTTCTGAAAATCTCCTCTGATTCAGAAAGGATGAAAGTTTAATTAGAGATCAGGCTAATTTATTGTCTTGTTCCTGGGGAAGACTGTTTCTTGTCTGTCAGTTGAGTTTTATATATATTTATATGCATATATTTATAAATATATATTTCCAGCTCTGAAGGATGATTTTGTTAGTATACATTTACATGAATATTTTAATCTAAATTATAGTATAGATTTCCTTTGGACTATATACCCTTGTAGAAATGAACTTGTTCCCATGGAATAAATATATCTTTAGTGGGTCATGCTTGAGAACTGCTTCACAGTCTTCTCAACTTTTGAAGTGAGTAGTTATTTCATGTAGAGCCTGTGTCGATAGCTGGCCTATCACTGGAATGCTGTGCAGCTGTGCAGAGCATAAGGATCAAATGTGCTAATTAAATTTTTTTTTTTTTTTTTAGCAAGAATGGAATGTAACAGTGTGTGGTTAACCATTCCAGTTTGTTTTTGAAGAGGACTTTTTTTTTTTTTTTTTTGGCCAAATATGAACAATTAGAGAGTACATTGACTTAGAGGATGTAATGCTATGTTAAATCATTCTTTTTATGGAGGTAATAGGACTCATTAAATACTGAGATTATCCTTTAAAATACACTCTGATTAATAATCTGCCTCAAAATGTAGGCAGTGGCAGCATGCCTGGGGTCTAACATCTGTAGTCAGGGTTTGAACTTGCTTTTGTCCTACAGTATCAATTCTCCTCCTGGGCTGGTGTGTAATCAGCCTTCCTCAGAACACTGTCACACAGCATTTCCTCCCAGTTTGAATAATATTCTGATCCATCTTCTGGGAACCCATGTGAATTAGATCATGTGGATTTAGCTGCATCCACGCAGATGGTGGTCTGATTTTTTGTTGTCATTGGGCAAAGTGAACGGATGGGAATAAATGGCAGGTTGGTTGTGTAATGTGGCAACATTTTACTTAGTGTGTCTTAAAGTTAAGTGGGGTGAGATTCCAGCAAAACTGTGCATAAAAAGTTGGAATGTGTTGGAGAACTGCCAAGATTAGGAGCAAGCTGTGTGACGAGCACTGATGCGTCTTTGTCCTGTCTTAAAATAGCCACCATTTAACAAAATATCTTGAAACTTGTCATTTCACTTGAGCAAATAAGTGAAACAGAGGTGGTGGCTTTCATGTTTAGTTTAGCAAGGTTTATTTTTACTGATTTATCTTTTTGTTCCAGTTATCTTAAATCTTGTGACGATATGGAGGCAAATATTTCTGTGTAACATCAAATCTTGAGTGGTTTTCCCTGGACTAATGAGACCTCATGTGGAGCATCCTCTACCCCACCTTTTCCACTCAGGGCAAAATATGCAGTCTTTGTGGTTTGAATGAAAATTGGGACCCTGAAGTTTAAAAAAAAAACTCCTATATTTTATATATCTGATAATCATTTGGATATGAATTATTGATGGTTGGATGCTAAAACATTGCAGAAGTAAAGCAAAAGGCATTGGTTGCTGCTGCTAAGTCACTTCAGTCGTGTCTGACTCTGTGCGACCCCATAGACGGCAGCCCACCAGGCTCCCCCGTCCCTGGGATTCTCCAGGCAAGAACACTGGAGTGGGTTGCCATTTCCTTCTCCAATACATGAAAGTGAAAAGTGAAAGTGAAGTTGCTCCCTCGTGTCCGACCTGCAAATTTTATTTTTTCTTTGATTACTCACTTTTTGACTTTGTTCATTGGCCATTTGTCTGCAGGACCTGATTCTTACGTGTATTGATGTGCTTTGTAACTGTAGTCTTTCAATTTTTTTTTTAATTGAAAGTCTTGTTTTTTTAAGTCAACATGATAAAAACAAGGTGGGTGTGGGGCGGAGATGTGCAGTCTTGCTGTGCAGGTCATTTGGAGCCTGAGGGTGACATGAACAGCACATATGGGGGAGCTGAGGGGGCTGGATGAAGGCAGGGGGCTGCCCGTGTGGATAATCTGAACAACCTATCAGTTTGGGTTCTATGAAGATGAAATTTTCTGATACAATATTTGGATTACTGAGTGGAAATAAAAATGGAGGATTTCGATGTTAAATATAATATGAAAACAGTGAATGAACTTTATCTTAAAGGGCTTATATACAAACCAAGTTCCTAGTAAGAATTTTCTAAAGGTTTGTTTTAACAGATATCTTAATTATTCTCTAATTTAAAAGCCATTAGAAGTCTGGACTTAGAACTAATTGTAATAGTTTTATAGCTTTCTAGGGCACCGTGCAAATGGCTTTGTTTCTTTTATGTTGCCGTCTTCAGATTTATATTTTGAATTTTGCTTTGCCACTTTTAGTATCTTACATTTATTTCAGAGGGCTTCTCCTTGTATAGAGACATCATTTCTGGCTCTATGTAGGTGCCTCATACAGAGGCAGATACTTAATAATTCTTAGGTGTTTGGTTAATAGAGTTAGGGTTGCTTTTCTAGGTGGTTTCAGAATCTTTGAAGAACATTTTGGTTTTTTACAACATGAAAAAGTTTTGTAGAAATTGTGGAGATACTTCTCAGAAGTATTGATCTTTTTAATTCTTAAATGACAAATGAATTCTCTATGTGATATGGTTGACATATTGGAAATTTTATGATTTCTAAATTTTTTAAATTAGTTTTTTCATTTCCCTTCTTTTACACATTCCGTGTCTTTTAAAACATGCTCTTGAATAGCCTTACTGGTAAGTTGAGTTCAGAAGGTGTGAAATGTTAGCCAGAGCCAGCAACCTTCCCTTTTTACGTACACCATAGTCTGATCTGCTTGCGAGATTCCATTTTGGGTTGTTTTCATTTCAAATCATTCCTTTAATATGGCAGAAGAGTTCAGTTATTCTCTGTAAACAGTGAAAAGCAAGCGAAAAGGAAAGTATTTGAATATCCCTTTTCTGGGTTATGGTCTAAATTAGAAAATTATTCGTTTCAATTTTATACATGCATATTGCATTTTATCTCTCTCTGTATGCCTTGTATTGTCAGAGCTTATAAGACTAGGAACAAATAAGGTTAGCATTTAAAGTATTCCAGACATAAAAATTTACAAGCATTTGCTTATGTATGTTGGGAGATGCATAGAACAGACCCATGGTTTTAATTGGTTCTTTGTGCCCTGTGAAGGCAGATGGAAACATTACAGACATCTGCTGTAGATGGCAGTGGGGTGGACAGGTGAGGACCACATGGAAGTTCATACCAGGGGTAGGTGGAGCAATGAGTTGGTTTATGAAATGCTAGCTGCCTTAGATGTTTCTACAGCTGTTGTCAGCTGAAAATAAATTGAACTTGTTGAAATGGGAAGAATTTGGCTGTCTGAATAGGCTTAGATAAAATACTGCTTCAGATGCCTATAAAAATGTCTATTGTAACATTATTATATTAGAAAAAAATGGTGATAACCCAGATGTGTGTCATTGGTAAATAAGAGGAAGGAATATTATGGAGACAGTACAGTATAGTGGTTTAGAGTGCTCACCCAGAGGCTGCCTGGGTCTGGATCCCAACTCTACCATGGATTCACTTTGTGACCTTGGGCAAGTCGTTAACCGTACTCTGTCTCAGTTTCCTCATCTGTAAGATGGGGTCAGTTGTAGTACAGACCTTGGAGAGTTACTGTGAGGATTAAGTATGTTAATATAAGTGAAGCGATTAGTCTAATACCTGGCAAATAAGTAGCTATTAGTTCTTATTAGACTGATAAAAATACTATTATTGAAAACCTAATAACATGGAAAAGTTTTTAAAATAAGGGGAAAAAAGCAGAACACACCCTTATATATGATGTGATTCCAACTATATAGAAAAACAAAGAAAAAAAGAAAAAAACAAAGGAAAAGAGATAAGAAAAATGCAAATATTAATTTTGAGGGGAGAGTGATAGGATGACTTGTGATTTTTGCTTTTGTGTCAGTGCTTTTCTGTATTTTCCACTGTTCTACAGTGAGTACATCTTACTTTTATAATTTGAAAAAATAAATTTTTTTTTGAGAAGTGCCTGTTATCCTTAGTAAGCAGTTAGTATGTTGATTATAAGTACATCCTGTTTATTCTTTAAAAGCTCAAGGTCTTTCATTTGAAAGTTTGGGCCTTTTTGATTCTATAATACTTTTACATTCTTAGAAGGTGCATTAGAGTAATGATACTCCAAATTATTTTTTTTTAAGTTTCCTGATTTAGATATTTCTACTAATTCAGACTAGCAATATAAGAAAAAGAATATAGACACCTATAGTTCTATAAATACCATTTATTAGTGGTATGATCTTAGGCAAATTAGTAGAGTTTTCGTTTTCTCATGTGAAAGGGAGATGATGTGAAAAGTTACCTACCAACTATCGCAGAATCAAGACTAAAAGTAGCAGTCTGTACACTGTTTCTGAGTCTGGCACAGTATGGGCACTGGTTGAGTGATGTTACTGCTCTCACTCCCACCTGTGCCAACAAACGAAACTGCAGGCAAACTAAACTTGGCCACTTCAGTTTAGTCCATGCCATGGTATTTACTTTTAGCTCACTGATCTTTTGTTCTTGACTTAAGATTCTGTAGACCAAAGTGGCCTTCTTAAAGATGCATTCTTGTTGTATCTACCTTCCCATCCTTCAAATATTTCTATCTCTATATGTATCTTGTCTCTTAAGTCAACTCATTGATTTAAGAAAATCCACCCCCCGCCCCCGCGTCTCCCCACAAAGTGTATTAGGCAAGTTAACTGGTGCTGCAGTAACAAACATCTCCAAAATTTCAGTGACACAGAGGTGCATTCCTCATTCATACTCTATGCCCATCATAGGATGGCAGGGGGCTCTCCCCCATTTTTTCTCCCTCAAGAACTCTGACTGATGGGTTCATATGAGTTAGTAGCCAGAACTAGTCACATGACCTTGCCCAGGTGCAGGGGAGCAAGGCAAGTGTAATATGGATACCCATGTGACCAGAAAGAGAAGAGATTGGGTATGTGTGGGCATTAAAAGTTTCTGACCAATAGTATATGATGGTGTAGGTAGTATGATCTAATTCGGCATTCCTTATCAAGTTCTTCGAAGTACTAGTTTTGCAGTATGTTAACGTGTTATTTAAAAAGAGAATGCCAGGCGAAACAGACTGTAATGGGTTTCTTTCTCAGAGCCTTTATAAATAGGCGTTGTAGAAAGAAGAATGATGTATGTTTCCCAGACTTCGCTGATTTTGGAATTCTTTTTTCTTTTTTTCATAGCTTCTCTTAGATCAGGGTTTCATAGGATATACTTTGGGATGCTCTAGTCTACTCTGTTCTCCTACAAAGCAAAGCTACTAGAATCATGTTTTAATTATTACATATGCTGAGAAGAAGCTTTGTTTTTATCCTTTGCTAGAAGAGTTGATTGTTTGAAGAGTCTGATTTCTGCTACTATGAGTCAAATCACAGGCAGTGTTGTTTTAAAATTTTAGTCTATTGATTCCACGCCTGTGTTGAATCTGTAAGGTTTTGTTTTCATGTAGTTGCTTTTGTGTTCTAAACATACCATTGAAAAGAGAAAGGTAAACAAACTGCGACCACACGTCTTTGTGGTGATAAAAGCCTAAATTGGTTTGAGCAGATGGCCTAAACATATATAATTGTTTATTGGTTTCTGCATTTTTCTTGATTCCCTCTGACTTTCCAATACAAATTTTCTAGAAGTTTCAACACTACTGAAATGAGGGCTCTGATAAGAAGCAGAGAGACAGGTTTTGTCAAGAGGTATTACTTATTTCTCAACCAGAAGGCTTTGGTTTAGTTTAAACATGATGCTTGTTGCCAGGGATTTTATGCCTGCAAATGTAACAAATCTCAATAAGCAAGTTTTCACTGAAATGTAAATTTCATGTGGTAAAACTTCGGGTGAGAAGGTGCTCCTCCTGTTTCATAACTATGCGTGAGTAGAACTTTATCATTACTAACTCCCCAGAGCGTTGAGCTTATGGGTTATTTTAAGTAATGAATTCAGTTTCTGTGAAAAAAAATCATGTGAAATCCAGGCTGAGAATTCAGTTTTTATTTTCTGTTTTTTTTTTTTTTTTTTTCCTTTTGTGAGTGATAAGACATGAAGGGCCATTGCTGTTACGTGACAGAAAACACACTTTTAACACTATCAGTTGAATCAGCAGGCCCCGCCCCACCCCTTTCCCACTCCTGTTACAATTAGGACCTGACCAGTGTATATGCCTTTTGAAGGTGACTTGTGAGGATTTGAGGCAGGAGGAAAAAAGCTTCTTTGGAGCCATGATTCCTAGCTTTGTCCTTTTTGTTGATTTTACTGTCATTGTAGAAAAAGCATTCATGACCCGTCACAAAAATAAACATTGGAAACCATTTTTCACATGGCCTGGGGGTGACCGGAGTCAGGCTTAATGTATCAGCGAGTACGACAGACACAAGAACATAACTGCTTACCAAAGGCTGCTCCCGGGCCAGGTCACAGGACTGCCATCTCTTATGGTCTTTAAGGTGTTTGACCCCCTCAGATGCTTGTGTTGGCTTTCCACAAAAATAACTTTGGTTTAAGTCTGCTTTTAAGAGAGGAGTGTTGATTTCCTCACCTTTTGGGACTTGTGAAAAAAGGGAATGTGTTCGTCGTTCAGTTGTGTCCGACTCTTTGCGACCCCATGGACTGTAGCCCACCCGGCTCCTCTATCCATGGGGTTCTCCAGGTGAGAATATGGAAGTGGATAGATCCCCCTTCTCCAGTGGATCTTCCCAACCCAGGGATCAAACCCGGGTCTTCTGAATTACAGGCAGATACTTTACTGTCTGAGCCACCAGGTAATGCTGTACTTCCGTGGACCATCCTTGTGGACCGGCCAGCTGAGAAGCCAGATGTTAGGAGAGTCTGTGGTGGAGCAGAGTTTTTACATTGTAGGTTGCAGTGGAGAAGGAAATGGCAACCCACTCCAGTATTCTTGCCTGGAGAATCCCATGGACAGAGGAGCCTGGCGGGCTTACAGTCCATGGGGTCGTAAGAGTCGGACACGACTGAGCGACTTCACTACTACTGCTAGGTTGCGGTACACGGTCAGGAAGACTGAAGGGAGCACATAGAATCAGAAGTTTCAGAATCAGGCTGGGCCCTGTGGACCTTAGTCCATCCTCTCCTTTGTATAAGGAGGAGGTAAGCTGGGAGAGGCCAGGGGGAGTCATACAACTTCAAGCGTTAAGGGCTGAAATTACCACATTAAGTGGGTGACAGTTTTTGTGAAGCATTTGCAACTGTGTGGGAACACTCAGTCTGCTTGTGACCATTTCCTTGTCCTGAGCCTTGAGGGGCATCTTACCTGTCCTTAATGGGACCACTTGTCATGCATTTCACAATGAGGTATATGAGGGGAGCCTACAGATTATAAAAGTTCCTGTTCACTTTCTTCATGCTGTCAAACTAGCATTAATGTTTATTGGGAAGCATTTATTGGGAAAATCATGTTTTATCGAAGATTTTATTAGAAAAAATTTTTATTATTAGGGAAAGACAGGAAGTTCATTGTGTATGGAACTAAAAACCAGCACACACAGTATCTCAGTGGTAAAGAATCCACCTGCAGTGCAGGAGACTTGCAGGAGATATGGGTTCCATCCCTGGATCAGGAAGATCCTCTGGAGGAGGAAACGGCAACCCACTCCAGTATTTGTGCCTAAACAATCCCATGGACAGAGGAGCCTGGTGGGCTACAGTCCATTCGAGTGCAGAGGAGTCAGACATGACTGAGCGACTAAACAAACAGTGTGCTCACCTTTGTTTTAATAAAAATAGCCACAATCGTGCTCTGGCTGCCTGGACCCAGCTGAAGGAAGATGAAGGTCATTCCAAAATAGAAAAAGATCTAGTTAAATATTACTCTGATTAGTTAAGTTAGTTTAAAAATTTTCAGACCCTGTGATGTGGATATAGCTTAGCTGAGGAATTCTCTCTGCTCACAAATGATTTTTGCTGGGTATTATCAATGATTCAAAGGCAGATAAGGGACAGATGTGAAAAACATGCCCTCACCTCTCCCCCGCCTTTACCCCACGCTGATTTGTAACCATGTAGGAAGCCTAGGGTATAATGGATAGACGGGAAAAGGTTAATCCCATCTCATTTTGGAATCCTCTTCCTGGAAGTTAGGACTGGGTCCCTGTGTTTCAGTGGCTGGTTTCTGTTTCTGGAGCTGCACTGCCTAGATGGAGCCTCGCCTTTGCTACTTACTGACTGTGGGGCTTTGGTAAGTGACCATGTGCCCATCATCCACGCTGGGTAATTCATGAGCATTTTAACAACTGTACCAGCACAGTGGGCATAAACTGGAACTGTCTGAGGCAAGCTAGAAAGTATTATCCCTCTAGTCTTATCAGATTACCTAATCTCTGTGTCTTGGTTTCTTCACCTTGTAAAGTGGACGTGATAACAGTACTCACTTCTTAGGGGATTAGAATTAAGTGCACTGGCGCATGTAAGGGGTTTGGAATGTTGTTTGGCACATTGTAATTGTTCAATAGAGTTAGTTATTTTAAAAAATATTGTTTATGGTGCTTAATTCACATAATAATCCCTTATATATTCAGTTTACTTTCTGTTGTCTTCATGTGATTTCTCCATAGCAAGTTTTGCTTTTAATTTTATTTAATAAATAATAGCATTTACTAATGACTTCTTCCATTTAGGGTACCATCATACTTAATGGCTTGTTATATCTGAGCCCTTTACCCCTGGCACTGTTTTATATAGTTAGCATCTGTGGTCCAGAGAAGCATAGAATTAGGACTCTTGTTTATCAGAAGGTGGCTAATTAGTAGCTGCACTAGAGGGCACAGTTTTCACAGTTGACCTTGAGATACAGGAATGGTTAGGTGCTTGAGTTCCCAAACTAGACTTCTTCCTTGCCTCTCTCAAATTGAATTTTCCCAGCATACTGATATGTAGGGTTGCTAGATTTAGGAAAAACAAGCAAGACTACTTAGAGTTTAGATTTCAGATAAACAGCATATCATTTTTAGTGGAAATATGTCTCATGGAATATATATGGGGTGTACTTGTACTAAAAGTTCATTGTTCATCTGAAATTCACCTTTAACTTGACATCCTGCATTTATCTGGCAGTTCAGTTATATAGTTGAGAAAGGTTTTTTATCCTGTAACCCACATTCAGATGTGTATACAAAAGTATAATCCCATTCCTATTAGAAGTACCGTGTCAGCTTTTAAAAGTCCATGTTTTTTATCCTCCATTGGAAACGACAGTTGAGAAGTTGTTACTGAGTGGCTGCTGCTGGGTATCCACTAAGACCAACACAAAAAGGACTTCAGTCTGGTTTGCCACAGCCTCAGGAATTACATTTGTTCCATGAGAACTTCTTGGCTGTGAGTGTGGGTGGACTCAGTCCAGCTCTTTCTCCTTGGAGGGGAGTCCATTTGTTAAGGTGACTTACTGAAGTCTTGACTGATTTTGGAGAGTTCTTAGTTTGAGATTGAACTACTTTGGTAATAATTTGGGAAAGGGATTTAACTTTGGATCATTTATATTTCACTTGTAGAGGCAATAGCTGTTAAGAGTGACCTTCAAATACTCTTCCCATTAAAATCACTTTTCCCGATTTTTTACTTTCCCATAGTGCT